>NC_055988.1:81069604-81428929 GCF_018446385.1 Zingiber officinale
CATCGATTTGATTGTCAGTTGTTTATAAACCCCAGTAGGAAGAAAACAGGTCATCACAATCAAATCGATGATCAATGATAGAAAATAGGTCTTTCACAATCTTAATTTTTAGTTGTTTATAAACCTTTGATCATCGATTTGATTGTGATTTCCATACTTTGCAGACCCATGGAATTCTCTGTGTTGTTAGTTGGGGTGTTTTGTTTCCACTGGGTCAAATATTTGCCAGATATCTGAAGACATTCAAGTCCGCAGACCTTGCATGGTTTTACCTCCATATTTCCTGCCAGATGCTTGGCTATGTCATTGGTGTTGCTGGCTGGGCTACTAGTCTAGAATTTGAAGGTGGCAGAGGGCATGATGTCGATGGTATTCAGATAAAGCCCAAGTCGAGGCATATTTGGATAGACCGCTGCAGCTTACAAGATTATGATGATGGACTAATTGATATCACTCGCAAAAGTACTGATATCACCGTTTCAAGGTGATGTAATATACTAATTTTTTGTGTGATTATAGATTAATTGTCCTTGTAGAAGTTTCTGTTTCTTTTGGTCTATATTATGATACATTTGCAGTTGCTTTCCTTCTTTTACTAGCCATCACAACATAATGTAGCAATCTTTTCTGAAATTTCTTTAGCAAAATCTGCAACCTTATCAAGAAATCTTGTCAATATGGTTTGTTCTTGCAATAGATTAGCATAAAAAAGTTAGTGGTGATCACTGCAAGAATTGTTGTATGCTTCTCATTTCCATGTTTGAACAGATGCAGCTTCGCCAATCATGACAAGACAATTCTTATTGGAGTAGACAAGAGTCATGTTACCGATAGATGTATTTGCGTTACCATTCACCATTGCTTCTTCGATGGAACAAGACAGAGACAACCTTGACTTATATTTGGCAAAGTTCACCTTTACAACAATTACACAAGAAACTGGAGCATATATGCTGTCTGTGCCAGTGTAGAAGCACAGGTCCTTTCTAATTTAAACTATACAAGCAGCGCTTGTTTGTCTGTGTTCTACTCAAAATACCTGACTGACCTTTTTCTCTGGCTCCAGATCTTGTCTCAATGCAATATTTATGAAGCAGGACAAAAGAAGTTGGTATTTAGGTACATGCCTGAGAAGGTAATTCTTGTTAGATTACAACATGAATCATGCCTGACAAGTTGGCATTTCATTCTAAATGAGCTTATGAACATTTCATGTTGAATTTATTAAGAATCTAGTGAGCCTTGGTAATTAGATGTATGTTGTTGGCACAGGAAGCCGATCGGGAAGAGGTGAATGCGGGTTGGATAAACCAACCATCTATTTTCGTTCAAGCTTCATTGAAAATGAGTGCATAAACCAACCATCTATTTTCGTTCAAGCTTAAACAGCCTTTGGTTACAAAACTAACTTTGCAACAAAAGTGAATGCATCAAGAGATTCCATGCTCACAAAGTTTCAAGATACACATTTGTTAACTGATTTTTATTTCCTTAATTTCTTTCAATGCTTTGTTTGGTTAAATGTTAGTGATAGTTGTCCTTTTATTGTATGCAATTAGGATTAGATTTCTTTAATGCTCTAGATTACGCTCTATGCTTAATTTCTTTAGTTGCTTACTTTATGTTGTCTTTAATTTCCTTGCAATCATAGCTTAAGTTAGACTAGGTTTTCTTATTTGCATCGTCTTTCATTTCTTAGGTTAGGTTCATTTAATGCTTTGCTCTTTCATTCCTTAGTTTGGTTCCGTTAATGGTGAAATCGTAGTGTAGAGTGAAAATGCGCTATGAGATCACTACTAATGGATAGATAGGATGTTTTTCATTAATTAGGATTAGATAATACTTGCTTTGCTCTTTTGTTCCTTAGGTTTAATTTCATATTTGTTTTGTTTCATTAATTAGGATCACTACTAACGATTTATGTTGTTTTAGGTAATTACTGCAGCCATTTCTACTATAGTTGGTGAAAACCTTAACGTGTTCATGACTTTAAAATAGTATATCCCAGATTTTCTTAAGGTGAGGACACAAATTTAATGAGGAATATACTTTATAAGCTGTTAACATCGAAATTGGTATCCTATGCATCAGCTTGATGATGTAATAGATCTTGAGATTCCAAGAGTAAGAAATAGACTTGTTTCTTTAAATGGTGAAACTTAAATTAAAGATTAGAAAGTCAACTGATATAACATGCCACTCCACTTCTCTTTTTTTGATTTAGCTCATGATCAATGTAAACTTAAAGTATTAATCCAAAGCCTATGGTAACTTTCTAGATTTATTTTTATTTAAGACATTCTTTCCTTTAATTGCCCCTTTTAGAATTTAATGTATGACTTACTCCTTAGCATCATATGGAGTGTGTGGGAACGCTTGCATTAGATTGTACCTTTTAGAATTAATGTTGCTTGATCACTGGGAAAAATAATGTTTGCATGGTTTATAATAGAAGCTTTGTATGCAGTGACATAGAATGAAAATTGTGCTTAATAAGAAATTTAAGAGCCACCATATTGTTTCAAGAGGTTACCATTTATGTTACATAGATAACGCTTTTTGCACTTCTGTTAGATGACTATATCAAATGATTTTTATGGTTATGTAACATTTATGCAATGCAATTAGAATCACGTGTACAGTTTAGTTTCTAATTTGTAATATATATCTTTATTCAAATAGGTGTCCTCAAGAGTATTGGGAAGAATGCTGACAAGCTAAAAAAATGAAAAGACTTTAACAAATTAAGGAGCACTAGGAGCTGCAATCCCTCCTCTTCACCGACATCTAAGTAGAAAATCTCGTGTTACATTGTTCTACCTTTGTTTTAATAGTGTTATCATATTGTTGGTTGCTTATGAAATTTCTTCAGAATGTTATAGATATTATTTTTGAATGTTAGAAAATTGTATATTAAATTTTATTTTGAAATTTAGTATTTTGAATGATTTATAATATTGGAAAATTGTGTATTAATTTTTTTTATTTTTTATCTAAAAAAGACAACGGTATTTCACCATTGTCGTAGATAGTTTAAAACTGTTGTTGAAGACCCTATTATTAAAGGTAGATAGTTTCACCGTTGTCTTTGAAGGAAAAGACAACAGTTTTTCACCGTTGTAAAAATATTGTCTTTGCCTTCAAAGACAACGGTTAAAAACTGTTATCTTTGGGCACCCCCTTTAACAACATGGCATTTAACAACAGTTTTAAATGGGCTACGACAACGGTGAAAAACCGTTGTTGTTAGGTTTTTTTCTTGTAGTGGAGTATACTAGATTTTGAAAGTTAGCTTTTACAAAAGTAATTTTAAGGTCCAGGATATTAAATATGCTAAAATAGTTATTTAAGTGTTATCAAAGACATCTTTCAAAGTATGTTTAAAATAGTGTTAAGAACATTTGTATTTTATTTTTCAAAATACCTTTCAAGTTAGATTTCAAAACATATATTTTGGATGGAAAATTTGAAAATTTGAATATACTAACCTTTCAGATCTTTCTAAGTTATTATTGAAAAATATACTTTCATAAGAGTTTCATAAGTAGTTTCAAAATATTTTAAACAAGAATTTAGAAATATTTTTAAAATACAAGAAATTCTTAACATAGAAAGGTCTTTAAGATACTTTTAGGCAAGCGAGGTAGGTTTTAAAAATAGGTTTGTAGTTGAAATTATTCTTCAAATATCCTCCCCTTGGACCTGATATTATTTGAAAAAAATATAATCATCTAGAAATTGCCCTTACATGTCTAACTAGTAGTTACTAACTAGCTATTAGAGGACAGCAGTATTCACTTGGTTAGTCAAGTTAAGTATATGTGTCTAGTTAGTATTTAACTAAGATGGATTACTTAACCTGATCATTGTAATTTGGTATTTCTCACCTAAACTTGTGTTGATGCACAAATATCAGAATCTTAAGTCCAGGTAAAGGGCCTACACATCTCACGTTGTTCTAAGTTGGTAAATACACAATCAAAGTAAACCTAGTGTGTTTGTCAGATGTTCAAGTCCTAGATCTATAGGATCATGTTTTATGTGGATGTGACCTAGGTTAATGCAAAAATCAATTTTGAAAGTCTACGGAAATGTAAGAAATTTGTCCTAGAAGTAGCAAATTGTTTGGAAAATGTTTTGAAAGTGGCAAGCCTAGTCTATGAATCACATCCCTAACTGTCGACGTAAATGACTAAATTCACTTTCTGGGAGAGATTTGGCAAATACGTCAGTTTAACTTCCCTTTTTTAGGCAAAGTGTAACATGCTACACTTCCCTTTTTTAGTAATTAAGTACAAAAAATTTTGTTACCAACAAGTAGGGACCGATGTGAGAGTGCTCTTGTGTCGGTGTCAGTCTGCCGGCCATGATCGGAAGTCCTCGAGCAGTCGTCAGGCAGAGCAGAGTCGTAGCAGGAAGTTGGAGCAGTCGGAACCTCAAATGGACGCGCAGTAGCTCGTATATTACTTGTTGAAAGAAGCTTGGTCGAGATTGCCTTATATAGGGCATGGAAGGGGCCTTCCATATGTGTTGATGGTGCCTCCAATGGTTCAAATCTGATCCCAGAGTCTGTTGAAGCGTATCGCTGAATCTGTCACCTTTTATTCTCTAGAAGGCACCTTCAAGCCATTGAAGGTGTCTTCCATGAACAGTGCGTAAACGCCTTCCAATGCTTTAAGGTGCCTTTAGATATTGTTCATCCGAAGGCTTTTTGCTCCTTTTACTCTGCAAATTGTGCTAGTCCAAAACTACAACATCTAACCTGCAAAACAAAGTTAGCAAAGTGAAAAATAAGTAGTAGTAATTAGCTTCTATCCTCCCAGGACCAGGAACTAGTCAAGGTCTCAGATTAGGGATCGAAAATGAACCAAACTTGGACGGATGCCTATTGTCCCTCAACTGGGACGCGCCCTCATAAAGTCACTCTCTTCTAGTGACTTACCTTTACTTACCAGCTTGCAATCGGTTGACTATCCTTTTGGCCCACTAGATCTTCACGTCAATTATCCGGTTCACAGACCCAACTAGACTTCTACCGGTTGTCCGGTCTCGCGGATCCAAGCGAACTTTTTGACAAATATTTGATCGGCCCGTTGACCTATTTAGACTTCACACCGGCTATCCGATCCTGCGGACCTAGCCAGATTCAGCCTGGTGTCCGGTTCTTCAGACTTGTCAATTCCTAAACACTCGGTAAGCTATTGAAGAGGTTAAATCATCCATAAGGTAATAGTTCAAGTAAATATATACATACATAGCTTTCTGTATATTTAATATGTTGTCTAATATGTCTTCAAATTACCTTATTTGACAGCTTGTATGGACAACAATTACACCTACAAAATCTATCAATAAGTGCAAGTGAGGTAGATCACAAGTTAGAGGATGAATTTATATTTTGTTTCAAATTTATGTAAGTTACCGATTAAATTATTTATTACAATGCAATTGTATTATATATACATTTAATTTATATCATAACTAATGTTATAGGCGAACGATTATAGAAAATCAAATGTGCAAAATGAAAGGCTAAAAAATCTTATCAAGACCTCTCTGTAAGATAACAATTTACTCAGGCCAGTTATTATGTTAATGCATCAGGACTTCTTCGTAATATAACAATCTATGGCACCTATGGAAGAAAAAATAACTAAACGATTGCTTACCCTTGAAAGAGGATAGATCTTGTGGGAGAGAAGAACCATTGGTGAATCTAGTGTTCTATGGCACCGTTTGGCTGTGACAACCTGCTTGATGCTTCGCTACAAAACCTGTGGTTGGTTAGTGGCGGAAGGGTGTTGCTTGTAACCAGATCGCCCTCGCCCTTGTCCTCATTACAAGCCAAAGAATGTCGATGATGCTTCTACATCCTTCTACTTTCTTCTTTTGTGCATCTGAGCCTTCAGCCAAAAATAAATTATTGGGTCGTTGTCTTCACAAGATGACCCATGTTCACGCCGACGCCTGAAATCCGTCCATAGCTTTAGAAAAAATTGAAAAACAATATAAAGTAAAGAATGTCGACAACGCTTCTACATCCTTCTACTTTCTCCTTGTGCGTTTCTAGGCCTTCAGCCAAAAATAAATTATTGGGTCGATGTCTTCACGGCCAAAATCCGTTCATAGCTTTAGACAAAATTGAAAAAAATATAATATATTATCAGAGCCAAGTTTCGATCTTGGGACCTGTGTGTAACGACCCACCCTTCTTACTACTACTACTACTCTCTAAGAGTGACCGTTACTTATCTACTAACTCTACTTAACCGGTTTATTAAAAATCTCTAGGAAAACCCTACCGAAAAATTTCGGCAGAGTCTCCCTTGTACCGGTGACCATTTTCCATAATACAAGCATAATATACTCAACCACAGGCGGCTGGAAATATATTTCAATCAACCACGCAGTTTAATAATTCAAATCATGCGGATAATGAAAAACCGAAAACATAACTTCTTGCTACATCCTTTCCTTATCAACTTAATAAGAAATCAAACTAATCACATTCTTAAACTAAATGAATTCCTTAGCTAAGTCCCAAGGACCTCCATAGTCCACACATCACACACTCCTCTTGCATCTCCTTGTCGCCTTCCTTCACTATATCTTTTCTTTCCCTTTATCTGCAGTAGGAGGAAATGCAGTCTATAAGCATAAAGCTTAGTGAGCGCTATCTACTCACAAAAACTCGATATGCATGTATATAAATAAAAACATACTAAAACTGAATGCTAACATATAAAACTACTCATACTCATATATAGCAAAGGAATCATGCTAACTGAAATACTAAACATGTATAGCTAATCATGCTCATAAAAATAAAACTATAAAAGAAGCATACCAAACATGTAAAGCTACTAAACATGTAAAACTACTAAACATGTAAAGCTAAACATGCTCATAAGAATAAACCTATAACAGCATGCTGAAAGCAAATAAAACTAAACATGCTGAATAATAATCTAATAGCAAGAAAAAAATAAAACTACTACTGAATGCTTCAAACAACAAGAAACTAAACTTTCTAATTCTAAACATATTTGAAGCTTGTTTCATTTGTTTCAAAACTTATACTTTAATACTTCAAAATAATAATAAACTTCTTTTGGGCCCGGCATTGTACCAATTTGCGCGCATCCTTAGTAAGAGTCGAGGTAGCTAATCCCGAAACTACTAAGGTACTTCTAGGCGATCTTGTGCCTAGGGGCGATCTAGGAGCCCACCCAATGGACCTTGTGTCTTGGACCTCGTGTCCGGTACATGCCATTAAAAAGTAAAATACTTTCTTTTTAACTATAACTTCTTTATACTTGCCCTTACTTTCCATTTAAGCAAACACCTTGTGTGCGCTTTTGATATTCAATCTTCTGGAATTGAAATCAAGTCTAGACCTTAGTCTTTCTTGCTTATAGTTCTTAAAGACAGAAACTCATGCTTAGGTAAAAGCAAAGAAACTAATAATTGCATGCTCAAGATATTCAAATAGCAAAAGAGACTAGAAAGTATCACCGTGCACATCTAATGGCAAAGGAAACTGATCATGCTTAATTATTAGCAAATGGAAAATTGCTCATGCTTATAGAATAACAAAGAAACTAAGTTTGCAATGGTATTAAATAGACTTGATCACGCTTAATATATATCAAGAAAGCTCACCCTAAGTACTTGGATTAAGGGCTGTTCGTGCCCAACTAATAACAAGTGAAAGCTAGAAAATCTGCTTATGCATATCTAATAGCAAATGGAAGCTACTGTGTTCAGCTAATAGAAACCGAACCTAAGGTTGTTCATGTTATTCAAGAAAACCAAGAAACTAACACTACACTAAGAAGGAATTTAAATCTGTGTCAAAGAATTAATATCACAAAGTCTAGCAACATGATAAGGATTAATAACACTAAGTCTAGCAGCATGTTAAGAATTTATAATACTAAGTCTAGCAGCATGTTAAGGATTAGTAACACCACCGAACCTGCACAGCAAGCTCCAACTCAAGCTAAAACCTGCTGGGATAGGGTCATATGGAAGGATGTACTTTGCAATTCTAGACAATGAAAAGCATGTTGCTGTGAAAAACTTGATGCTTCTGAAGATGGCTTAAATGATTTCCAGATTAAAGCATGAAAATTTTGTTGAGATTCTAGGATACTGTGTGGAAGGAAATATGTGTCCGTAGGCCTATGAGTTTGCAACTATAGGCTCTTTACATGATGTTTTGCATGGTATGGCTATAGCATTTATCTGTTATTTCGTGTACAGCAACAGAACAACTTATAACATAACCCAATTTCATCTAACATCCAATCTTAATTTATGAATGACTAACTAACCAATTCCTACAACAATTCAACAGGAGAGCAAAACCTCTTCATAGATTAGATCAATGTTAACTATAAGGCTGTAGAATCTAGCACGCAACTTATACATTCATCTAACAACTCGGCTAGGCATTTTTGCAAACAGAGAACGATCAGAGAGCTCGCAAAGAAACCTTGAGGAGAATCAAAAATCCACCGAGCATAAACCCAATTCAAAACCAAAACCAAGTCGCGAAACGACTCCTACTGCAGGTGAGAAGCAACTCACTTCGGTTCCTTGAACTCACAGCCGACAGGAAGAATTCTAGGGTTCGGAGGAGCTTGATCTTCGGCTTCTTCTTGCACCCACCGATCCTCCTCGGGGATGGTGGTCGCACACGGTTGAGGACCCGCCGGAAAAAGCCCTTCGCCGGCGCCGAAGAGAGAGCCCTAGGAGGTGCTGCGGTTTCGCCCGAGCAGGAATCGGCGCCGTCGCTTGAGAAGAAGAATTTTGAGAGAAATTGTTGATTTTCTGAAAATCCAAAACCTAATCCTCTTTCTTATATTCGGGTTTAATCAAAACTATACCTTAAATATAATCCGTTCTTTCCTTAATTAACAAAAGCTCGCTGGCACAGCTGGTTAATCGGTTTTTAACCGAAACAAGAGGTCTCGGCTTCAATCCCTCCGCCGCGCATTTTTTCCAATTAATTCACTAATCATTAACTATGCTATAAATTTAATTCTCACCATATATGGTTAACAAAAATCGTGTAGCTCTGGTTGGGACGGTTTTGCTTGGGTCCGAGGAGCTAAACCTAGCTTCTATAACTTTTTTTTTAAAACTTCTTTCTTTTTGTAACCCTACTAAACGACCTCCAAAAATTACGTAAAAATACTCTAAAAATTCCTAAAAATCTCTAGAATATTTTAAAAATATTTCCAAATATTTTTATGAATTTTTAGAACTTGAAATAGGGAAAATTGGGTCGTTACACTGTGGGTTATGGGCCCACCACACTTCCGCTGCGCTACTCTGATTTTACATTTTTTATTATTTGTATAATATTATATCTAGTGGTTTTTTGGAACTTATTTTTAAATAAAATAATCCATAATTTATCTGTAAATTAAATTAATTGAACCTAGAAAATAGATTAATTTTTTATTTCTTAAAATGTTTATGCATCCAAGTCCATGCAGAGCTCAGCGCATTTGGTCCAATCCATCCTCATGGGTACCTAGTATGTGGACTAGGTCACGCACGATACAACGCAAATATTACCGAATGATAGGGAGCATTGTCATTTAGATGGCTCCTTTGGGTAGTAAATGGGTAGCAACAAAGAAGGTTGCTTCAAGGTGTAGTATATGGGTAGTAATAAGGAAGAGAACACAAAGTAGGAGTGCAAGTCGGTGATCGCCATGGAATCATGCTACATCAGGTTTAACATAAAGTGTAGATGTGACTTGTCGACTCTACCAACAAAAAACCTACAGGTCTTGCAGTGTATAACTCGGGATAGATTAAAAAAAACATTTTTCATGAATATACAAATTAAGTATTTCAGATTTTTTAATATGAAATTTTAAAATCAAATATATTTTAGCTCGAGATCTTCAAGTACGAAGTGAAATAGTGTTGGAGCTAAGGAGGTGCCCCCTCTTCCCCTTCCCCTTCCCCTTCCCCTTCCCCTTCCTTTTTATTAGATGAACAAGAAACAAGCGGATATATTTTCATGAATATACTAATTAAGTATTTCAACCATAATATGATATTTAAAAATTAAATATATTTTAGCTCGATGATAGTGAAATAGATTGTCTTAGACCGAGAATATAATGTAGTAGTTAGACCTTCTAAATTTAAGAATGTTGGCTGTTTGGATGGACCTTTGAGCGTTTCCTGATTTATTCTAGTGATGAGAAAAAAAAATTTTAGGATCGAACCGATCACCTCTAAA
The DNA here is from genome assembly GCF_018446385.1 of Zingiber officinale. Lineage (NCBI taxonomy): Eukaryota > Viridiplantae > Streptophyta > Magnoliopsida > Zingiberales > Zingiberaceae > Zingiber > Zingiber officinale. Next base: position 81,079,872 of record NC_055988.1, read on the forward strand.
ATTAATTGGTTTTAAAAACTGAATATATTTTTAGTTGGCACCTAGTATTCAAGTATTTGGTTTGACTAATGCTAGGGTAATCGGTCCGGACCTACGAAAGTTTCTCATCGGCCACTAGGTAAATTAAGGAAATACACATAGAAACTCATCTTGACTGTTAACGTTCTCAGATCCACTACCCATTAGAAAGAAAATTCTCCTAGCAGTTGAATTTTGAACGCCATATACCTAATCTATCGTTACAAGACTTATTTCATTATTCTCATATGATTCCGTCGTGCTGAAAAAAAACACGAGTCATTGCCTCTCCATCGCCGGGATTGATGCAAGTGCCAACACTAGGGCTGGTGACCTGTGAACTTTCCAGTGATCACTTAGATCTGCTTGCAATTGCTAGCAGAGCAAGGCATTCGCAAGGTGTTCGTCATGGATCGCTCGGAAGGGCACATCTCATATTTAGAGATATGTAGGGAATTGCTTCAATTAGCTGGGGATCCTGAAGAATCAAAAGAGGATCCAGATCCCGAAGAAATGGATCTCGCAGAATCAGATGAGGATCCTGAAGAGTGTGTGGAATATCCAAAAATGGATCTAAATATGGATCAAATGGATGATGCTGAGGTTGATCCTGCCTTCATCGAGTCCAGGATGAATGGGATAGCATTGCTCACTATACTAGTATTTTTCCTGGTGGAAGTGCTACTAGCTTATCTTACAAAGTATAGTTCAGTTGTTATTACTATTACTATGCGTGGATAGTGTTAAGCTCATATTAATAAAATCATATAATAGAAAATGTTGTTATGTACAAATAGTATTATTTTAATGAAAAGTTATGTTATGCATTAACGAACTTAAAAAAAGTATGTTGTGTTAATAGTCTTAATATAATGATTAGTTCATTAATGATACATTCATTGCATGATAAGTTCATTTAATGATTAGGTCATTTGATGGGATATGTGTAATATAACTGATCAATGTTGATTGGATGAGAAAATACAAATCATGAGTGGAAATATAGTTACCATTTGATTTTGTAAATCAATTCTAATTTACACTGAGTCAATAATTAATTATATGTATGTAAATTACATTGAAATAATAAATAATGTATTTATTGATTATATATTATGGCAACTAAGAACATCATAGTTGAATTCAATAAGGGTTAGAAATTATATGGGATTACTACAAAATCTGACACCTCAAGATATAATATGTTCTTGAGAAACAAGAAGTTCTAGAGGCTGTAAATTAGCATATGGAAGAACTGACTGATGGTTCTTACCATATATCATAGTTGGATATTTTTAATATTTTGAAAACCATTCTATGTTTTATTTTCTGTTGTATAGTTATTTGGGAACATATGAATTTAAAACTAGGTTTAAAATTAATATAAACTTGAGTGATTCTCAAAGTTTTTTAGTTTTTGTTAAAACTTTAAAAATGTTTTGAATTTTCATAAAAATATATTTTTCCTTATTAAAGGACATTAAAGGAACTTTGTTTTCAAAATTTCATGATTTTTAAATTTTATAGATTTTTCTATGCATTTCTGAAGTTGGCTTCAGAAAGCTAAAATTTAAGCTGTTTTATGTCAATCGGCTACATCAGATGGCAGTCGACTGGTGACTGTGTTTTTCTAGCATTCTAGTTGCAAATTTAGGAGTTGATTTGGTTTAATTTAAGTCCATATTTGGTGTCATAGTATGCATGATTGTTTGGTATAATCTTTTTGATGATGTCAAAATGGGAGAAATGAGAAAGATTAAGTTAGAAACTTATTTTGTGCAAAATTTGAAAATTAAGTGATAGAGCATGTTAAGGGGGAGCTGGGTCTTATGCTTCATGTTTATGCTATGCTTGTAGATTTTCAAGTTATTATTTATGCCTAACTTAAACATATTGCCACACATCAAAAAGGGAGAGATTGTCGGTGTAATTGACCTAGGTTTGATTGGGTACGATCATAGTTTTGATGTGTATGTCAAATAGTTTAAGTTAGGTTTCATATTGGTGTGATATGTGTTTGAGTCATGCAAGACTTGATGGTTAACTTGGTGCGGCCAAGTTCGGGAAAAGCTCATCCTATGGCTCGAGTCCTTGAGATCGGTGAAGGACGGTGCATCTGAGGAATCGTCGGACAAGGAGCAATGGAGTGGAGCTAAGAGAAGCGGACTTCAAGGCAATGCAAAGGATATATGGAGAGGAGTCACAAGCTCGAGTGCATCTGAGGGAAGAAGGCCGAGTAAGAAGGGATTCAAAGGCAACTTCGGAGAGGATGAGTGAGTGTGTAACTGGGATCAATCGACTGATGGAAGTGTCAGTCGACTGGTCCAGTCGACTGAGCAGTCGGCTTGGAGCAATTAGAGGCATTCTATTCGCTCAGCCAATAACGACCAGTCGACTAGAATCTTTACCGATCAACTGGTAAGTGATCATTGGTGACCATTGGCAGAATCCCTGATTCTGCAAAATAGTTGTTAGCTACATCCAATGGTAGCACCAGTCGACTGATGAGTGTGCTAGTCGACTGGTGCATGTGAAATGAGTTAATAAGTGATCAACTCATTCTACTCTATTTAAAGATGGCTTTGAGGGATGAAGGAGGTTTTTGATTCTTGCTAGAATTCTCCTAAATCATTCCCTCAAGCTTTCAAACCAATTCTCTTCCTCCTAATCTAAGTTTTCATCTTGTAAAAAGGAAAAGAGCTTTGTGAGAGGTTTGCTCTGTCGAGAATGAGAAAGCATTGGCTGGAGATTTCTAGGGACTAATCCACCGACAGATTGAGGGATCGTCCACCTCAAGGATAAGCCGTGGAGTAGGAGTAAACAATCTCTAAACCAGGTTACATAATCTTATTAGCATTTGCTTTCTCTCTTACTTTGTTTTTATTATTTCTATTCCGCTATGCACTAACATTGTAAGAAGGCAAACGATTTGGGGTGACTAAGCTATTGAACCCCCCTTTCTAGCCAGTCACCGATCCTCAACAGAGTTTTCTAGTGAGGACAAGTCCCATTTGGCGACTTTAGGTGGAGATCCAATTTAGGTTTATTTTAGAAATCTAAATTAAGACCGGGACTAGATCTTGGTCTCAGAAAGATAGGGTCTAATTAATACTGCTTATTGTTATCGTGCTAACTTCGTCTTACAAGGTATACTTTATTTGGTTGAACTAACACATTTTTACAGGGCGAAAGGAGTACAAAATACCTTGGGTGAATAGTACCCAAGGAGCCTTCCATGCAAAGGGAGGCTCTTTGAGTTGTCCGATGGAAGACGCCTTGGAGAACTTGGAAGGCTCCTTTGGCTGGGTAACCCAGAAGGCTTCGTTGATGATAAGAGCCACTTTTGTTGGGATAAAGCTTGGTGTTGAAGGTGCCTCCAGTGGCGTTGAAGGTGCCTCCAACCCTCTTTAAAATGGCTACTCAACCAAGGCTTCAAATCAACTCATTCATGACTTCTGTAAGTGAACTTTCGAGTTCCTGGTTGCTCTAGCTTCATCCTCTTGCTGTGCTGCAACACTACTATGCCCTACTACTATAGAGAATCCATCCGACACTGAGCTCGATCTGAGAATCTTCAAGTGTTGGGTAATAAAAGGGTTGTTATTATTTAATTACTGCATTAAGTAAAGTGTAGGCTTTTACACCTACCTTTTTGATTTTATTATACTCGATTCCCTCTTCTGGTGGTTCCGGAAGAGGTTTATAATGATTGCCTATCGATAGGTCCAAGGGACGTGGGTCTTAGAGTAGCAGTTGCCGAAGGCTCCGAACTAAGTAAAATCACTTATGTTCTTTATTTTTCTTTTCCTTTACTTGAGCATTTAATTTCTGTTGTGTACTCATTTTCAAATTAAGAAAAAGACAATTTTTTTTCTTTAAAGCCATGTGATTAACCCCTCTCTCACGTGCGCAATTATCTTATAGGTTCCTCCAAGGTCCATCCACTTCTGAGCTAAACTTTTTTGCAATGCTAAGCTGGGTTTGCGTCAAGCTTTCTTAGAAATGTCTCAAGTACTTTAAAGGATGATGTAGTTATCTAGGCTACTTGGCTATCTAGCATCTTCATATGTTGCTCAGAGTTCTCCATCATCTGACTTAATTGCTTGATGTCATTTTTAATTTCAAGTTGATTTGCTAAGATCTCCTCAAGTAGCTTTTCAGTCCTTGATGGTTAATAACTCTATTGTTGTCGAAGCTGGAAGTTCTATTGTTGTCATAGTTGATAGCTCTTTTGTTGACCTAGTTGATAGCTTGCTCTTGATTATTCTTGTAAGAGAAATTAGGATGATTTCTCCACTCGGGATTGTAAGTGTTGGAGTACGAATTATTTTGTCTCGAATTGAAGTTGCCAATTACGTCACATTGTTCAATCAAAGCTAGTTGTGCAGCAATAGAACCAAGCAGGCAAACTTCTTGAGTTCATTTTGTCCCTCCACGGGAGTCACAAACTCCCATAATTGAGTTAACCAAGTTTGAACCCATTCACTCAAACTTCTTAGACAAAGTATTAACCTTCGCAGATATCAAACTCAAAGTATCAAGGTCATATTTTTTGAGTATTTTGATCGGATTTCTAAGAAAAATAGCTTCACTTCTTTCTAATGCTCATTGATGGTAATTAAGAACCACACTGTCTATTATATCTTCTGTTTTATCTAAACCTTTGTTCATAAGTGCTCCGCCAGATGCGGAGTCTAGAAACACTTTAGTCTAATAATTGATTCTATTGTAGAAAGTGCGGATCACTAACTATTTTCCCAATCCATGATGTGGACATGATCTGAGCATACTTTTGAATCTATCCCACACTTCAGAGAGAGATTCTGTATCAGTCTGTTTAAAATTAGCAATCTGATTTCATGTGTGTTGTTTTGCTTGGTGGGTAGAATTTGTCTAGGAATGCTTGCTCACACTGCACCCAAGATATAATATTGTTTACTGGTAAAGAAGTGACCCAAAGTTTTGCTTATCTCTTAAAGAAAAACCAAATAGGAATAGTATTACTGCTTCAGTTGGTATTCCGTTCATGCTTGTTGTTCTACAAATCTCCTAGAAAACCTCCAAATGTACCCCAATCCATTATGTTGTTCTACATTTGGAGGTTTTCATATTAATTTGTATATATTTTATTTGATTTTAAAATTTCATATTATAAAAATCTGAAATACTTAATTTGTATATTCATGAAAAATGTTTCTTTTTAATCTATCCCGAGTTATACACTGCAAGACCTGTAGGTTTTTTGTTGGTAGAGTCGACAAGTCACATCTACACTTTATGTTAAACCTGATGTAGCATGATTCCATTGCCATACCGACTTGCACTCCTACTTTGTGTTCTCTTCCTTGTTACTACCCATATACTACACCTTGAAGCAACCTTCTTTGTTGCTACCCATTTACTACCCAAAGGAGCCATCTAAATGACAATGCTCCCTATCATTCGGTAATATTTGCGTTGTATCGTGCGTGACCTAGTCCACATACTAGGTACCCATGAGGATGGATTGGACCAAATGCGCTGAGCTCTGCATGGACTTGGATGCATAAACATTTTAAGAAATAAAAAATTAATCTATTTTCTAGGTTCAATTAATTTAATTTACAGATAAATTATGGATTATTTTATTTAAAAATAAGTTCCAAAAAACCACTAGATATAATATTATACAAATAATAAAAAATGTAAAATCAGAGTGGTGCAGCGGAAGCGTGGTGGGCCCATAACCCACAGGTCCCATAATCAAAACTTGGCTCTGATAATATATTATTATTTTTTTCAATTTTGTCTAAAGCTATGAACGGATTTTGGCCGTGAAGACATCGACCCAATAATTTATTTTTGGCTGAAGGCCTAGAAACGCACAAGGAGAAAGTAGAAGGATGTAGAAGCATCGTCGACATTCTTTACTTTATATTGTTTTTCAATTTTTTCTAAAGCTATGGACGGATTTCAGGCGTCGGCGTGAACATGGGTCATCTTGTGAAGACAACGACCCAATAATTTATTTTTGGCTGAAGGCTCAGATGCACACAAGAAGAAAGTAGAAGGATGTAGAAGCATCATCGACATTCTTTGGCTTGTAATGAGGACAAGGGCGAGGGTGATCTGGTTACAAGCAACACCCTTCCGCCACTAACCAACCACAGGTTTTGTAGCGAAGCATCAAGCAGGTTGTCACAGCCAAACGATGGCATAGAACACTAGATTCACCAATGGTTCTTCTCTCCGACGAGATCTATCCTCTTTCAAGGGTAAGCAATCGTTTTTTTATTTTTTCTTCCATGGGTGTCATAGATTGTTATATTACGAAGAAGTCCTGATGCATTAACATAATAACCTGAGTAAATTGTTATCTTACAGAGAGGTCTTGATAAGATTTTTTAGCCTTTCATTTTGCACATTTGATATTCTACAATCGTTCGCCTATAACATTAGTTATGATATAAATTAAATGTATATATAATACAATTGCATTGTAATGAATAATTTAATCGGTAACTTACATAAATTTGAAACAAAATATAAATTCATCCTCTAACTTGTGATCTACCTCACTTGCACTTATTGATAGATTTTGTAGGTGTAATTGTTGTCCATACAAGTTGTCAAATAAGGTAATTTGAAGACATATTAGATAACATATTAAATATACAGAAAGCTATGTATGTATATATTTACTTGAACTATTACCTTATGGATGATTTAACCTCTTCAATAGCTTACCGAGTGTTTAGGAATTGATAAGTCTGAAGAACCGAACACCAGGCTGAATCTGGTTAGGTCCGCAGGATTGGATAGGCGGTGTGAAGTCTAGATAGGTCAACGGGCCGATCAAATATTTGGCAAAAAGTTCGCTTGGATTCGCGAGACCGGACAACCGGTAGAAGTCTAGTTGGGTTTGCGAACCGGATAATTGACGTGAAGATCTAGTGGGCCAAAAGGATTGTCAACCGATTGCAAGCTGGTAAGTAAAGGTAAGTCACTAGAAGATAGTGACTTTATGAGGGCGCGTCCCAGTTGAGAGACAATAGGCATCGGTCCAAGTTTGGTTCATTTTCGATCCCTAATCTGAGACCTTGACTAGTTCCTGGTCCTGGGAGGATAGGAGCTAATTACTACTTCTTATTTTTCACTTTGCTAACTTTGTTTTGCTGGTTAGATGTTTTAGTTTTGGACTAGCACAATTTGCAGAGTAAAAGGAGCAAAAAGCCTTCGGATGAACAATATCTAAAGGCACCTTAAAGCATTGGAAGTCATTTTCGCACTGTTCATGGAAGACACCTTCAATGGCTTGAAGGTGCCTTCTAGAGAATAAGAGGTGACAGATTCAGCGATAAGCTTCAGCAGACTCTGGGATCATATTTGAACCATTGGAGGCACCTTCAACACCTATGGAAGGCCCCTTAGCTTCCATGCCCTATATAAGGCAATCTCGACCAAGCTTCTTTCAACAAGTAATATACGAGCTACTGCGCGTCCATTTGAGGTTCTGACTGCTCCAACTTCCTGCTACGACTCTGCTGTGCCTGACGACTGCTCGAGGACTTCCGATCATGGTCGGCAGACTGACACCGACACAAGAGCGCTCTCACATCGATCCCTACTTGTTGGTAACAAAATTTTTTGTACTTAATTACTAAAAAAGGGAAGTGTAGCATGTTACGCTTTGCTTAAAAAAGGGAAGTTAAACTGACGTATTTTCCAAATCTCTCCCTGAAAGTGAATTTAGTCATTTACGTCGATAGTTAGGGATGTGATTCATAGACTAGGCTTGCCACTTTCAAAACATTTTCCAAACAATTTGCTACTTCTAGGACAAATTTCTTACATTTCCTTAGACTTTCAAAATTGACTTTTGCATTAACCTAGGTCACATCCACATAAAACATGATCCTATAGATCTAGGACTTGAACATCTGACAAACACACTAGGTTTACTTTGATTGTGTATTTACCAACTTAGAACAGCGTGAGATGTGTAGGTCCTTTACCTGGACTTAAGATTCTGATATTTGTGCATCAACACAACTTTAGATGAGAAATACCAAATTACATTGATCAGGTTAAGTAATCCATCTTAGTTAAATACTAACTAGACACATATACTTAACTTGACTAACCAAATGAACACTGCTGTCCTCTAATAGCTAGTTAGTAACTACTAGTTAGACATGTAAGGGCAATTTTTTGATGATTATATTTTTTTCAAATAATATCAGGTCCAAGGGGAGGATATTTGAAGAATAATTTCAACTACAAACCTATTTTTAAAACCTACCTCGCTTGCTTAAAAGTATCTTAAAGACCTTTCTAAGTTAAGAATTTCTTGTATTTTAAAAATATTTCTAAATTCTTGTTTAGAATATTTTGAAACTACTTATGAAACTCTTATGAAAGTATATTTTTCAATAATAACTTAGAAAGATCTGAAAGGTTAGTATATTCAAATTTTCAAATTTTCCATCCAAAATATATGTTTTGAAATCTAACCTGAAAGGTATTTTGAAAAATAAAATACAAATGTTCTTAACACTATTTTAAACATACTTTGAAAGATGTTTTTGATAACACTTAAATAACTATTTTAGCATATTTAATATCCTGGACCTTAAAATTACTTTTGTAAAAGCTAACTTTCAAAATCTAGTATACTCCACTACAAGAAAAAAACCTAACAACAACGGTTTTTCACCGTTGTCGTAGCCCATTTAGAACTGTTGTTAAATGCCATGTTGTTAAAGGGGGTGCCCAAAGACAACAGTTTTTAACCGTTATCTTTGAAGGCAAAGACAATATTTTTACAACGGTGAAAAACTGTTATCTTTTCCTTCAAAGACAACGGTGAAACTATCTACCTTTAATAATAGGGTCTTCAACAACAGTTTTAAACTATCTACAACAACGGTGAAAAACCGTTGTCTTTTTTAGATAAAAAATAAAAAAATAATAATACACAAATTTCCAATATTATAAATCATTCAAAATACTAAATTTCAAAATAAAATTTAATATACAATTTTCTAACATTCAAAAATAATATCTATAACATTCTGAAGAAATTTCATAAGCAACCAACAATATGATAACACTATTAAAACAAAGGTAGAACAATGTAACACGAGATTTTCTACTTAGATGTCGGTGAAGAGGAGGGATTGCAGCTCCTAGTGCTCCTTAATTTGTTAAAGTCTCTTCATTTTTTTAGCTTGTCGGCATTCTTCCCAATACTCTTGAGGACACCTATTCGAATAATGATATATATTACAAATTAGAAACTAAACTGTACGCGTGATTCTAATTGCATTGCATAAATGTTACATAACCATAAAAATCATTTGATATAGTCATCTAACAGAAGTGCAAAAAGCGTTATCTATGTAACATAAATGGTAACCTCTTGAAACAATATGGTGGCTCTTAAATTTCTTATTAAGCAGAATTTTCATTCTATGTCACTGCATACAAAGCTTCTATTATAAACCATGCAAACATTATTTTTCCCAGTGATCAAGCAACATTAATTCTAAAAGGTACAATCTAATGCAAACGTTCCCACACACTCCATATGATGCTAAGGAGTAAGTCATACATTAAATTCTAAAAGGGGCAATTAAAGGAAAGAATGTCTTAAATAAAAATGAATCTAGAAAGTTACCATAGGCTTTGGATTAATACTTTAAGTTTACATTGATCATGAGCTAAATGATAAAAAGAGAAGTGGAGTGGCATGTTATATCAGTTGACTTTCTAATCTTTAATTTAAGTTTCACCATTTAAAGAAACAAGTCTATTTCTTCCTCTTGGAATCTCAAGATCTATTACATCATCAAGCTGATGCATAGGATACCAATTTAGATGTTAACAACTTATAAAGTATATTCCTCATTAAATTTGTGTCCTCACCTTAAGAAAATCTGGAATATACTATTTTAAAGTCATGAACACGTTAAGGTTTTCACCAACTATAGTAGGAATGGCTGCAGTAATTACCTGAAACAACATAAATTGTTAGTAGTGATCCTAATTAATGAAATAAAACAAATATGAAATTAAACCTAAGGAACAAAAGAGCAAAGCAAGTATTATCTAATCCAAATTAATGAAAAACATCCTATCTATCCATTAGTAGTGATCTCATAGTGCATTGTCACTCTACACTACGATTTCACCATTAACGGAACCAAACTAAGGAATGAAAGAGCAAAGCATTAAATGAACCTAACCTAAGAAATGAAAGACGATGCAAATAAGAAAACCTAGTCTAACTTAAGCTATGATTGCAAGGAAATTAAAAACAACATAAAGTAAGCAACTAAAGAAATTAAGCATAGGGCGTAATCTAGAGCATTAAAGAAATCTAATCCTAATTGCATACAATAAAAGGACAACTATCACTAACATTTAACCAAAGAAAGCATTGAAAGAAATTAAGGAAATAAAAATCAGTTAACAAATGTGTATCTTGAAACTTTCTGAGCATGGAATCTCTTGATGCATTCACTTTTGTTGCAAAGTTAGTTTTGTAACCAAAGGCTATTTAAGCTTGAACGAAAATAGATGGTTGGTTTATGCACTCATTTTCAATGAAGCTTGAACGAAAATAGATGGTTGGTTTATCCAACCCGCCTTCACCTCTTCCCGATCGGTTGCCTGCGCCAACAACATACATCTAATTACCAAGGCTCACTAGATTCTTAATAAATTCAACATGAAATGTTCATAAGCTCAATTAGAATGAAATACCAACTTGTCAGGCATGATTCATGTTGTAATCTAACAAGAATTACCATCTCAGGCATGTACCTAAATACCAACTTCTTTTGTCCTGCTTCATAAATATTGCATTGAGACAAGATCTGGAGCCAGAGAAAAAGGTCAGTCAGGTATTTTGAGTAGAACATAGACAAACAAGCGCTGCTTGTATAGTTTAAATTAGAAAGGACCTGTGCTTCTACACTGGCACAGACAGCATATATGCTCCAGTTTCTTGTGTAATTGTTGTAAAGGTGAACTTTGCCAAATCTAAGTCGAGGTTGTCTCTGTCTTGTTCCATCAAAGAAGCAATGGTGAATGGTAACGTGAATACATCTATCGGTAACATGACTCTTGTCTACTCCAATAAGCATTGTCTTGTCATGATTGGCGAAGCGGCATCTGTTCAAACATGGAAATGAGAAGCATACAACAATTCTTGCAGTGATCACCATTAACTTTTTTATGCTAATCTATTGCAAGAACAAACCATATTGACAAGATTTCTTGATAAGGTTGCAGATTTTGCTAAAGAAATTTCAGAAAAGATTGCTACATTATGTTGTGATGACTAGTAAAAGAAGGAAAGCAACTGCAAGTGTATCATAATATAGACCAAAAGAAACAGAAACTTCTACAAGGACAATTAATCTATAATCACACAGAAAATTAGTATATTACATCACCTTGAAACGGTGATATCAGTACTTTCGCGAGTGATATCAATTAGTCCATCATCATAATCTTGTAAGCTGCAGCGGTCTATCCAAATATGCCTCGACTTGGGCTTTATCTGAATACCATCGACATCATGCCCTCTGTCACCTTCAAATTCCAGACCAGTAGCCCAGCCAGCAACACCAATGACATAGCCAAGCATCTGGCAGAAAATATGGAGGTAAAACCATGCAAGGTCTGCGGACTTGAATGTCTTCAGATATCTGGCAAACATTTGACCCAGTGGAAACAAAACACCCCAACTAACAACACAGAGAATTCCATGGGTCTACAAAGTATGGAAATCACAATCAAATCGATGATCAAAGGTTTATAAACAACTAAAAATTAAGATTGTGAAAGACCTGTTTTCTATCATTGATCATCGATTTGATTGTGATGACCTGTTTTCTTCCTACTGGGGTTTATAAACAACTGACAATCAAATCAATGCTTTGTTCGGAATCTGATGAAGGAGCTTCACACAAAACGTCTAGCTCCTGAACTCCTAGAACCGATGAACAACAACCAAATACCGGCTGTGCTTGCTTCAACAACGGTGATGATGAACGAATCTTCCACCAAGGAACCCCCTCGGATGGAAGATGAACGGAAGTAATGGAGGTGCTGGAATGAACCGCCGCCAACCTCTGCCTCTACCGCCCGAACCCCAGTAGGAAGAAGTGAAGAAGACCGCCGTAAGGTGAAGGATCTTGTCGGAGAACCCCTCCGACAAGGTGGATGCTCGTTGCTGCTGCCGTCGCTCACTATTGCCGCCAAGAGATGTTTGCTGCTGCCGTCACCGATTGGAATCCAGAAGAGGAAGATTGGGCAGTGGATGGCTGGCCGGCGGCGGTGTGTGGGCAGAGGTTGCCGCCGGCTGTTGGTGAAGGAGAAGAAGTGGAAGGGCGGTGGCGTCGCGAGCCCTAGCTCGAGGAGAAGCCGCGCGAGATCAGAATCGGGAGTTCTGGTACTGTGCCGTGCGAAGAAATAAAGGAAAGGGAATGGTTTTCTCCTCCTTTAATCCGGGCCGTCCGATTTGATGAAGATGGATCCATTTGATCTAGCTGATGAAGAAATGAGTGGTGCGGATCTAGTTGCCTTCTTGCTTCGATCCAATGGTCCATATAGCTTCAAATCTGGATGGAGGGTTGGATGGCTTAGATATGAATGAAGGAGGAAGATTTCTCTTGATTTGGATCAATGGCTCATATTAATTCTGCTTGATCTCCATCATATGACCTCCAAATAAAGTAAAATTTGGAGGAGGAGCGTCTTTCGCGGAGGAGTCGCAAAGGAGGAGTCGGAGATAGGTTTTTGTTCATTTGAAGAGTCACAGAGAAGTGGGTTTTATGTTTTTTTTCATGAAGTTAAAAAAACTGTTGTGTTTTTAGGATTCAACAACATTCAATAGACAACAGTTTAATAAAACTGTTGTATATTATCACATAAGCAATACTAAAAGACAATAGTTTTTTAAAACCGTTGTCTTTGACACACATTAGACAACAGTGTTTTGAAAAACTGTTGTTATTTAAAAAACATTATGGTGAACAACAACAGTTTTCAATAAAACTGTTGTTAAATGGAAAAAAGATAACAATTTCTTGAAAAACTATTGTCAATTAGGTGTAGTTAAATCCAGAAATTCTTGTAGTGCTCTTTCAAAATTTTCCTTGCAAAAATTTTGAAACTCCTTCAAAATATATGTTTTGAGGAATTAAATGTTTTTTCAAGTCCTTTATAGACTACTTTAAACACTTTCACAAATGTTTACAAAAAGCTTGATACAATCTTTAGTCAAAGTTAACAATTTCTCTAAACTCCCTCCTGCAATGATCCAGGAAATATTTTAATTTTTTTTATTTCTTTACTTCGCAATTTTGTTAACATATGTTGACTCAATTTTTTACTCATGTTTTTTTTTTATGAATGTCAAAGGGAGAGGGGGAGGGTTTAAGTTAGAAAACAAATAAAATTTAGGATAACTTAACTCTAAAAATGATCAAGAGAACAAAAGTAATCATCTCATTTTTGTTGCTTCTCTTAAAATCATTTTTTTTGTCATATATTTTTTCCTAACTTAACCTTGATTGTCATTGCATCAAAAAGAGAGAAATTATTGGCGCAGATTATACTAACGGTCTAACTCAAGTTTTGATGAATTGACAAGGGAGTTAAGTTAGGTGCTTTGAGATCTAATTGCTTACCGAGTGTGCAGGAATTGACAAGTCTGAAGAACCGGACACTAGGTTGATAGGTCAACGGGCTGACTGAATATTTAGCAGGAAGTCCGGTTGGACCCCCGGGACCGGACATTCGGCAGAAGTCCAATTGGGTCTACGGACAGGACAACTGCATGAAAGACCTGGTGGATCAAAAGGCTAATCAACTGACTGCAAGCTGGTAAGTAAAAGTAAGTCACTGGAGGTTGATTAACTTTGTGAGAACACATCCCGGCTGAGGGACAGTAGACGTCGGTCCATGTGTTAGGTCCATTTTGGATCCCTAATCTGAGATCTTGACTAGTTCCTGGTCCTGGGAGAACAGGAGATAATTACTACTTATTTTTCACTATGTAACTTTGTTTTGCAAGTTAGATGTTTTAGTTTTGGACTAACACAACTTCGAGGGTAAAAGGAGCAAAATGCCTTCAGATGAATAGTACCTAAAGGCGTCATCAAGCATTGGAAGGCGCCTTCGTACTGTTAATGGAAGGTGCCTTCAATGGCTTGAAGGCGCCTTCCATAGAATAAAAGTTGACAAATTCAGTGATAAGCTTCAGCAGACTTTGGGATCAGATTTGAACCATTAGAGGTGCCTTCAATGCCTATAGAAGGCACCTTCCATGCCCTATATAAGGCAGTCTCGACCAAGCTTCTTTCAACAACTAATATACGAGCTACTACGCGTCCATTTGAGGTTCCGACTTCTTTCTACAACTCTACCGCGAAGTTGCTATGCCTGACGACTCCTCCGAGGACTTTTGATCGTGGCTAGCAGACCGACACCGATACAAGAGTGATTTCACATCGATCCCTATGTGTTGGTAACAAAATTTTTTGTACTTAATTACTGAAAAAGGGAAGTGTAGCGCATTACACTTCGCCAAAATTCTTTGTATTCGATTCCCTCTTTCGGAGGTACCGGAAGAGGTATTTTAGTTGATTATCCATCGATAGGTTCGTGGGACCTGGGTCTTGGAGTAGGAGTCGTCGAAGGCTCCGAATCAAATAAAACTGATCGTGTTTTCTATTCTTTTCTTAATTTCCACTGCGTACTTATCTTTAAAAATCTGAAAAGAATGAGATTTTCAAAACCACGTGATTCACCCCCTCCCCTCACATGCGACTCGATCCAACTTAATGAAGTTGCATTATAATAAATAATTTAATAGGTAACTCACATAAATTTAAACCAAAATATAAATTCATCCTCTAACTTGTGATCTACCTCACTTGCACTTATTGATAGATTTTGTAGGTGTAGTTGTTGTTCGTACAAGCTATCAAATAAGGTACTTTGAAGACATGTTAGATAACATATTAAATATATAGAAAGCTATGTATGTATGTGTGTGTGTGTGTGTGTATATATATATATATATATATATATTTATATATACACACTTGAACTATTACCTTATGTATGGTTTAACCTCTTCAAAGTTCAGGAGTTTATGTGTCCTGGAAGTATAATATTCTTGTTCATTTAACTATCAAGAAACAGTTGAGCCCGTTGTCTTACTAGAAAACATGAAAAATAGAAAGCATATCTGAATCAACTAATTGATTATCATCGAAATTTTGAGGACACACAATGTCTGGTTTGTTAGGACACTCCGGCGAGGGGGGGGGGGGGGGGTGATTAGCTCGAATGGCTTATCCAATGATATATTGTAGCGGAAACTCAAAACAAATGCTAACACCCTTAATTCCACTCTCCTCGCTCACAATACACTATGAAATCCTCATTCGTGGAGGCGGAGAAGCCTCGTACAAGCAAATAAACAAGCAAATGTGAGATACAACAAGAACAAGGAAATATATACAACAATTAAGGACCATTGCGCTTGATATCTTGTTCCTGTGGATTGCCTCTTGATACTTGGAATTGCAGCAGCACTTTGCTCCAAGAACCTTCAAAAATCAGTGATGGAGAATGGAGAAGAAGTATTTTTCATTTGAATCTTGACGAACGCCTTTTATCTTGTAGATTAGGGCTCCCATTTGATTGGCCTTACCTTCAATTGATTGCCATGTTTGATCAGACTGTATCCAACCATCCAAACCTCGCAACAACTATTTTTTTCTTTCTCCTAATTGATCACCTAATCGATTAAGTGCTTTTGGATCGATCACCCAATCGATCCAAATTGCCTCTATTCTCTCGCGAGAACCCTCGTAATCGATTGGGAACCTTCCCAATCGATTAACCATTTTTGTGACAAAGCTACTATCTTCACGAAAAACCAGATCCCAATCGATTACCCAATCGATCAAGCATCTTTAATCGATCACCTCATCGATTCAAAAGCTCTCGGGTTGCTCATGACCTTAATCGATTAGTCAATCAATTAATCCTCTCGCAATATCCTCAATTGATTGGAATTCATCCCAATCGATTTAGCATAGAGCAATACACTATGCTTCACAAAACCACATTCTAATCAATCACTTAATCGATTGAGTTCATGGTGAATCGATCACTTGATCAATTCACCATGCACTTGGCGGAAAGATACACTCAATCGATCAGCTGATTGATTGGAACAAGTCTCAATCGATCACATGATCAATTGGAACATGTCTCAATTGATCACCTAATCGATTACCCAGCCCTAATTTGCTTTACCCAAGTCTAGGGTTTTCTTGCCCAATCTCTGGTCAATCGTGACCTATTGGGACTTCTCCACCAAGTGTCCTATCAACTTTTTGAACCACTTAGACTTTGCCAACTTCTTATTGGATTTCTGATCACCAAGTGTAGTCCTCCTTGACCCACATAGATTTTCCTCTCGTCTAACTGATGTTAGGACTTTACATTGCCAACATGCGGCCCCCTTGACACACTTGGACTTCCCTTCGCCTAATCGTAGTGAGGGCTTTCCTTTGCCAGCGTGCGATCATCCTTGATCCACTTGGACTTTCCTTGTCAACGTGCGGTCCTTCTTGACCCACTTGGATGTTCCTTTGCCTAACCCTAGTTAGGACTTTACTATGCCAACATATGATCCTTCTTGATTCACTTGAACTTTTCTTGCCAACGTACGGTCCTCCTTGACCCACTTGGACTTTCCTTTGCTTTACAGTAGTTAGGACTTTCCTTGCCAACATGCGATCCTCCTTGATACACTTGGACTTTCCATGCCAACATACTGTCCTCCTTGATCCACTTCGACTTTCCTTTGCCTAAATGCAGTTAGGACTTTCCTTGGCCAATCAAGTACCAGTCCTCATTGACCTACTTGACCTTTCTCACATATTGTCCAACAACTTATTGTCCAAACATGTTGTCCACAATATATTATCTAAAAATCAAAACTCAAGCTCGAATACACTCGAGCTTAGTCAAACTGGTCAATTTTGACTCTGGAAATAATTGCACCAACAACCTCCCAATATGGTTTTCACATTATTAGCAAAATAATAAGAGCGGAAGGAAGTTGCTACTTCAACCAAATATGCATTACATATTAATCCCTCAACTTTTGCTTTGTTAGGAATATTATTTTTTAATTATCTCAAAAATCTTTTAAACTGGTACATCTCTCTGTATTGCACAGGACTACCTAGTTGTGCCTCATAAGGTAAATGAATAAGTAGATGTTCCATTGAATAAAAAAATTTATATGGGAATATGTGGTCAAGCTTACAGAGTATCTTTAGAATGTCCGTCTGAAGCTGAAGGATATCGGATGTCATAATAACCCTTGAAGTCAAATATCTGAAAAATAGACTTAATTTTGCAAGTGCTTGCCAAATATTATTAGTAAGTGGGTCACGAAAAACTATTGGAATTTGTCATTGTATGAACACGTGACAATCATAACTCTTCATTTCTAACATTTTTAATTAGTTCATATCTATACAGCGAGACATATTTGAGGCATATTCATCAGTAAATTTAATTATTTTCAACCAAGTATATAATGTTTACTTACTTTCTTTGTCTAATGTATAACACGCTTTCGGATATTTACCAGTTATTTCATTCTGATGCATCTCAAGTCTACTTACTAATTTTTTAATTTCTCACATGATTTTACTGTATCTTTAGTTTTCCCATGAATATTCATCACACTATTGAAGATGCTATTAAAGAAATTTTTCTCAACATGCATCATATCTAAATTATGCTGAATGAGTAAATACTTCCAATTAGGCAGCTCTCAAAATATATTTCTTTTCCTCCAACCACACTTATTCACTCTAACAATATACTTATTTATATCATTAGAGTCATCCTGATATACTAGTAGAAATCCATAGCTGTCAATTTCATCAAAAACTCCTTCACCTAACTTCCATACTGGGGGAAGTTTCCTGACCATTTTATTCCTTTTGAAATTATTTTTATTTCACCTAAATGAGTGATCAACAAGTAAAAATTTATAATGATTATCAAACCAGAAGATCTTTCCACTACAAGGCGATGAAAATGTATCAGATTCCCTCATGCAATGTGGACATACTAACTTGTTAGACGTGCTCCATCTTGACAGCATTGAGTATGCTGGAAAATCAATAATCATCCATAACAAAGTTGTATGCATTGTAAAATTTGATTTACTTGCAATGTCGTAAGTCTCCGATCCTACATAGTATACATGACTTAGCTCTACAATCAATGGTTGTAAAAATATGTCTATTTGCCCCTTTGGATTCTGGGGAGTAAGAAACTTAAATTTGTCTTTCATACATATCCATGGAGATAAGTTATATGGTGTTAATATAATTGGCCAAGAGGTTAAGAAATGACCATTAACAATAGTTAATGCTTGTGTTACCTTCTCCACTTGGGCAAATTTTACCCAAATCAGTCTGACATTCAGTACTCGCAGGTCGTACTCGCTCAAGTCAACTTGGTTCAATGTAAATCTAGGCCCTAAATTTGTACCCCTTGCCACCCACGTATGAGAAAGAACTTGCAATCGATAAATGAGTCAACTCTGCAATCAAAGGTTGTAAAAATATATCTATTTGCCCTTTTGGATTCTAATGAGTAAGAAACATGAATTTGTCTTTTATGCACATCCATGGAAGTAAGTTATATGATGTTAATGCTTCAATTACCCTCCACTTGGGTAAATTTTGTCCTAATCAATATGGCATTCGACACACACAGCTTTCTACATCTTTTACACCTTTATAACCCTCTGTACTTCATTCTCTAATGCCATAATTGTTATCTGAAGAAGTTCTTGCACTTCGCAAAAGGTTTGTCATTGTTTCAATTCTCTCTAACGCAAATGCACAAGGAACTAAGTCTACATGATCCCAACATCTTAGGGTTCCAGGTAACTAAATTCCTTGGTACTTTTTTACTTGTTCAAATGATATTTAGAAACATCATGTGTATACTTTTGAAATAGTTAATTCTGAACATGTAAATGGGAGTTGATAGAGATTTCTATGCTTAAAGTGTGATTGTTTCAATTATCTCTAATACAAATGCTTAAGGTACTAACTCACTCTACAGAATCCAAACATCTTATGCTTTCCAGGTAACTAAGTTCCCTAATATATTTTTGCTCTTGTTCACATGATATTTAGAAATTTTCTTAAGTCAATAGTGCCTCTTTGGTAGTCATGATTTTCTAGACATGGAAGCTTTGCCTCCGTTGTACGCAACAAAGAAAAAGAATTTATATTTCGAACTTTTTCTAAGTTATTCTGATTATGTAAAGGACTTGTCCAAGAAAAGCATACCGATCACATCGAAATCATTCGTCCTCAGTATTTTCGTCGCACCCGACCTCAGGTCATCACGAGAGAGGTAAATTACGACAGTCGAGCAGGTAAGTAGTGGGTGAGGTGAGATGCACAGGGTCTAGAGCTTTACGTCCTGATAACCCCATGATTCGACCCCGTATTTTCAAGTGGTTAATGAATCACTATTTACCAACTCGAATGACCCGTGGGGTCGATCTTTTGGTCCTCAAGGTAGATATTAAGGCGGGCAAAATAAATTTCTCGATCTCATATTAAATCTCTATGCGTGATTAAAAAAGCCCCTGAGATAATTTTGAATTAATGCTTTTTTTTCCTCTTTTGAGAGCTAGAAAATATTTAGGAGCTATTGTTTACAGATTATATATATCTAATAAAATATTAAAAATATTTTTGAACACATAAATTATTAACTTTTTTTATAAAAGATTAATTCAAAATATTTTAAATCTAAAAATATGAACATAGAATAGAATGAATGATGCTTATACTTAGAAAAAGAGTAACTAAAATATTTGAAATATATTGCAGCGATAAAATTAAAAAAAAACACAATCCGGATCCATTGTATGTAGTTTTACACTGTTTTTTTGTAAGAGGTTATTTTTAGGATTTGAACTCGTGACATTTTGATCACATGATAATAATTTTACAGTTACGCAAAGACTCCCCTTCAAAAATAATATCTTATCAGAGTCAAGTTTCAATCTTGAGACATATGGGTTATGGGCCCACCACACTTCCGCTGCGCCACGCTATGATAAAATATAAGTAAAAATTTTGATTAATTTTTTTATGATTTTATTTTTTTTAAAAAAAAATTGAGTAGCCAACTTTATAATCTCCCATTAAACACTCGCATTCTCAGGTCAATTGTGCAATCTCGATTTTCACACAATTTAGAAGGAAAAACTAATATACGTGGCCAGATTAATTAATTAAAGAATAAAAATATATTAAAAATAAAAAGTACATGACGCATCATTAGCCGATTAAAAAGACCCTAAATTCCACAACACCCACCAAGGTTGACTAGATTACAGCCCCATAGCATGATGCGATGGTTAAAGTGTCCACAGGATAATTAAAAAAATTTAAGGTTTGAATTTTAGTTATAGTGTACTATAGGGAATTTTTTTCTCTAGTGAAAAGTGAATCTAAAAATATTGATCATTTAGATGAATCATTATTTTTCCTCTAGGATAGACCCAATCATCTCCAGGCTTAATCGATTCAATGGAAACAAAAAGGTTGAACACATTACAAAAAAGAAAGCATATTTATCAAAATTGAAAGAAAGTAAATCTCGAATCGATAAATTGCCGTTAAATCCTTAACCGCAACTTCAACTCACTCATCAATCCCTAGGTCAGACAAAATGTGTTCTCACTCCCTAACCAAATCTCTTTCTGTTCTCAACTCCCTAATCTACTTCAATTTACTAAATTGTCATCTTTCTTCATTTTATGTTGCCCCGACTCATTTTATACTCCGATTTCCAATAAACTCCCTTCTCGACTTCCACCCTAAACCATAGGCGACCGTCCAAAACAATTCCTTCGACATTGAAGGCAAAAATTAAAGAGGCAGCAGAACCTGATTTTCACCTTCATGTGTTGAACTTAAAGCTTCGAGTACATAACCAGACTTTCACCTTCAATCCAAGGATTATCAACGAATGCCAAGCATGAAGAAGTAAGAATGTGGAAATCGGAACAACCAGAGGATTGCTAATGTGAAGAAGTGGCTTGCGTTGTATTTCGAAGGCACGTATTCGAGTAGAAGGTAAGTTATGTTTTTGTGCCCTAAATTTTGACCGATTTATTATTCTTGTTTGTAGAATAAAATTAAGATTATTGTTTGTGTATGTTTCTATAAAATGGTGTAAAAATTTGAAACTTTAGTTCATGAGTGTTATCATTCTTGTTAGGTTGAATAAAATTAGGTTTCAGTATTTGAATTGCAATTTTATAAATGAGTTTATAATGCATCTTCTTCAATTCAAGGAATGAATGAAATATGTGAGTTTTTTTTTATAGTGATTATCAATAAACTGAGTAATGTACGTAATTTAAGCACTTTAATGCCCCAAAATTTTTAGGATTTGTACTTTAGGTATAAATGGGTAAATTGTTCCAATTTTTTGTGGTGTCAATTATGCTAGCTCGAATAAAATTAGTTTTAGTGTTTAAATTGTAATTTTATGACTGTGTTTGTGTTTTATCTTATTCAATTGAAGAAATGATAGAGATATGATTATCAATACACGAGATCATTCATTAAATTCCTATTATATTGTTTCAATTGTGTCCCAATTATATCCCTAAAGAATTCCAATGGTTGAATGCGTCCCTTATCTTTTTAAATGTGTCTAAATATATCCTTCCCATTAACTCCGTTGTTTATAATTAACGGAATGAGCATGTGCATCTCACGTGGTTTTTCCCTTATACAAGTGGACTACAAAACACATTGTGATCATCAAAACCGATTAAGAGAAGGAAGAGGAGTAAATAAGTTTGGATATGGTGAGCCATTTTATTTTAATTTCGGTTTTTGATTATTTATTGTATTTTGGAAATAAGTTGGGAAAATTTTGTTGCAATTATAGGGCAAGACATATGTTGTGTTTGTTGGATGGAAGCATGACATTCATAGCACTTGGGAAAAACACAAATGCAAGTTAACAAATTTAGCGGAGATATACACAAGTCCTATAAAACTAGCGAGGAAGCAGTAATAGCATTTATTGCATACAAAGAGAAACAAGATGCCACCTTTACCCATGCTGAGAAGAAACCTTCGAGCTCAACATTTGCATCAAGCTCAACTACCACTTTGAGGTCTAGTAAACATGGCCAATCTGAGATGCTAGCTAAACTATGGATGCACAGTTAGAGTTAGCATATGAGCATCGTACCCATTGTTTAAAGGTTGTAAGGATGTTAAACAAGATACCACAACAATTGAAATCTCTCAGTGTTAGAGATGATAATAAGTGGTTTTTTTTATTTGTAATGAAGGTTGATGGATGTATCGAGATAAACATATGTGCATATGTTATGTATTCCAAGCTTCGCTACTTATGTTATGAAGAATGATCTTCAACCATTCTCCAGATCTTCATTGTTTGTTTAGGAATATAATTGGGACATGATTGAAATATTAAGGATATTTTAATGAACTACGCCTCAATAAACTGAATAATAAACTTAATTTAAGTGCTTTGATGCCAAATTTTCCATGGTTTATACTTTATGCTATGAATTATAAATAGAATAGTTTTGGCTAAAATGTTCCTATTTTTTGTGTTGTTGATATTGTTAGTTTGAATAAAATAAGGTTGTGGATTTCAAGTTATAATTTTATGAATGAATGTGTTTGTGTTTTATCTTCTTCAATTGAATGATTGAAAGGTAATGATTATCAATAAACTGGATAATGTACTCAATTTAAGTGGCTCGATATCTAATTTTGTATGTTTTGTATTTAATGGTATGACTGATAAATTAATTTGTTTTGGCTAAATTGTTAATTTGTTTTAATACATAAATGGGAAAGAAACCTCTACAAATAAAGAATGTTGTTGGGAGAAAGAGAAAGAGAAGCAAGTAATCTTATTCTCATTGTTCACCAACATATTTCAGATAAGTATTTAATAAAGTGTTACCGAATTTGGGTATTAGACAAAAAGAGAGGATTAAAAGCACTCCACTTGTTCCATGGCTCGAGATGCCTAAGATGTCCATTAGTATTACCGGAATAGATTTAGTTTTAAAGATATTCTATCAGTTGCTTTCTTATTCTTTCTTATTTGCTGACAATATTATAGTTCCGTTCACATTGACTAAGTTTAGCATCATCCTTGGTTTGGCCGATGTGGGGCAATCGGTTGATCTGGATTTGAGCATGGAGTCCAAATTTGTTGCTCGGCTATTTGGAAGAAAAGTTGGCAACATATATAAATAGGACCATGATTCATGATAATATAGGTTTATTAGCCGGATCAGAGAAGGATTCTGAAGTGGATGATTTTGTTAAACTGTTTATTTGTCTTCAATTTAACTATGTTATATTTTTTGTTGGTAACTATTCCACTTCTTGATTTATTATATCGTACATTGATAGCCAGATGAGGTTCTTTGATTACTCATGGGAAGATGCAGCATACAAATTTCTGTGCCACCAAATTATCTTACATAGCTGTAATGGAAAAGGAAAAGTTGAGAACAAAATGTATATAGACGGTTGTATTGTTGGGTTGATGGTGAATTTTAAATTTTTAAAGTGTGATTTTGATATACTTCATACTATTACATTAATCTCTTTATATATTCAGGCATGGTTATTTGAAAGAATTCCTTCGTTTGGACATGCATGTTCTTTATGTTGTTTTCCCCTAGTGTTTCACTAGGAACGGTGTAAGATTTCAATTAAACATAATGCTTCTGAGAGATTATTTACAACCATTGATTTTACTAAAGTAAGTTGCTATGTTTTTAGTATGTTTGTTTATAAATATGATTGTAGAAGTGATGTTTTATTTATAATTGTAAAAAGATGTTGGTTATAATACTATTTTCGGAGGAGGAGATACTGTTAAGTGGCAAACAAGGAAGTTCTTCAGTAAATGCAGAAATAATGAAATTATTATATTAAAAATGATGATAAGATATTTTTTTTACTATATTACTCTTATTTTTCAAGTGTCACGTTGTATGAGATGTTCTGAATTTGATAATATGATAAGGATGATTGAACCAAGTGGTGCAGATAAGAGTAACGATAAGGAGGCAGAAAAAGTTAGTGAAGATTTAGATGGTGAGAAAGATTTGATGGCGGTGGTGAGAATGGACATGCTAGGTTGCTTGACTATGTGAATGTGGAAGTGAATGTTGGGTCAACTGCTAACTTTGATGGCGAGGCTAATTTGATAGTTAAAAATGTTCTTTCTCAATTGGATAAAGGAAGCATAGGATTGGTAGGATCTGACTCGGGGAATGCTTCAACTGATGATCGGCACAATGGTGATGAATTGGAAGAAGAGCATGTTTTTTGTAGTGACATTGCTACTTCAAAAGCAGAGAAGATCAACCTTTTTCAATTTTCTATTGTAGATATTATGAGGACTAGGGTTGATTGTATGCTGCCAAAGAAAGGCGTCAATATTTGTGATTCCGCCTAGCTCAACACCAAAACACAAGAGGAAGAGGAAAAAAGGTAGATGGAGCATGAATTCCCGATTCGTTATTTTGAAATCTAATAGTTTTGTATTGTTGCTAACCATGTAGGCTCATAGGTAAATTCTAGGGTAGATGTTGAGGATGAGGATGGCAAGAGTTGTGCCAACACTAAAATGAATGCATATAAAGGGAGAACCAATTTGTGCAGGCATGAAAAAGCATTTGAAGAAGAGAGAAAGTTGTTGACAGACTTTCTCTCTAGGGAGAAATTGGAGTACGCTTATTTTTTATATGTTATTTTTTTTTGTAACACTTCATTCTCAGATTTTATAATAAAAATTATTTTTATCTTCCTTTAGTGTTGTCATTTGACAAGATGAGTTCCTGAGCTTAACAAGACTTATATTCCATTCTTTTTTGTTTGGTGAGACTTTTGGAAGTCAAATCATAAATGTTTTCATGAGGATTATGTAAAAACATGGTCCGACTTATGGATTTGAGATTTACTATATGGACACAACTATGCAGGTTTGTTGCCAATTTAAATATTTGATAGTTGATATTTGATTTTATTTCTTATTATATTAAGATACATGATTATATCTTGCTTTGAATGTGTAGCAAGAAGTGTTTATCACTTGGAGCTATATCGTAAACACATGAAAATACGCAACATGGATTACAGAGCTTTTTTTGCAAGGTTGACATCCACAACCAACATGGATTGCAGGAACTGAATGAAGATCTATTTAGAAGATACAAATATATCACTTTCCTAATTAATGACAGGTGACATTGGTATTTGTTGGTTATTAAAACATTTGAAGAAAATTTTAGAGTGTGGAATTCAAATCATGATTCATTTACAGTAAGGATGACTAAAGTTTATGTGAGTTTGATGATATTCTACTCTAATAAGTCTTAAGATAGCAGTATGAAACCATTCCCTGCTTTGTAGGCACTTTTTTTAGTTGGTTGCATACTTCATCTTTTAGGATTAGACATAGATAGTCATGAGGTATTGAGAGAACAGTGTCATCATCAAGGCACAACTCTGGATTGTGGCATATATGTATGCATGTGGGTGGAGTGTCTATCTCGTGACATGGATGATATCTGGAGATTTGCAAATGATGTGAGGATGAGAACTTATCAGGCCCGTGTTGCATCAACTATATTATCAGATGATAAAGGATTGTTGAAAAATACATTTGACTAATTTATCTCATCTTTTATTTCTTATGGTAAAACAGATGTAGTAATAGGAGTTTGAATTTTGTCTTTATATGAAGTTTTGTACTGTTAGTTTTTTTTATGGTAAAACAAATGTAGTACTGATTATAGACATATGACTTAGTGATCAAGAAATAGCTATAGAATTTTTTGTTGATTTTTATTCTATTAGTATAATTAGGTACAAAATATCTAAAATCAAATATATATGTAGTTTAATTAGATATAATTGTACAAAATTTGAGTATATATGCACTTTAATTTGGCTATAAATGTAGTTCAATAGGTCTTAATGCCTCAAAAATAGAGCATTATTAACTCTAATTAAGGTATATATGTACGTGAAATTGGTATGATTTATAAATTATATGGTACATTTGGAGGTTTTCTATGAGATTTGTAGAACAACAAGCATGAACGTAATACCAACTAAAGCAATAATATTATTCCTATTTGGTTTTTTTTAAGATATAGAGCAAAACTCTAGGTCACTTCTTTACTAGTAAACAGTATTATATCTTGGGTGCAGTGTGAGCAAGCATTCCTAGATAAATTCTACCCACCAAGCAAAACAACACACATGAAATCAGATTACTAACTTTAAACAGACTGATACAGAATCTCTCTCTGAAGTGTGGGATAGATTCAAAAGTATGCTCAAATCATGTCCACATCATGGATTGGGAAAATAGTTAGTGATCCACACTTTCTACAATAGAATCAATTATTAGACTAAAGTGTTTCTAGACTCCGCATCTGGCGGAGCACTTATGAACAAAGGTTTAGATGAAACAGAAGATATAATAGAGAGTGTGGTTCTTAATTACCATCAATGAGCATCAGAAAGAAGTGAAACTATTTTTCTTAGAAATCCGATCAAAATACCCAAAAAATATGACCTTGATACTTTGAGTTTGATATATGCGAAGG
Organism: Zingiber officinale; assembly: GCF_018446385.1. NCBI lineage: Eukaryota > Viridiplantae > Streptophyta > Magnoliopsida > Zingiberales > Zingiberaceae > Zingiber > Zingiber officinale. The sequence goes on from NC_055988.1 coordinate 81,106,660, forward strand.
TTAATACTTTGTCTAAGAAGTTTGAGTGAATGGGTTCCAACTTGGTTAACTCAATTATGGTAGTTTGTAACTCCTGTGGAGGGACAAAATGAACTCAAGATGTTTGCCTGCTTGGTTCTATTACTGCACAACTAGCTTAGATTGAACAATGTGACGTAATTGGCAACTTCAATTCGAGACAAAATAATTCGTACTCTAACAATTACAATCCCGAGTGGAGAAATCATCCTAATTTCTCTTACAAGAATAATCAAGAGCAAAGCTATCAACTAGGTCAACAAAAGAGCTATCAACTATGGAAACAACAGAACTTCCAGCCTCGACAACAACAGAGTTATTAACCATCAAGGACTGAAAAGCTACTTGAGGAGATCTTAGCAAATCAACTTGAAATTAAAAATGACATCAAGCAATTAAGTCAAATGATGGAGAACTCTAAGCAACATATGAAGATGCTATATAGCCAAGTAGCCCAGATAACTACATCATCCTCTAGAGTACCCAAGTCATTTCTAGGAAAGCGAGATGTAAACCCAGCCATGCATTGCAGAAGAGTTGAGCTCAGAAGTGAACGGACCTTGGAGGAACCTATAGGACCGTTGCACACGTGAAGGGGAGGGGGGTGAATCACGCGATTTTAAAGAAAAACTTGTCTTTTCTTAATTTGAAAATGAGTGCACAGCAGAAAGTAAACGATTAAGTAGAGGAAAAGAAAAATAAAGAACACAAGCGATTTTACTTAGGTCAAAGCCTTTGGCAAGTCCTACTCTAAAACCCAAGTCTCTCAGATCTATCAATGGGCAAACACTTTAAACCTCTTCCGGAACCACCAGAAGAGGGAATCGAGTACAATAAAATCAAAAGGGCATGTGTAACAGACTACACTTTCCTTAATGCAGTAATTAAATAATTAACAACACTTTCGTTACCCAACATATGAAGATTCTCAGATCAAGCTCGGTGTAGGATGACTTCTCTGTAGTAGTAGGGCGTAGCAATGTCATAGCACAGCAAGAGGACAATGTTGGAGCAGTCGGGGACTCAAAAGATCGCTTATAGAAGTCGTGAATGAGTTGATTTGAATCCTTGGTCGAGTAGCCATTTTAAAGAGGGTTGAAGGTACCTTCAACGCCACTAGAGGTGCCTTCAACGCCACTAGAGGCACCTTCAATACGCATGTTTTATCCCAACAAAAGTGGCTCTTATCGTCAACGAAGCCTTTTGTGTTATCAAGCCAAATGTGCCTTCTAAGCTCTCCTAGGCGCCTTCCATTGCCCAGCTCAAGGTGCATTCCTTCGCATGGAAGCTGCCTTGGGTACTATTCACCCAAGGCATTTTGTGCTCCTTTTATAATGTAAAAATGTGTTAGTCCAACAAAATAAAGTATACCCTGCAAGACAAATTTAGCACAATAAAAATAAGTAGTATTAATTAGACTCTATCTTCCCGAGACCAAGATCTAGTCACGGTCTCAATTTAGATTTCTAAAATTGACCTAAATTGAACCTATTCCTAAAATCCCCAAATGGGGCTCATCCTCACATGAACACTCTAATGAGGATCGGTGACCGATTAAAAGGGGGGGGGGGGGGTTTAATAGCTTGGTCACCCCAAATCGTTTGCCTTCCTACAATGTTAGTTCGTTGAGGAATAGTAACAATAAAAATAAAGTAAGAGAGAAAGCAAATGCTAACAAGATTAAGAAACGTGGTTCAGAGATTGTTTGCTCCTACTCCACGGGTTATCCGTGAGGTGGACGATCCCTCAATCCGTCGGTGGATTAGTCCCCGAAAATCTCCAGCTAATGCTTTCTTCTTCTCGATAGAGCAAACATCTCACAAAGGTCTCTTCCTCTTTACAAGATGAAAACTTAGATTAGGAGGAAGAGAATTGGCTTGGAAGCTTGAGGGAATGATTTAGGAGAATTCTAGCAAGAATCAGTAACCTCCTTCTTCTCTCAAAGGCACCTTTAAATAGAGTGGAATAAGTTGATCACTTATCAACTCATTTCATAAGCACCAGACGACTGGCAAACTCATCAGTCGACTGGTGCTACCATTGGATATAGCTAGCAGCTATTTTGTAGAATCAAGGATTCTGCCAACTGTCACCAACGATCACTTACCAGTCGACTGGTAAAGATACTAGTCGACTGGTCGTTACTAGCTGAGTGAATAGAATGCCTCTGATTGCTCCCAGTCGACTGCTTAGTTGATTGGACCAGTCGATTGACACTTTCATCAGTAGATTAATCCTAGTTACACACTCACTCATCCACTCTGGAGTTAGCCTTGAAGCCCTTCTTACTTGGCCTTCGTCCCTTAGATGTGTTGGAACCGCAAGGTGTTTTGATGTGATCAAACAAGCTAAGTTAGGTCCTGCGTGTGTTTAACCCTTGTGTCTAAGTGTGCAGGAACTTAGGAACACAGGAAGTCGACCGGAAGACGCGGCTAGCGAGAAGGACGGCACGGGAAAGAGCCGACGGGCTCGGTGCGTCCGAGGGACGAGGTGTCCGCAGAAGAGTACACCGGTGGACGAGAAGAGCGTGCGCGGCGCTCGAGGGATGAGAAACCGGGAAGGAAGGCTGCTCGAGGAGAAGGTCGGAACTTGGGTTCGGGTGAGCCCTATTCCGGATGGCCGAGATCACCCAAGCTAGCGGAGCCGGAGCGAACAAGACCCGGACCGAGACGAGCTGAACCGGAGGTGAAAAAGTCAACGTTGTTGACTTTGGGCTCCAGGGCGCCCGGAGCAGTCCGGGGCGCTCGGAACCCTCCAAGGCGCCCTGAGCAGTAAAATTGACCAGATTGAGTTTTGACTCGATCTGAACGTTGGGGGATAAGTTTTATCCCCCCCAGGGCGCCCGGAACCCTTCCAGGCACCCGGAACCCTTCTAGGCGCCCCGACCAAGGCTATAAATATAGCCTTGGTCCAGAAGCTTTGAACGAACTCACTTGTAATCAATTCTTTCTGTGCTTTCAATTCTGTTCTTTTCATTTGTGCTGTCAACGTTGTAAAGAGGCTACTTTGCCCAGAGGAGAATCAGATAGTGCGCTTACATTCCTTGGATTAGCAATCCCCTGATTGCAAACCAAGTAAAACTCTGGTGTCTGCTTTTCTTTACTTAGTCTCTTTTATTTATTTATTACAAGTGTTAATTATATAGTTGAAATCCGAGAAAGGTTCGAGTTTTATTTTGTAGGGCAATTCACCCCTCCCCTCTTGCCAGCCTCCAAAGGGACCAACAAGTGGTATCAGAGCAAGGCGCTTCAGGAGGACTAACCGCCGATCGAAGCAACAAGATGGCCGGACCAAGCATCGTCCCACCAAAATTCGAGGGGAACTTCGCAGACTGGAAGCGTCGTATGGAGGTATTCCTAAAAACAGAATTTGAAATTCGGTTTATTATGAAATATGGTTTTGTAGCTCCAATAGATAAAGATGGAAAAGAAAAAGAAGAGAGCGATTGGACAAAGAAGGAGCAGAATGAGTCGGTAGCAAACAGCCGTGCGGAACATCACCTGCTGAGCGTGTTACCGCTTCAAGAGGTTAACCGCATCGGAAACTATTTATCTGCTAAAGAACTTTGGGAGAAGTTCTTGGAACTCCACGAAGGTACGTCCAAAGCAAAGCTCGCTAGAAGGGACATCCTTCGCAACAAACTGATGAACATCCATCTGGAGAAAGGTGAGAAAGTAGCCGGTCTACATGCAAAGGTAAAAGAACTAGTTACTGGTCTTGAAAACCTTGGTGAAACGGTAACAAACCGGGACACTATACGCTACGCGCTCAACGCGTTTCCAAGAACTCCGGAGTGGACATCAATCGTCGATGCTTACTACATCTCAAAAGACCTGAAGGTAAGTACTTTAGAAGAGTTGTTTTCTACCCTTGAATTACACGAAACTAGATATGCAGAGATATCAAAGGACACAACCCAGACTATGGCGCTGAACGCAACCAACAAGGATGAACCCGAGTCAGACTCCGAAGACGATCAATAAGCGTACATGGTAAGAAACTTTAAAAAGTTTTTCAGATCTAATAAATTTAAAATGCAGAATAAAAAGAATCAAAAAGGTAGAAGAAAGGTACGGTGCTACCAGTGTCAGAAGGAGGGACACCTAAGGGAAGACTGCCCAGAACTCAAGAAGGTCAAAATGAAGACACCCAAGAAACACAACCTAAAAGCAACTTGGGATGACACTTCTTCATCTGAATCAGAAGCTCAAGAATATGCGGGGATTGCACTGATGGCAAGCCACGAAGGACAAAGTACATCAGAACCCAACATCGATGAAGGGGGAGCGACCTCAGATGGAAGTAGCGAAGCAGGGGGAGATTCAGGCTTCAAGTCTGATATGGTAAGTGAGGTATGCCTCTTACCCCCTGATTAACTTTACTCTGGTATCAAAGCTATGACTAAATCCATGTATAAATTAGAAAATAAAAATGGCAAATTAGAAAATGAAATTTTAGAAACAAAGAGAATTTTGGCAAAATCATGTCTTATAGAGGATTTTGAAAATTTGAAAATTGAAAATGAAAAACTAAAAGCAGAAATAGAAAGATTGAAAAAATCTAATGGTTCAAATATTTCTACTTTTAGGAATTATAGAGGTTTAAATTGGTATTATAGATTTCATCAAAGTCAAATTAGAAATATATCAAAAATCTATATACCTAGGAAATACATGGTTAATCCTGTAGGTAGGAACCTCTACTGGGTTCTAAAATCCTATTTAATTTAAAATTAAAATTAAAATCAGACTTAGCATTTTCAGCAAGGAAATTAAACAATTAATTTCTTTATGAGGCTTTGTCTAAGGAAGTGGTTGTTGCTCCAATAACCAAGAAGGCCTAGTGCCTCGCCACGACCTGGAAGCCAAGTATCGAAATGAAAAGTTTAATTGACTAACTGAAAAAGCATTAATTTAAATTACCTAATGCTTTAAAAGAGTTATTCAATTTGTGTTAGAAAATATTTAAAATTTTTAACTTGACTTAGAAATTTTTTATTATCTTAGAAATTTTTATGAAAATTGACTTAGAATTTTTTTTTTATATGAAAGTTATCTTAGGATTTTTTTATATGATAATATTGTCTTATAATTTTTCTTAAAATTGACTTAGAATTGTTTCTTATGAATATTAACTTAGATTTTTTTTAGAAAATTTTTTTTGAGAATGTTGAAATAAGTTTCAAACTTAAAATTTTTTTTGTTAACACTTATGACTGTTTTTATCTGAAAAATATTTTACTTAAATTTTTCTCGAAAGAAAAATTCTGAAGAGTGTCTTTACTTAGACATTTTTTTACACTCAAAAGTTTTTTTTTAATTTACCTTAGACTTGTTTATAACCCCAATTTTTATGTGATTAAAGGGGGAGAAGTATGTTAAGTCTAGGGGGAGGTAATATAATTTTTCAATTGAAAAATATTTGGACTTATTTGAATATAAATTGTTTTTATTGCATATGGTTACCCTAACTTAACTTGGGTTGCTCACATCAAAAAGGGGGAGATTGTTGGAACCCCAAGGTATTTTGATGTGATCAAACAAGCTAAGTTAGGTCCTGCGTGTATTTAACCCCTGTGTCTAAGTGTGCAGGAACTTAGGAACACAGGAAGTCGAGCGGAAGACACGGCTAGCGAGAAGGACGGCACGGGAGAGAGCCGACGGGCTCGGTGCGTCCGAGGGACGAGGTGTCCGCGGAAGAGTACACCGGTGGACGAGAAGAGCGTGCGCGGCGCTCGAGGGACGAGAAACCGGGAAGAAAGGCTGCTCGAGGAGAAGGTCGGAACTTGGGTTCGGGTGAGCCCTATTCCGGATGGCCGAGATCACCCAAGCTAGCAGAGCCGGAGCGAACAAGACCCGTACCGAGACGAGCTGAACCGGAGGTGAAAAAGTCAACGTTGTTGACTTTGGGCTCCAGGGCGCCCGGAGCAGTCCGAGCCCTCCAGGGCGCCCTGAGCAGTAAAATTGACCAGATCGAGTTTTGACTCGATCTGAACGTTGGGGGATAAGTTTTATCCCCCCCAAGGCGCCCGGAACCCTTCCAGGCGCCCCGACCAAGGCTATAAATATAGGCTTGGTCCAGAAGCTTTGAACGAACTCACTTGTAATCAATTCTTTCTGTGCTTTCAATTCTATTCTTTTCATTTGTGCTGTCAACATTGTAAAGAGGCTACTCCGCCCAGAGGAGAATCAGATAGTGCGCTTATATTCCTTGGATTAGCAATCCCCTGATTGCAAACCAAGTAAAACTCTGGTGTCTGCTTTTCTTTACTTAGTCTCTTTTATTTATTTATTACAAGTGTTAAATATATAGTTGAAATCCGAGAAAGGTTCGAGTTTTATTTTGTAGGGCAATTCACCCCTCCCCTCTTGCCGGCCTCCAAAGGGACCAACAAGATGCATTGGAGCTCGTGGCTCCTCTCCATGCATCCTTCGCATTTCCTTTAAGTCTGCTTCCCTCAGCTCCACTCCGTTGCTCCTCGTCCGACAATTTCTCAGATGCACTATCCTTCACCGATCTCAAGGACTCAAGCCATAGGATGATCTTTTCCCAAACTTGGTCGCACTAAGATAAGCATCAAGTCCTGCATGACTCAAACACATATCAAACAAATATGAAACCTAACTTAAACTATTTGACACACACATCAAATCATGATGATCGTACTTGATCAAACCTAGGTCGATTACACTCACAATCTTCCCCTTTTAGATGTGTGACAATATTTTTAAGATAGACATAAATAATAACTTGAAAATCTACAATCATAGCATAAACATGAAGAATAAGACCCAAGCTCCGCCTTAACATACGTTCTATCACTTAATTTTCAAATTTTATACAAAATAAGTTTCTAACTTAAGCTTTCTCATTTCTCCCCCTTTGACATCATCAAAAAGATTATACCAAACAATCATGCATACTATGACATCAAATTTGGACATAAATTTGACTAAAATAACTCTTGAATATGCAACCAGAATGCTAGAAAAATACAGTCATCAGTCGATTCGCACAAAATAGCTTAAATTTTAGCTTTCTGAAGTCAACTTCAGAAATGCATAAAAAATCTATAAAATTTGAAAAATCATGAAATTTTGAAAACATAGTTCTTTTAATGTTCTTTAATAAGTAAAAATATATTCATATGAAAATTCAAAATATTTTTAAAGTTTTAACAAAAAGTAAAAAACTTTGAGAATCACTCAAGTTTGTATCAATTTTAAATGTAGTTTTAAATTCATATGTTTCAAAATAACTACACAGCAAGAGATAAAATATAGAATGATTTTCAAAATATTTGAAATATCCAACTATGATCTATGGGCAAGAACCATCAGCCAATTTTTCCATAAACTGATTACTGTTGAGGTTTAATCAAAGTCCCACATTGGAAAGATTTGGTAAAGATCATAGGTTTAAAAGGATGTAGGATATCTCCATTGGCATGAGGCCTTTTGGGGAGAGTCCAAGAGCAAAGTCATGAGGGCCTAGACCCAAAGTGGACAATATCATGTCATTATGGAGATATGTGGACATCCTTTCGGTCACAATAAATGGTATCAGAGTCATGGTCTAGACCAGATGCAATGTGGGGTGACCTTGAATGAAGTTACGGATAGGCTTGAAGCAGGTTAAGATTGACCAGATCCAGCTGCTTATGGGGAGGCCCAGAATAGATCAGGATGACTGGATGCTTGTGGGAAAGGCCTCGAATTAGGTCAGGGTGACCGGATACTTGCGGGAAGACCCGGAGCAGGTCAAGGTGACCGAATGCTCGCGTGAAGGCTCGGAGTAGGTCAAGATGATCGAGTGCGGATGCTTGCGGGGAGGCCCAGAGAAGGTCAGGGTGACTAGATGCTCGCTGGGAGGCCTAGATCATGAGAGTAATTGTGGTCCTTCATTTGAGGGGAGGATTGTTGGGGTTCAATCAAAGTCCCACATTTGAAAGATTTGGTAAATATCATGGATTTAAAAAGATGTAGGATATCTCCATTGGTATGAGGCCTTTTGGGAGAGCCCAAGAGCAAAGTCATGAGAGTCTAGACCCAAAGTGGAGAATATCATATCATTGTGGAGATATGTGGACATCCTTTCTGTTGGTGCGGGAAGCATCTGACGATCGACTGTTGTTTTGATAATGGCAAAGGAATTCAAAGTTAAGTTGTTTTGTGATCTAATGCACTAAATTGAGTGTTTCAGGAAAGTCCTAGTTGCGGTTAGGCAGGTGGAAAACCCTAGGGGGTGGTAACTGTAACGTCCGAAAATTCTCAAAATAATTATTAAAAATATCCTAGTATTTTTCTGGAGTTTTAGGATATTTTTACAGAATTTTTAGAGTAGCGAAAGTAGCAAAAATAAATAGAATTGTAAAATAGCCTACGCGGGAATTGAACCCGAGACCTATTGGGTCCTACGACTTATGGTGAACTCTAGTAACCAAGTGAACCCAGTAGGGCCGTGATGAAAGAAGAGGGAATCAATTGTATTTATATTTAAGTTGGGCGAATTAACCACTTAATATAATAGGGAAAATAATTTAGTGAAGAGTTATTTTGATCGTGACTTTTCTTCACCCTCACCCTAGACACGCCACCCTCTCCCTACTCTTCTTCTCTCGGTGCACCAAGCCCCAAGGGCTATGGTTCCGTCCCAAAGGCTCCAAGAACACTTTCCGGCGACGACTCCGGCACGAGAACGCTCCTCTCCGCGAGAAGAGCATGTGGAAGCAAGAGGATCGTCGAGAAGATCGCTTTACCGAAAAACCTAACGATCAGATCGTAAGGAAAACTAGCGTAGGATGTAAGAAACCCCTCACCTGCAGTATAAGTAGCTTTTTCGAGGTTTTACGCATTAGTTTAGTTGTATGCAGAATTTTAGTATGTAGGGTGTGAACTAGTGCACACTATATGTTTGATAAAATGTGTAACCCAGTTAAATGCCACCGTGGGCATTTTAATAGCTCAGTAAATGCAATAGAAGCATTTTTACAGCATGTCCAGTTTTATTACAACTTTTATGGGACTACGGTCCAATGGGTGGGCTCCCACAGTCGCCTCTAGGTTCAGACAACCTAGCTCTAGGTTCAGATAACCTAGAAATAACAAGATAAGAAAATTCAGCTATATCCAGTATTTTATTTTCAGCAGTGACACTGTACTGGACTAGATGTCCATTGGGTTGGGCTCCCATAGTCGTTCCTAGGTTTAGATAACCTAGTAACCCTACTAGATTCGGGACTAGCTACCTCGGGTTTAGTTAGGGATGCGCGCATAGCAAGTACAGTTGTCGGGCCCATCAGCACATGATTAGTATTTTGATCTATAATCATATATAGTTTTTCAAAATCTCACAATCAGTTATGTGAACATGATTTAAATTCAGTATTAGTTTAGTTCAGTTCAGCTCAGTGTTGTATCAGTTTAGCTTCTTTTCATTGATACATGTGATAGTTTCATGCTTAGCTCTTGATATTCCATGACTAGTTTTGATGCCATGTTTTGGTATACATGATTAGTAACTTCAGTATTTAAATTTCAGCATGTCAGCATGTATTTCAAATAGCATGTTTTAAAAGCCTGATTTCATCGTATGCATGTTTTTGTGAGGTAGATGGTTTCTTACTAAGCGAAAGCTTACAGATACTTCTTTTCCTTATAATGCAGATAAAGGTAAAGGAAAGATGGACTAGCGGAGGCTGAAGGTCAATGCAGTGAAGATGTGTGTGGCAGGAACTTGGAATAAAGATTCTTGGAGATTAGCAAGTGTTAAAGAATTGAGTTTCTTATAGTTCTTATTTCTTCATATCTTTAGAATGTTTTAATATTATGAGTTATGAAAGTATGCACTAGATTATGGTTAATCCACTAGTTATCTCGATGTTAGACAGTAAATCATACATATTGGTAGGTCTAGTAGCTTGGTTTTTGTTTATAGAGTTAATGTATGTGATTTGGCACGAAACAGTGCTGAAATCAGAGTTCAGCAGCGAAATCAGAAACTCCAATCGATCGACCGATCGATTGGAGGGACCTCAATCAATCGGTTGATCGATTGAGAGCTTGATTTTGCGAACAGTAAGCTCTGGAATCGATCACTGGAGTGATCGGGGAATTAGCCTCGCGAACAGAGAGCCTTGGAATCGATCCCTGGATCGATTGGCAAGCCTGGATCGATCATCCGATCGATCTAGAATTTACCCCGTGCACAGTAGCGAGCTGAATCGATCAATGGATCGATCAACAAGTCTGGATCGATCAACCGATCGATCCAATCAAAGTTTTCATATACAGTGGCATGCTGGATCGATCAGTGAATCAATCCGAACATCCCAATCGATCAGCCAATCGATTGAAATGCCTGTTCCAGCTGGAAACACTTAAGTTCAGTCCTTAATCACATGTGAAGGATAGATCTTCTCTTTGGAGTAAAGGTACAACATTTAAAAAGGTATCTTTAAGCATCAGTTCAGATTTAGTAGCAATTGGCATGGGTTAGTAAATTTTAAATTAGTTCACATTTCCGCACCTTATAATATAGCTTAGCACAGCATAATGTGACGGTCCGGCCTCACAGCCTAGTCAGTAGGAGGCAGGTTGTTACAGAGTGGTATCAGAGCAAAAGTTCCATACTTCCTACACACACATCAGCATTGAACCTGCAACTTCCAAGTAAGAACATCGCTCACTTTATTTATGTTTCTTGTTTTCATGTTTAGAGATAGCTAAAGCATGTTTATTTATGATAGTATCTAACATGATGACAATAGTTATGCAATTATGATTGTGTTAGTTATGTATGTCCTCTATGTCTCTAGAAATGGCACGAGGACGCCCAGCTAGAAGGGCACCAGCTACTGAGCTCCAGCAAGAGGCAGGCAGTTCCGTGCCTCCCCCAGACCTTACAGCAGTAGTGGCTCAGTTACAACAGCAGCTAGCTGAACAGCAACAAGAGATAGCCACTTTAAGAGCTAATCAGCAGAACACCCCCACTATCACCCCAGAACCTAACTTAGCAACTCCAGTAGTTATAGAGGTTCCACCAGTCCAGCTTGCAGCACCAGTAGCCCCAGCAGCCGGGGCAAGGAGAGAAGTCTATCTGATCCAGTGGCAGAAAGGAACCATGGGATGCTCAGGCCTGGTTCAAAACACTGGAGAGTACGATGGAGCTTCTGGACTGGCCAGAACATGAGAAGGTGAAGTGCGCCTCCTTCTGCCTAGTAGGAGATGCACGCATGTGGTGGGAGAGAGTTAGAGCGAAGCGCCCAGTAAACCAGATGACATGGGCTGACTTCGAGAAAGAATTCTTTGAGGAGTTCTTTCACATGCGGGTCACAAATCGTCACTACGACGAGTTCACTGAATTCCGCCAGGGCAACCTTTCAGTTGAGGAGGCCGTGAAGAAATTCAACAGGCTGGCTCGTCTGTGTCCCGAATTAGTCAGCACTGAAAAGGAAAGGGTCCGACTGATGCTTAAGATACTGAGGCCGGACATAGCACTGAATATAGCCAGTGGCGTTCATAGGCCACAAATCACTGAAGAACTAGTAAGTAGTGCTCTCATCACGGAGCATTACCAGAATAGCATCAAGCAGCAGAAGCAATCCTTCTCAGAGTCCAAATGTCAAGGAGGTTCGGGTACTCAGAAACACCAGGGCCACAGCTCCCATGGCTCTAACTGGAAAGGGAACTCCAGCAACAAACGCAAACCAGAGAGTTACCCAAAAGGAGGACCAGCTAGTAAATAGCCTAGTTACCCCAAATGTGCTACTTCTGGGAAATTCCACCCTGGAGTTTGTCGTAAGGGCACACGAGGATGCTTTGAGTGTGGAGAGGAAGGGCATATGACTAAGCAGTGCCCAAATAAGACCAGTCTTCCTCAACCACAGCCGATTCAGTACGGAGGCCAGCCAGCTCAGTTACATCATATGCAGGCCGCTTTAGATGGTCCACACATCAGGCAGGGCAGACTAGAAGCCCCTCCAGCTACGACCAATGCGAGGATCTACTCACTCACCAGAGAGGACGTAGCGAATGCCTCGACAGTTGTTTCAGGTCAGATTAGTATTTTACAGCAAAGTACAACTGTCTTATTCGATACTGGGGCAACCCATTCTTATATATCCAGGGCATTTGCCGAAAAGATAGCAATACCTCCAAAGGGACTCAGTGGTCAGTTTTTGACAACGCTACATTCAGGAGAAATTATGGCATTCACGCACTGGCTCAGAGCAGTGCCAGTCATTATAGCAGACAGAGAACTCTTTTGTGATCTGATAGTGCTAGATATGACTGATTATGATGTCATCCTTGGAATGAACTTCCTGATCAGATACGGTGCCTGTATAGAGTGCCGTAAATAGAAAGTCGTATTCCAACCTGAAGCAGAAGTACAGTTCGAGTACATCGGAGAACCAAAAAGAAAGGCCAAGAAGTTTCTCTCAGCTCTAAAAGCACAGAAATTAATGGATTCAGGATGTACGGGATTCCTAGCACATGTAGTCAATACTAGTCAGAACAAGGACCCACAGCTAGAAGGGGTCCGAGTTGTATGTGACTACCCAGCAGTCTTCTCTGAAGAGTTACCCGGCCTAGCACCAGACAGGGAGATTGAATTCGAGATAGAACTCATTCCCGGTACGAATCCTATCTCCAAAGTGCCCTACCGCATGGCTCCAGCAGAACTGAAGGAACTTCATGAGCAACTACAGGAGCTGCTTGACAAGGGCTTCATACGTCCTAGTCACTCACCATGGGGAGCGCCTGTATTGTTCGTGAAGAAGAAAGACGGGAGCATGCGCCTGTGTATAGACTACCGGGCACTGAACCAAGTCACAATCAAGAACAGGTATCCTCTTCCCAGAATAGATGACCTGCTCGATCAGCTAAAGGGAGCAGCAGTGTTCTCTAAGATAGACCTCAGATCAGGTTATCATCAGGTGAAAGTTAAAGAAGGGGATATACTCAAGACAGCATTCAGGACTAGATACGGACACTACGAGTTCGTAGTCATGCTCTTTGGCGTGACAAATGCTCCAGCTACTTTCATGGACCTCATGAACAGAGTATTCAGGGACTACCTAGATAGATTTGTTATTGTGTTTATCGATGACATTCTTATCTATTCAGGAACTCAGGAAGAACATGCAGAGCACTTGAGAATAGTATTGCAGACCCTTCAGCAGAACCAGCTGTACGCCAAGTTCATGAAATGTGAATTTTGGTTAGATCAGGTGTCCTTCCTGGGTCACATTATCTCAAAGGATGGTATCATGGTAGACCCCAGTAAGATAGAAGCTGTGAGTAATTGGAAAAGACCTAAGAATGCCAGTGAAGTCAGAAGCTTTCTGGGATTAGCAGGTTATTACAGGAAGTCTGTAGAGGATTTCTCCAGAATAGCCTCCCCACTGACAGCTCTCACCAGGAAGAACAGAAAATTTCAATGGACAGAGGACTGTGAGAACAGCTTCAGTGAGCTAAAGAGGAGATTGACCAGTGCTCCCTTTTGACTCTACCAGAAAACACAGACAGCTTTGATATTTATAGTGACGCCACTAAATTGGGACTAGGAGCAGTACTGATGCAAAAGGACAAGGTAATCGCCTACGCCTCCAGACAACTCAAGGACTATGAGAGGAACTATCCTACTCATGATCTTGAGCTTACAGCAGGCGTGTTCACTCTCAAAATTTGGAGACATTACTTGTATGGAGCTCAGTGTAGAGTGTATACAGATCATCAGAGTCTGAAGTATTTCTTCACTCAGAAGGATCTGAATATGCGACAGCGCAGATGGCTAGAGCTGGTCAAGGACTATGATATAGACATCCTCTACCACCCAGGAAAAGCAAATAAGGTGGCAGACGCACTTAGCAGAAAGTCCAGTGTTACCTTATTATCCCTAGCAGCCATGTCACCGCCCCTACAGAAGGAGATCATAGATTTCGGTCTCGAACTTATAGTGGGACAGCTCTCTACTATGACCTTAGCATCTACCCTGCTTGGTGACATCTAGACAGCTCAGGAACAGGATCCTGAAATTCAGAAGATCAAGAAAGGGATAGCAGAACCAGAAAGTGGAGAATTCAGAATAGCTGATAATGGGGCAGTATTGACAGACTATGTGTTCCAGATCAGGAGGAACTACGAAGAAAGATTTTAGATGAGGCTCACAGGACTCCCTATGCTATGCATCCTGGCTCCACCAAGATGTACCAGGACTTGAAGAGACGTTTTTGGTGGCTTGGGATGGAAAGAGACATCGCTAGATATGTCAGCACCTGTCTAACCTGTCAGAGGGTCAAGGCAGAACATCAGAGACCAGGAGGAGCTCTGCAGCCTATTCAGATTCCAGAATGGAAGTGGGAAGATATTTCCATGGATTTCATAGTGGGACTACCTAGAACCATGAATGGTTTCGACGCCATCTGGGTAATAGTAGATAGATTAACTAAATCAGCCCACTTCTTAGCTATCAGGATATCCTATTCCATGGTGCACAGTAGCGAGCTGAATCGATCAATGGATCGATCAACAAGTCTGGATCGATCAACCGATCGATCCAATCAAAGTTTTCGTATACAGTGGCATGCTGGATCGATCAGTGAATCAATACGAATATCCCAATCGATCAGCAGATCGATTGAAATGCCTGTTCCAGCTGGAAACACTTAAGTTCAGTCCTTAATCACATGTGAAGGCTAGATCTTCTCTTTGGAGTAAAGGTACAACATTTAAAAAGGTATCTTTAAGCATCAGTTCAGATTTAGTAGCAATTGTCATGGATTAGTAAATTTTAAATTAGTTCACGTTTCCGCACCTTATAATATAGCTTAGCACAGTATAATGTGACGGTCCGGCCTCACAGCCTAGTCAGTAGGAGGCGGGTTGTTACAGTAACCCTAGGTCATAGGGGGTGGTAACCCTATGCGGAAAGTCTTGACGGGTCGAGAGCTTCAGACAAAAGTCCTAGGGGGGGATAACCCAAGGTGGAAAGTCCTGGTATCGCGAACTAGGTGAAAGACTGGACCAACCGGGAAGCGGAAGTCCAGCAGAAAGTCCGGAAGCTTCGAACGCTGAGCAAAAGTCTAGTCGATCTGGAGGATCACACTGGCATCAGGTAATCTCCTGAGTGGAGTAGGTGATGACACGTTCCCCGTAGAGGGAACAGTAAGCGTCGGGTCGACCTAGGGTTTCCGGTTGGAAATCTGAAGTCAGACCTGGACAGTCCGACGACTGTCAAGTATATCTATCTTATTGTTTCTGTGTTAACTTTGTCTTGTAGGGTATGTGTTTGGGACTAACACAATTTACAGGAACAAAGGAGCTACTTAGACCTCGGATGAACAGTGTCCGAGGCGCCTCCATGGGGCTTGGAGGTGCCTCGGGTGCTAGCCGAAGCCAGCTGTCCAGAGACGCTGGAGGCACCTCGGAGGTCACTGGAGGCGCCTTAGACCAAGCGTTGGAGGTGCCTTGGAGCATCTTGGAGGCGCCTTCAGTGGGATAAGGTGCGACCAGATCAGAGTTGATCCACGCGTGCGACTCGACGGCCTCGAGGCTCCTCGGACAGGCTTGGAGGCGCCTCCAGCACTGTTTAAAAGGGGACTTCGAGCAGCAGCTTAGAACAACAATTCACGAGCGATCCTTCTGCGTACAACTGCTAACGAGGCCATCCCGAAGTGCTGTGACAACATACCGACGACTCGGAACTCCAAATTTTGATATTCTTACTGTCGGTATTATTTTCTTTCATAGTTCTAATTGTAATAATCTTGTAACAATCTTTTCGAGCTTATAGTTGTTGCCCACTGAAAGCGGTCAACGACCGCAGGCCTTGGAGTATTAGTCGCCACAGGCTCCGAACCAAGTAAACGACCATGTTCTTATGTGTTTGCTTTAGCTTTATTTCCGCTGCGTTACTCGTAAGATTTCCGAATCGAACGAAATAGCCACGAGCGCTATTCACCCCCCTCTATCACTTTCGATCCAACAATTGGTATCAGAGCGGGCCTTGGAGTATTAGTCGCCACAGGCTCCGAACCAAGTAAACGACCATGTTCTTATGTGTTTGCTTTAGCTTTATTTCCGCTGCGTTACTCGTAAGATTTCCGAATCGAACGAAATAGCCACGAGCGCTATTCACCCCCCTCTAGCACTTTCGATCCAACAATTGGTATCAGAGCGGGGTCGCGTTGATCTGGTGCAACTACCAATCACGTAATTTTTCGTGGTAGTTTCAGTTTTACGGAGTCAATTAGAATTAACTTAATAGCTATATTCTAATAATTTTTTTTCGAATCGGTTTTTGCTTGAGACTGGTGCAACACCACTCGAGTTCGCTATTACTTAACTTTATATCCCGCACAGCTAATCCAAGACCTAGTCTTGGGACATTTCTATTTTGTCGTTGTTTTTGCATATCTCTAATGGCCCAACAAGAAGGTTTCAGCACCGTTCGTCCCCCACTTTCCTCCGGAGAAGACTTCAGATATTGCAAGGGGTGAATGGAAACCTTTCTCAAGACACAGTTCGACACGTGGATGATTATCAAGACCGGACTACAACTGCCAACCGACGAAGACGGCAAGCCGACACCCTGCGAAAAATGGGAACTGACCCTAATCAAGAAGGTGGAAGCTGATGTCAGAGCAACCTGCACCCTCCAGTGTGGACTGACCAAGGAGGAACTCAACAGAGTTGGACCGTTCTCCAGCGCAAAAGAGCTTTGGGAGAAGCTGATCGAACTCTACGAGGGCACCTCCGACACTAAGGTAAGCAAGAGAGATCTCTTGTTCAATAAGTTATATAATCTGAAAATGCAGGAAGGAGAGACAGCAAGTCAACTCCATGCACGGATTCAAGACATCCTCAACTCCCTCCACGCTATCGGGCAAAAGGTCGAGAACAGGGACATTATAAGGTACGAACTTAATGCTTTTTCGAGGAGTACATCATGGACATCGATGGTAGATGCCTACAAAGTCTCCAAGGATTTAACTTCCATTAGACTAGATGAATTGTTCTCAGAATTCGAATTGCATGAACAAACTAATACACAGCCAATCGAGAAAGGTATTGCTTTAGTTGCAGGTACCAGTCGAACACGCAAACCAAGATCACGGTGAAGAACTGAACCTGAATCGAAAGCCGAACCTGACTCAGATGATGAAGACGACGAATTTACCTCTGAACTCGTGAATCTTGTGAAGAAGCTCTACAAGAAGAAGGAGGGATTCAACAAGAAAGACCTAAAGAAAGTCGTACAATCAAAGGAGGTTCAACCCAGCTCAAAGGTCAAGTTTGGGGTGATCTGTTATGGGTGCAACCAGAAGGGGCACATCAAGGTCAACTGCCCCAATCAGAAGGATGCAAAGAAGCAAAGGAAGAAGAAGGTGCTAAAAGCAACCTTTGAAGAATCTTCAAAAGAGGATACCGACGACGAGCTCGAATAGACGAGCCTTCTTACCCTGATGGCCCGAGACCAGATCGATGTGTCCGAGAGCGAGAGCGAGTCAGAAGCAGAATCAGAAAAAAGCCACGGATCCATATCCGTTTCTGAAGGGCCCGATCCCTCTGTAAGTATCCCTCGACTAAACAATCTAGTCAATTATTTGTTACGAAAAGTAGCTAAGTCTAATCTTAGAATTAAGTCACTTCTAAAGGAAGTAGTTGTTCTTAAAGAAGTGACTAACTCCGAATCTTTGACTGAACCAGTTCAGACTGGAAACTCGACTCAAGTCCAAAAAATTGAGGAAGAGAATTCCAGCCTGAAAACTCAGGTCAAGGATCTGGAGAAAATATTACAACGATTCTCTTTGAGTTCCAAGAACCTTGACCTAATTCTTGGAACACAAAGGGCAATCTACAATAGAACTAGATTAGGATTCAAATCAAAAAATAAATATAAGTCATATTTATCACTTATATAAAGAATAAATAGAAAAATGGTCCAAGCATGGGTCCCCAAGTCCAACCTGATCAATCAAGTTGGACTTGGACAATATTGGGTCCCTAAGGATCAAATACATTACCTCGATAGACCATATCGAGGCTATGATCCAGGGGGAGCTAGAAGAAAAATAATAAAAATAAAACTAGATTCAAATTAAAATAAATTAAAATCAAATCAAATCAAAATTAACAATAAATTAAAATTAAATTCAAACTAAATCAAATTAAAATTCAAAGGAAGGCTCCAGAATAGTTGGCACCTCCAAAATTAATCCACCCAATAAGGGTAAACAAGAGTAGACTATCCGACAAAGTAATTAAGGATAGATTAAAATGGGCTAGGTTTAACTTGACCCACGGTACTGGTGAAGTATTGGATGATAGTACGTTGAGGAAACTTAGTCATCGCATGTTTAGGAAGATATGGCTTCGACCTGGTGCATTTGGCTAAGTGGAACTGACCGAAGCTACCCTTTATGGATTCTAACCAATTAGACCAAGGTCTTGTATTAAGTTCAATGGGTAGGACTATTTGGAAAACCTCGAATGCATGGTTACATTAATGATGTCCTTGTGACTCACCATAGCCCAGAAGTTTATCCAAAGAACGCCTACTTGTTGAACCCAAAGCTAAACTTGAATCTAACACAAAGTTAAATCAAATCCTAAAATTGAACTAAATTCATCTCACATATATTGTAGGATTACCTGATTGAAAATTTAGATCGGGTGAGATGACTAAGAAATAGAAATGTAAAAGAGAATCAAATTTGAAATTCATAATTATAATTAAATTCGAAATTAAAATTCGTAATTAAAATCAATTCAAAATTAAATAAGTAATCAAAATTAATTCAAATTCAAAATTAAATTCATAATCAAATTCAAAATTAAATTCATAATTAAGATTATTCAAAATTAAATTCATAATCAAATTTAAAATTAAATTCGTAATTAGAATTCATTCAAATTCAAAATTAAATTCATAATTTATTAGAATTACTTTTCAAATTAACTTAAAATATTTTTTAAATTAAATTAACTTAAAATATTTTTTAAATTAAATTAACTTAAAATATTTTTCAAAATTAAATTAAATTAAAATATTTTTCAAAATTGAATTAACTTAAAATATTTGTTAAATTAAATTAACTTAAAATATTTTTTAAATTAAATTAACTTAAAATATTTTTTAAAATAAAATAATTTTCAAAATTAAATTAACTTGAAATATTTTTTAAATTAAATTAACTTAAAATATTTTTCAAAATTAAATTAACTTAAAATATTTTTTAAATTAAAAATATTTTTCAAAATTAAATTAACTTAAAATATTTTTTAAATTAAATTAACTTAAAATATTTTTTCAAAATTAAATTAACTTAAAATATTTTTAAAAATTAAATTAACTTAAAATATTTTTTAATTAAATTAATTTAAAATATTTTTCAAAATTAAATTATCTTAAAATATTTTTCAAAATTAAATTAACTTAAAATATTTTTAAAATTAAAAATATTTTTCAAAATTAAATTAACTTAAAATATTTTTTAAATTAAATTAACTTAAAATTTTTTAAAATTAAATTAACTTAAAATATTTTTCAAAATTAAATTAACTTAAAATATTTTTTAATTAAATTAATTTAAAATATTTTTCAAAATTAAATTAACTTAAAATAATTTTCAAAATTAAATTAACTTAAAATAATTTTCAAATTTAAATTAATCTAAAATTTAAGTTTAAAAAGTTAAAATAATGCTTTTTAACTTATAAAATAGTTTTCAAATTAACTAACCTAAGTCATCCATCTCACAATCACCCATAGAAATAACTATTGAAAACCTAGTACGGGTGAGATGAAAAAATAGAGAGCTTAATTCAATCGAACTATCTTTTAATCCATTAAAAGAATCCAAATCAACTACTTTGTGTGTAGGAATTGGATCAATGGATGATAGATAGTGGATGCTCCAGACATATGACTGGAGATAGGTTGAAGTTTACTAAGCTCAAACTGAAGAACCTAGGGTCAGTTGCATTCTGCAATGACGGTAAACTTAAGGTAATCGGAAGAGGTAATATCGAACTTAACTCTAATTTTGTCATTCAAAAAGTCCTATTAGTTGAAAATTTCAATTTTAATCTATTGAGTATTAGCCAATTATGTGATAGTGGATACTTAGTTACCTTTGATAATTCTGGGTGCTTAATTGAAAACATCGACAACCCCAAAATCAGACTTAAAGGACTTAGGAAAAATAACATCTATACAATTGACCTACCCTCAATAAAGTGTCTCTTGACACAACAAAAGGAAACCAACTTGTGGCACAGAAGACTGGGTCACACTCATATTAGACTCATTTCGAAAATGAGTCAAAACGGCTTAGTTAGAGGATTACCCAAATTAAGAAACCTAGAAAATACAGTTTGCCATCCCTGTCAACAAGGAAAACAAACCAAGTCAACCCACAAGTCAACCAATCTAGATAGAACTAACTCTTTACTTGAGCTCCTTCACCTAGACCTATTTGATTCACATAGAGCCAAGTCACTAAGCAAGAACGAGTATTGCTTAGTTATAATTGATGACTACTCCAGGTTCACCTGGGTAAAATTTCTAAAAATAAAAGATGAAACTTTTGAAGCCTTTAGTAATTTTTGTAAACTAACAGAAAATGAAAAAGATACTAAAATTAAAAGAATAAGAAGTGATCATGGAGGGAATTCAAAAATCATAGGTTTATCCAATTTTGTAAAATCAACTGATACAAACATGAATTTTCATGCCCTAGAACCCCCCAACAGAATGGGCTAGTAGAACGGAAAAATAAAACCTTACAAGAAGCCGCTAGAACCATGCTAAATGAATATAATCTAAATCATCAATTTTGGGCTGAAGCAATAAATACGGTAAACTATATTCAAAATCGAATTCTAATTAACAAACTTTATAATAAAACCCCTTATGAAATATATTATAATAAAATTCCCAACTTAAACTATTTAAAAGTATTTGGATGTAAAGTTCATATTTTAAACACTAAAGACTACTTAGGAAAATTTACACCCAAATCAAACCAAGGAATCTTTTTAGGATACTCTACAATAAGTATGGCCTATAGAGTCTATAACCAAAATACACTAAAAGTTGAAGAAACAAATAATGTAATATTTGATGAAGAAAACAATCTACCAAATATAGATAAAAATGCAGACATTAACCCAAGAATTATAGAAGACGATGAAATTCAACTGAATACTAGTAAACCAGAGGAACTAACTCCCAACACAAATATAAGACCAACCAGAATAGGTATTTCTCACCCACCTGACCAAATTTTGGGTGACCCAAACCTAGGAGTTAGAACTAGATCCTCTTATAGAAACCTGAGTCAAATTGCCCTTATTTCTAAGATTAAGCCTAAGACTATAGAAGAAGCCCTACCTGACCCAGACTGGATCATTGCTATGCAGGAAGAGCTAGCACAATTTGATAGAAACCAAGTCTAGGAACTTATACCTAAACTCATAGATAAGTCCATAATTGACACCAAATGGGTATTTAGGAACAAATTGGATGATCAGGGTGAAATAGTTAAAAACAAGGCCAGACTAGTAGCCAAAGGTTTCAGTCAAGTTGAAGGTTTAGATTATGACGAAACCTATGCACCAGTAGTTAGACTTGTACTTGAATCCATTAGGATGCTGCTGGCTTATGCAGCACATAAAGAATTTAGATTATACCAAATGGATGTCAAGTCAGCCTTTTTGAATGGATTTATTAAAGAAGAGGTATATGTAGGTCAACCCCCAGGTTTTGAGGACTTAGATCATCCAAACCATGTATTTAGACTAAAAAAGGTCTTATATGGACTAAAACAAGCACCTAGGGCATGGTATGAACAGTTATCTAATTACCTAATATCCAAGGGCTTTAACCAAGGTCAAATAGACCAGACTCTATTTGTCAAAACCATAGAAAAAGACATTTTTGTTGCCCAATTCTATGTTGATGACATAATTTTTGGCTCAACCAACACTAAACTTTTAAAAGAATTTGTTAATTTAATGGAAAACGAATTTGAGATGAGTTTGGTGGGGGAACTTAATTTTTTCTTAGGTTTACAAATTAAACAAACCAAAGATGGGATCTACATTTACCAAACCAAATATGCTAAAGAACTAATTAAAAAATTTGGCATGGAAAACAAAAAAATTATAAATACTCCAATGGCAACAAATAGCAACATTGATTCTGACCCAGATGGAAAACCAGTAGACCCAAAGTGTTGATGCCGGAAGCATCCGACGATCGAACCCAAGTTTTGATAATGGCAAAGGGTTCAAAGTTAAGTCTTGTTGTTATCTAACATGTTGAATGAGTGTTTCAGGAAAGTCCAAACTGCGGTTAGGCAGGTGAAAACCCTAGGGGGTGGTAACCCTAGGTCCTAGGGGGCGGTAACCCTAGGTGGAGAACAGTCCTAGCTGCGGTTAGGCAAAGGGAAAACCCTAGGGGGTGGTAACCCTAGGTCATAGGGGGTGGTAACCCTATGCGGAAAGTCTTGGCAGGTCAATGGCTTCAGGCAAAAGTCCTAAGGGGTGGTAACCCTAGGTGGAAAGTCCTGGTGTCGCGAACCAAGTGAAAGACTGGACTAGCCGGGAAGCGGATGTCCAGCAGAAAGTCCGGAAGCGTCGAGTGCTGAACAAAAGTCCAGTCGATCTGGAGGATCGTACTGGTAGCAAGTAAATCTCCTGAGTGGAGTAGGTGAGGATGCGTTCCCCGTAGAGGGAACAGTAGGCGTCGGGTCGACCTAAGATGTAACAACCACCCTCCTTACTACTACTCTGAGAGTGACCGCTACTGATTTTACTAACTACTGTACTACTTACTTTAAGACTAGAGATATTTTAAACTATTGGAAAACATATCATATATCAGAACATGCCTCTAAATAGCAGCATAAAATTCCTTGATATTTTGTTTTTTCTTTTGTTTATCTTTTCACAGGATCAAACATGCAATTAAATGAGACAACAAGCATAGCATACAAACACATGTAACTTAAACACTCTCACTGCTTGCTACAACTTTCCTAACTTGCATCTATTAAAGGAAGATAGTTTTCATTCTGCAACTTAAACTTACTGTTCGCATGTTTCAAACAACTGAACATTATACTCAATGCTTCCATAGGACAAAACTCATATAATAATACCAACATGCTAAGCAATTACCAAAATCTGCAAAACCTTTACCATGCTGTATTTATCACCAATGGAAGCTCACGCATGTTATAATAATACCAACATGCTAAGCAATTACCAAAATCTGCAAAACCTTTACCATGCTGTATTTATCACCAATGGAAGCTCACGCATGTTATAGTATTCATAATTCCATCACTTACTCATATTAAAAATTTTAAAGCAACTTACACATGTTATATCTGTAAATACCTACTAATATTTAGCATATACTCCTACCAATCTTACATCTAACCACAATCAACGGAATAGTATACATGGCGATTTCCTACATAGAGCAACTCATAAACATACCAGCAACCACCTGAGGCTACTTTACAATGAAAACCGAATTTTCATATGCATTTTCTTCCATAAAACATTTAACCATGCATTTAACCATCCGAATGGTTCCAGAAATCCGACAGAAACAAAAACAAAACATTTAAACACTTCATGACAGCAAAACAGAAAGAGTAACAGAATCTGTATTTCTCTAAATTCTCCTAGTTATTTAAGAAGAAAACTAAATAAATTAACTTGCAGCAATTTATTAGCTAGATCCCAAGCTTCCATATCCGTCACCACACACACACCATCATCGTCTCCTTGTCGCCTTCTTCTAAGCCACTTTAGCCTTTCCTTTATTTTTATCCATATCTGCAGTAGGAGGAAAAATAGCATCTATAAGCTAAAAGCTTAGTGAGTGCTTTCTACTCACAAAATCCGATAAAAAATGCATATACATAAAAGAAAACAGGAGGTACATGCTCAACATGAAATAGAAATGAACTACATCATGCATCTCTAAAGAAAAAAAACAACAATCTATCTTGTTAGAATCTTTCAATCTAGATAAAAGAAACTTGTTCTATTTGTTTCCAAATTTAATACTTTTATACTTTAAAATAATACTCAACTTTACTTGGGCCCGACATTGTACCATTTTGCGCGCCTTTCTTAATGAGAATTGAGGTAGCTAATCCCAAAACCATTAAGACACTTCTAGACCTTAGGTTTAGGGGCAACTTGGAGCCCATCCCTTGGACCTTGTGTCCGGTACATGCCCTTTTTAAAAATAAAATACTTTTCTTTATATCTTACTTTAAATACTTCTTCTGATAAAATGCTTTGACATTTCCTTTAGCACTTAATATGCTACTGATCCCAATTCTTAAAAAGATTAGGGATCCTGTTAAGACTTTGGTCTCTTTTTCTATAATTTTCTAACAGCAATAAAGAAAACTAATTACATGCTCAGAATTTAATCAAACTATCTTATATTCATTACTTGTTAAAACCAAGCTAAAACTAATTAAACTTATAAAGGAAATACAAGCATTCTGAGTACGGCATCACTATTCAACAGCCTCTTTAAATTCTGTTTAAAGCTTTAAGGTTGTTATCAACTAAAAAAAATTTGTTTCTGCTACCATACATTTATGCATGAACATTAGGCATATAAGAAACCGAAACCTAGCTCATTGCAAGATAATTCCTTAACTACTCTTTTAGCTTCAACTAATCTGCTGCTGTTCTAAACCTAAGGAAGGAGTTAAGCCATTAAAAGAAACAACAGGACTCTCAAATAAGGTTGATCTACAACCCATTGCATGGCACAAACCCAAATCTGACTTAATCAACCATAAAATGACCCCATAACCCACCTAGCATATTCGGATTTAACAATTATGGCAGCAACCATTAAGCAAATCTGAAACCACAGAAACTATAATTGGTTCTTCATAGCTTAGAGATCAAAAATCTTGTTTTAAACCTTTGTTAAGTCTAATCAAAGGATTCTTTACAGATCAAACTTCACAGAAGGATTTTGTCTAACTTCTTAGGGTACATGACAGCAAAAAAGAACATAAACCCTAGCATGCTTCACAGGAAACTCAAACAAACAGAAAACATAAACGAATCGGAACTACTCCTACTGCAGGTGAGAAGCAACTCACCTTGGGTTCTTGAACTTACAACCGAAGGGGAAGTGCTCTACGGTTTGGATGAAGTGAAGGTCTCGGCGATCCCTTCCTATCCGCGTGTTCTCCTTGACGAGGAGACCACGAATCCGCGAACAACTCCCGGAAAGAAGTCCTCGCCGGCCGCCGGAAATGAACCCTAGCGCCGTCGCCCCTTTTTCGCCCGAGAAGAAAATCGCGCCGTCGGGAGAGAAAAGAGAGGAAAACTTAGGTTTAGGTCACGGTAAACACTTAACCCCTTTATAACTTAGTTTTAAATTCGATTCCAACTATGCTTAAATCTATTTCTCTCCATACTAGGTTAATAAAACACGCGCAGTCCAGTTGGTTAGTCGGCTCTCAACAAAACCAAGGGTCTAGGCTTCGAATCCTTATCCGCGCACCTTTTTATTTTCAAAGTTTATTTTCGGTTTCTAAAATATCGCTTACTATGCTATAAACTTAATTCTTTCCTTATAAGGTTAACAAAAACCTTGTAGCTCAACTGGTTGGGCTGGGTTCGGCTGAGATTCGGTTCGGGTCAAGGTCTTGGGTTCGAGTCTCCCCTTCAACGTTTTTATCAAAAACTTCTTTCTTTTTGTAACTCTACTAAACGACCTCCAAAAATTGCATAAAAATACTCTAAAAATTCCTAAAAATCCCTAGAATATTTTAAAAGCATTTTCAGACATTTTCAAAAATATTTAGAACTCAAAGTAAGGAGAATTGGGTCGTTACAACTCCCCATACCTTATAAAAAGTTCGTCCTCGAACTTAGAATAGTTCTGGATATTTCTGCCTCATACTGTCCTCTCGTTCCCAAGTGACTTCCTCGTGCTTCTGGTTCTGCCAGACGACCTTCACCAGTGGCACTTCTTTGTTCCTTAGCCTCTTGACTGCTCTATCCACTATCTGTGTAGGTCTACTATCATAACTAAGATCCTCTTGGATCTGCACTGACTGAGGCTCAATCACTTGACTAGGGTCATGGAGGCACTTCTTTAACATGGAGACATGAAACACATTGTGTATTGCTGACATGTCTCGTGGTAAGTCCAGTCTGTAAGCTACTTTCCCAATCCTCTCTATGATCAGGTAAGGTCCTACATAACGAGGACTTAATTTGCCCTTCTTGCCAAATCTCATCACTCCCTTCATAGGAGCGACCTTGAGGAAAACTGAATCTCCTACTTGAAATTCCAATGGCCTTCGGCGTGTGTCAGCATAACTCTTCTGTCTGCTCTGGGCAATCTCAATTCTTTGTCTGATCTTCTGAATGGCCTGAGTGGTCTCATCTATCAGCTCTGTCTGAACACCCAGCTCTACTTCCATTTCTTTTCTTTCACCTGCTTCTTGCCAGCATATAGGTGATCTGCACTTTCTGCCATACAACGCCTCATATGGTGCCATCTTGATGGTAGCCTGATAGCTATTGTTGTAGGCAAACTCAGCTAAGCACAGATACTTGCACCAACTGCCTTTAAAATCTAGTGCACAAGCCCTGAGCATATCTTCTAGGATCTGATTTACTCGCTCTGTCTGTCCATCAGTCTGAGGATGGAAGGCTGTGCTGAACTTGAGCTTGGTGCCTAGTGCAGTCTGTACACACTCCCAAAAGTGAGAGGTGAAGCGCCCATCTCTATCAGAAATAATAGATTTGGGAACTCCGTGAAGTCTGATCACCTCTTTAACATACAGCTGTGCTAACTGCTCTATAGAGTGAGACACTTTGATGGCTAGAAAATGAGCAGACTTGGTCAATCTATCCACTATCACCCATATCGCATCATATCCATTTGTGGTTCTTGGGAGACCTGTTATGAAGTCCATGGATATGTCTTCCCACTTCCACTCTGGTATTGGAAGAGGTTGTAAAACTCCTCCTGGTCTCTGGTGTTCTGCTTTGACCCTCTGACGTGTCAGGCAGGTACTGACATATTTAGTTACATCTCTTTTGAGTCCAGACCACCAGAACTTCTGTTTCACGTCTTGGTACATCTTGGTAGAACCGGGATGCATAGAATATGGCGTACTATGGGCCTCTTCTAAAATTCTCTTTCTCAGCTCTTCATCATTGGGAACACAAAGGCGATTTCCCTGATAAAGAATTCCACTGTCTGATACTCGAAATTCTGAATTTCCTTCTTCTTGTATTCCTTGCTTGATCTTTTGGATATCTGGATCTTCACTTTGCTTTTTCTGTATATCCTCGCGGGGTTGACTCTAGGGTCAATGCGGAAAGTTGCCCATAAATAATTTCAAGTCCGAAATCTAACCTTCTGCAGTGGCGGGGCTAATGATGATAAGGACATCAAGGATGCACCGGACTTTCTGCTTAGTGTATCCGCCACTTTATTAGCTTTACCGGGTGGTAGAGGATTTCACCATAATCTTTGACCAACTCTAGCCACTGCTGTCTCATGTTTAAGTCCTTCTGAGTGAAGAAGTACTTAAGACTCTGATGGTCTGTGAAGATTCTGCACTGGACTCCATACAAGTAGTGTCGCCAGAGTTTCAGTGCAAAGACCACAGCTGCCAGCTCTAGGTCATGAGTGGGATAGTTCTTCTCGTAGTCTTTGAGTTGTCTGGAAGCATAAGCTATAACTTTTCCTTCCTGCATGAGTACAGCTCCTAATCCCATCTTGGAAGCATCACTGTAGATGTCAAAACTCTTGTCGCTCTCTGGAACAGTCAGTATAGGAGCACTGGTCAGTCTCTTCTTGAGTTCTTGAAAACTCTGCTCACATTTATCTGACCATTCAAACTTCTTATCTTTCCTGGTGAGGGCTGTAAGTGGAGAGGCTATCCTGGAAAAGTCCTCCACAAATTTCCTGTAGTACCCAGCTAAACCAAGGAAGCTTCTGATCTCCCTGGCATTCTTGGGTCTCTTCCAGTTGCTGACCGCTTCTACTTTGGCTGGATCTACCTGAATGCCTTCTTTTGAGACAATGTGACCTAGAAATGCCACCTGCTCCAACCAGAACTCGCACTTTGAGAATTTAGCATAGAGCTGCCTTTGCTGAAGGGTCTGTAGGACTATTCTCAGATGCGTGTCATGCTCTTCTGGAGTTCTGGAATAGACTAGAATGTCGTCGATGAACACAATGACAAACTTGTCAAGGTATTCACTGAACACTCTATTCATCAAGTCCATAAAGACTGCAGGTGCATTAGTCACACCAAAAGGCATGACCACGAATTCATAGTGTCTATATCTGGTCCTAAAAGCAGTTCTGGGTATATTACTCTCCTTCACTTTTAACTGATGGTACCCAGAGCGCAGATCTATCTTGGAGAACACTGTTGCCCCTTTTAATTGATCAAATAAATCATCGATCCTGGGCAGTGGATACCTGTTCTTGATGGTCACTTGATTCAGAGCTCTATAATCTATGCACATCCGCATAGATCCATCCTTCTTCTTGACAAACAACACAGGAGCTCTCCATGGTGAGTGACTAGGGCGAATGAAACCCTTGTCAAGTAGCTCCTGAAGTTGCTCTTGTAACTCTTTTAGCTCTGCTGGAGACATGCGATATGGAGCTTTTGAAATTGGACCGGTACCAGGAACTAGTTCAATCTCAAACTCCACTTCTCTGTTGGGAGGTAGTCCAGGTAGCTCTTCTGGAAATACCTCTGGATACTCACAGACTACTCGAACTTCCTCCTGCTTAGGTCTTTCTTCTTCTTCTGTACTCACAATGAATGCAAGAAAACTAGCACACCCTTTAGCTAGCATCTGGTGAGCTGTGAGGGAAGAGAGAAATTTTTGAGTTTTCCCCTTTGGTACTCCTGTAAATTCAAAGGATGGTTCACCTTCTGGACTAAACATCACTTTTCTTCGGCGGCAGTCCACTGAAGCACTGTACTTGCTGAGGAAATCCATACCCAAAATGATATCGAAATCCTGCATAGCGAGGACTACCAGATTAACACATAGCTCTCGATCTGAAATTCTGACTGGTACAGACCGAAGCCACTGACTAGATTCCATGACTTCCCCAGAAGGTAGGGTTGTCAGGAACTTGGAATTCATGCTTTCTGTAGGTACCTGTAGTTCTTTGGCAAAAGGTATGGATACAAAAGAATGGGTCGCCCCAGTATCAAATAGTGCAGTAGCTATATGCTGAAAAATAACTACTTGACCTGTTACGACCGTGGAGGCACTAGCAGCTTCCTCTTTGGTAAGGGAGAATACTCTGGCATTGTCAAAGGCTGGAACTGGTGGGGCTTCCAACCTTCCTTGACTGATCTGAGGTCCTTCCAGAGTTGCAGGCATATAATGTAGTTGAGGCTTGGCTCCATATTGTATTGGCTGGGGTGCTTTGAACTTGTTAGGACACTGTTTGGCCATGTGTCCTTCTTGACCACAAGAATAACATCCAGTCTTACCCAAGAGGCAGGCTCCTGGATGTGTTCTCCCACATTTGGAACAGGGAAGGAGCTTAGTCTGTTTGGTTTCTGGTCCTCCCTTCTGGTTACTTCCTGAATCCCACCGCTTTCTTTTAGTGCCCTTGCCTTTCCAGTTCTGATTATTTGACTGGGGTTTCTGATTTCCCCCAGTCTTGGTTTCCATCTTGATTGGCTTGTGCTGCTCTCTTTGTGCCTTCATGCTGTTCAGATAGTGCTCAGCTACTAAGGCTCTACTGACCAACTCTTCTCCAGTCAGGGGCTGATGAGTTCCACTGCTCACATTAAGTGATATCACAGGCTTCAGCATTCTGAGCATTAGTCTGACTTGCTCCTTCTCTGTACTTACTAGCTAGCCTGTTAAATCTTTTAACTGCTTCCTCTACTGTCAGATCCCCCTGTCTGAACTCCATAAACTCCTCGTAGTGCTTGTTGGTGATCTTTTGGCGAAAGAACTCGTCGTAGAATTCTGTCTCAAAATCAATCCATTTCATCTGATTGATTGCCCTCTTGCTTTTGACTCTCTCCCACCACATGCGTGCGTCTCCAGTCAGGCAGAAGGAGGCACACTTGACTCTCCAGTGTCTTGAACCAAGCCTGGGCATCCCAGGGCTCAGTTGTGCCTGAGAAACTCTCTGGTTTCAGTTTCAGCCACTGTATGAGGTAGGCTTCTTGTCTCTGGGGTGCTGTGACGACTCCTTGGGCAGCTGGTGGAACCTCAGTTACCACTGGAGTCTCCACAGTTACTGTTTGAGGAGTAGGAGGGACTGGTTGTTGATTTGCCATCAGATTGGCAATTACTTGCTGCTGTTCTGCTACTTGTTTCTGAAGTTGGGCAACAACTTCAGAAAGATTGGGCTCAGTTGAGCCTGGCACCTCATTCTCCTGAACTTGGTCCTCAACACGAGCGGTACGGGGACGTCCTCTTCTCGACATCTAGTTAGACAAATAAGAAAATTTGATAATTTCCCTACCCTTTCTGAACATACCCATTTATATATTAAGAAAGGAAACAACTAACAAATAAAACTCTTATCTTACTCATTCACTTATAACTATCAATCCATACTGCAAATAATAATGTAAATAAAGGAAAGCAATAAAGAAAGAACTTAAATACTTTCTTACTTGAAAGCGGCAAGGATGATGCTGATGTGTGTGTGTTGCTGGAAAATGGACCTGCTCTGATACCAACTGTAACAACCACCCTCCTTACTACTACTCTGAGAGTGACCGCTACTGATTCTACTAACTACTGTACTACTTACTTTAAGACTAGAGATATTTTAAACTATTGGAAAACATATCATATATCAGAAAATGCCTCTAAATAGCAGCATAAAATTCCTTGATATTTTTTTTTTCTTTTGTTTATCTTTTCACAGGATCAAACATGCAATTAAATGAGACAACAAGCATAGCATACAGACACATGTAACTTAAACACTCTCACTGCTTGCTACAACTTTCCTAACTTGCATCTATTAAAGGAAGATAGTTTTCATTCTGCAACTTAAACTTACTGTTCGCATGTTTCAAACAACTGAACATTATACTCAATGCTTCCATAGGACAAAACTCATATAATAATACCAACATGCTAAGCAATTACCAAAATCTGCAAAACCTTTACCATGCTGTATTTATCACCAATGGAAGCTCACGCATGTTATAATAATACCAACATGCTAAGCAATTACCAAAATCTGCAAAACCTTTACCATGCTGTATTTATCACCAATGGAAGCTCACGCATGTTATAGTATTCATAATTCCATCACTTACTCATATTAAAAATTTTAAAGCAACTTACACATGTTATATCTGTAAATACCTACTAATATTTAGCATATACTCCTACCAATCTTACATCTAACCACAATCAACGGAATAGTATACATGGCGATTTCCTACATAGAGCAACTCATAAACATACCAGCAACCACCTGAGGCTACTTTACAATGAAAACCGAATTTTCATATGCATTTTCTTCCATAAAACATTTAACCATGCATTTAACCATCCGAATGGTTCCAGAAATCCGACAGAAACAAAAACAAAACATTTAAACACTTCATGACAGCAAAACAGAAAGAGTAACAGAATCTGTATTTCTCTAAATTCTCCTAGTTATTTAAGAAGAAAACTAAATAAATTAACTTGCAGCAATTTATTAGCTAGATCCCAAGCTTCCATATCCGTCACCACACACACACCATCATCGTCTCCTTGTCGCCTTCTTCTAAGCCACTTTAGCCTTTCCTTTATTTTTATCCATATCTGCAGTAGGAGGAAAAATAGCATCTATAAGCTAAAAGCTTAGTGAGTGCTTTCTACTCACAAAATCCGATAAGAAATGCATATACATAAAAGAAAACAGGAGGTACATGCTCAACATGAAATAGAAATGAACTACATCATGCATCTCTAAAGAAAAAAAACAACAATCTATCTTGTTAGAATCTTTCAATCTAGATAAAAGAAACTTGTTCTATTTGTTTCCAAATTTAATACTTTTATACTTTAAAATAATACTCAACTTTACTTGGGCCCGGCATTGTACCACTTTGCGCGCCTTTCTTAATGAGAATTGAGGTAGCTAATCCCAAAACCATTAAGACACTTCTAGACCTTAGGTCTAGGGGCAACTTGGAGCCCATCCCTTGGACCTTGTGTCCGGTACATGCCCTTTTTTAAAAATAAAATACTTTTCTTTATATCTTACTTTAAATACTTCTTCTGATAAAATGCTTTGGCATTTCCTTTAGCACTTAATATGCTACTGATCCCAATTCTTAAAAAGATTAGGGATCCTGTTAAGACTTTGGTCTCTTTTTCTATAATTTTCTAACAGCAATAAAGAAAACTAATTACATGCTCAGAATTTAATCAAACTATCTTATATTCATTACTTGTTAAAACCAAGCTAAAACTAATTAAACTTATAAAGGAAATACAAGCATTCTGAGTACGGCATCACTATTCAACAGCCTCTTTAAATTCTGTTTAAAGCTTTAAGGTTGTTATCAACTAAAAAAAATTTGTTTCTGCTACCATACATTTATGCATGAACATTAGGCATATAAGAAACCGAAACCTAGCTCATTGCAAGATAATTCCTTAACTACTCTTTTAGCTTCAACTAATCTGCTGCTGTTCTAAACCTAAGGAAGGAGTTAAGCCATTAAAAGAAACAACAGGACTCTCAAATAAGGTTGATCTACAACCCATTGCATGGCACAAACCCAAATCTGACTTAATCAACCATAAAATGACCCCATAACCCACCTAGCATATTCGGATTTAACAATTATGACAGCAACCATTAAGCAAATCCGAAACCACAGAAACTATAATTGGTTCTTCATAGCTTAGAGATCAAAAATCTTGTTTTAAACCTTTGTTAAGTCTAATCAAAGGATTCTTTACAGATCAAACTTCACAGAAGGATTTTGTCTAACTTCTTAGGGTACATGACAGCAAAAAAGAACATAAACCCTAGCATGCTTCACAGGAAACTCAAACAAACAGAAAACATAAACGAATCGGAACTACTCCTACTGCAGGTGAGAAGCAACTCACCTTGGGTTCTTGAACTTACAACCGAAGGGGAAGTGCTCTACGGTTTGGATGAAGTGAAGGTCTCGGCGATCCCTTCCTATCCGCGTGTTCTCCTTGACGAGGAGACCACGAATCCGCGAACAACTCCCGGAAAGAAGTCCTCGCCGGCCGCCGGAAACGAACCCTAGCGCCGTCGCCCCTTTTTCGCCCGAGAAGAAAATCGCGCCGTCGGGAGAGAAAAGAGAGGAAAACTTAGGTTTAGGTCACGGTAAACACTTAACCCCTTTATAACTTAGTTTTAAATTCGATTCCAACTATGCTTAAATCTATTTCTCTCCATACTAGGTTAATAAAACACGCACAGTCCAGTTGGTTAGTCGGCTCTCAATAAAACCAAGGGTCTAGGCTTCGAATCCTTATCCGCGCACCTTTTTATTTTCAAAGTTTATTTTCGGTTTCTAAAATATCGCTTACTATGCTATAAACTTAATTCTTTCCTTTTAAGGTTAACAAAAACCTTGTAGCTCAACTGGTTGGGCTGGGTTCGGCTGAGATTCGGTTCGGGTCAAGGTCTTGGGTTCGAGTCTCCCCTTCAACGTTTTTATCAAAAAATTTCTTTCTTTTTGTAACTCTACTAAACGACCTCCAAAAATTGCATAAAAATACTCTAAAAATTCCTAAAAATCCCTAGAATATTTTAAAAGCATTTTCAGACATTTTCAAAAATATTTAGAACTCAAAGTAAGGAGAATTGGGTCGTTACATAAGATTTCCGAACGGAAATCCGAAGTCAGACCCGGATAGTCTGATGACTATCGATAATATTTTGTTACCTTATTTATGGATTTATGTGCTAACCTTGTGTTGCAGGATATTGTTTTGGACTAACATGTCTTGCAGGTACAAAATAATAAAGTCTTTCCTCGGATGAACAGTGTCTGAGGCGCCTCCATGGAGCTTGGAGGCGCCTCGAGTGCAAAGCTGGAGCTGGCTGCGAAGCACCTTGGGAGGCACCTTGAAGGAGTCATAAAGCGCCTTGGAAGGCGCCTTGAATGGGGCATAAGGCGCCCTGAGCAGATGAACTTTGACCAGTTCAAGCTTGATCCACGCGGGTGACTCGACAGTATGGAGGCGCCTTCAGAGGCTTCCAAGGCGCCTTGAACACCCTTTATAAGGGGGTTTCGAGCAACACCTCAATTCATCTGATTATAAGTGATTCTCTTGCCACGTGCTGCTCCAAAAGACGTTTCGAATTGCTGCTACTCGTGCCCGACGACCCAGAGCTCCGAGATCTCATTTTTCATCGTCGGTATAGATTTATTTAATGCACTTATTGTAATACTTAGTTTGTAATAATTGTGCTTATAGTTGTTGCCCATCGAAAGCGATCAAGGATCACGGGCCTTTGAGTAGGAGTCGTCACAGGCTCCGAACGAAGTAAAATTGTTCGTGTTTGTGTTTCATTATTTCATTTCCGCTGCTTTAATTTCTGAACGAGTTTTTACGATTCCGATAATCGAACACAATAGCCGTGAGCGCTATTCACCCCCCCTCTAGCGCGTTTCGATCCAACAATTGGTATCAGAGCGGGGTCGCTTTGAACTGGTGCAACCACCATTCAAGCATTTTTTTCGTGGCTTTGTCGTTTGTATAGGTTAAAAATAAAACCTTACGCCTTTCGTTTTTTCCCTCCAAAACTGTTTTTGAAAAATTAATTTTCATCTTTTCACCATTGGTTGGAATTAATGAAATATTGCATTTTCAAAAATTTATAGTAATATTTTTTAATATTATTTTAATAATATTTTATTATTTTTTCTCAAAATTCCTAAATTACTATTTTTATTTCTCTACCGCACTACTAATCCAAAACTAAGTCTTGGAACAAGTTTTATTGTGTTTATTTTGTGAAATTGTCTTTCTAAAATGACCCATCAAGAAGGCTACAACACTGCTCGCCCACCGCTCTTCTCCAGAGATGATTTCGGAGATTGGAAGGGTCGGATGGAGGCGTATCTCCAGACTGACTTTGAAGTCTGGATGATCATCAAAACCGGGCTTCAACTGCCAACTGACGGCGCCGGCAAGCCACTACCGTACGAGAACTAGGACGCAAACCTTATCAAAAAGGTAGAAGCAAACGCAAAAGCAACGTATACACTTCAATGTGGTTTAACGAATAAGGAGCTGAATCGCGCCGGCCCATTCTCAAGCGCTAAGGAGCTGTGGGAGAATCTGATTGAGCTACACGAAGGTATTCCTGATACGAAAATAGGTAAGCATGTTTTAATAAATAAATTATTTGAGCAGACTAATACTATTCCGGCCGAGGAAGGTGTTGCGTTATTTGCAGGAACAAGCAAGACGAAGAAAGCACTAAAGGCAACATGGTCCGAGTCATCAGATGAATCCGAATCGGACGAAGAAGAGCAAGCGAGCCTTCTCGCTTTACCAGTACTAGCACATGTTGTTGAAACCGAGTCCGATTCAGAAACCGAGAGCGAATCGGACACCGAGTCCGAGCGAAGCCACGGATCCGTATCCGTTTCTGAAGGACCCAAAACCACTGTAAGCTCTTTAATGTCTAGTATTGACTTAGAAAATTCAGAAAACTTAATTCCTTACCTGCTTAAGAAATTGGCTAAATCCAACATCCGAGTCAAGTCGCTCCAAAAGGAGGTAACAGCCCTTAAGGAGGCGACTGATTTGAGTGCTTTAACTGAACCAGTTCAAATTGGAAGTTCGACTCAAGTCCAACAACTTGAGGAAGAAAATTCCAATTTGAAAACTCAAATTAAAGAACTCAAGGACACGTTGAAACGGTTCACCTTGGGTTCCAAGAATTTGGACCTAATTCTTGGAAAACAGCGAGCCGTTTATAACAAATCCGGACTTGAATTTAGAACCAACAGAAAATATAAATCATATCTATCTCTAGTTAATAGAAATAATAAAAACACAATTCAAGCATGGGTCCCCAAGTCAAACTTGGTTAATCATGTTGTACCTGGACAATACTGGGTCCCCAAGGATCAAGTCTATTACCTTGATAGACCATATCGAGGCTATGATACAGGGGGAGTTAACAGAAAAACCATTAAATGAAATTAAAATTCAAAATTCAAAATTTAAATTACAAATTAAAATTTGAAATTAAAATTAAAATTCAAAATTTCAAAATTCAAATTACAAATTAAAATTTGAAATTGAAATTCAAAATTCAAAATTCAAAAATTCAAAATTCAAATTACAAATTTCAAAATTCGAACTTAAATCAAAATTCAAAAATTCAATTTAAATCAAATAAAAAATTAGAAGGAGGATCCAGAATAGCTGGCACCCCTGACTAAACTACCCGACAGGGTAACTGAACTTAATCTACCCGAAATGTGTACACAAGAGTAGACTACCCGGCAGGGTAATTAAGGTTAGAAAAAATGGGCTAGGTTTAACCTGACCCACGGTACTGGTAAAGTTTTTGGATGATAGTACGTTAGGGAAGCTTGGGCATCGCATGTCTAGGAAGATATGACTTCGACCTGGTGCATTTGGCCAAGTGGAACTGACCGAAGCTACCCTTAAACGGATCCTAACCAGTTAGACTAAGATTTAGTATTAAGTTCAATGGGTAGGACTATTTGGAAAACCTCGAAGGCATGGTTACTTTAATGAGTTCCTTGTGACTCACCATAGCCCAGAAGTTTATCCAAAGAATGCTTACTTGTTGAACCCAAAGCTAAACCTAAATCTAACACAAGGTTAAACAAAACCTTTAAATTGAACCTGAATTCATCTCACAAAAAATTATAGGATTACCTGATTGAAAATTTAGATCGGCTGAGATGACTAATTAGAGTTAAAAATCTAATTTAGACTCATAACTATAATTAATTCAAATTCTAAACTCAATTTCAAAATTATTTTCAAAATCATTTTAAAAATCTTTTAAACTCAATTTCAAAATTATTTTTTAAAAATCTTTTAAACTCAATTTCAAAATTATTTTCAAAATTATTTTCAAAGTCATTTTAAAAATCTTTTAAACTCAATTTCAAAATTATTTCAAAATTATTTTTTAAAAATCTTTTAAACTCAATTTCAAAATTATTTTCAAAATCATTTTAAAAATCTTTTAAAATCAATTTCAAAATTATTTCAAAAATCTTTTAAACTCAATTTCAAAATTATTTCAAAATTATTTTAAAATCTTTTAAACTCAATTTCAAAATTATTTTAAAAATCTTTTAAACTCAATTTCAAAATTATTTTCAAAATCATTTTAAAAATCTTTTAAACTCAATTTCAAAATCATTTTGAAAATCATTTTAAAAATCTTTTAAACTCAATTTCAAAATTATTTTCAAAATCATTTTAAAAATCTTTTAAAACTTAATTTCAAAATTATTTGAAAATCATTTTAAAAATCTTTTAAAACTTAATTTCAAAATTATTTGAAAAATCTATTTAAAAATCTTTTAAAACATAATTTCAAAAATATTTTAAAAATATTTTAAAAACTGAATCTTTTATAAAATCTTTTAAAACTTAATATCAAAAATCTTTTAAAACTTAATTTCAAAAATCTTTTAAAACATAATTTCAAAATCATTTGAAATTCAAAACTTATGTTTTATATCAACTGTAAAGACAACTCCATCTCACGCTCACTCAAATGCTAAACATGCTTGTTAATCTAGAATGAGTGAGATGGAAAGATAGAAAAATAATTTTTTTTTTAACCTCTTATGCTTGGACTCCTGAACTCAAAGAATTTATTAAGGCATTAATTAAGGGGGAGTGATTTTGAGTTGGTTTTAAAATTAGTTTTTCAAATTTAGCTAAGTACTTTTTTAAAGTTTTTTAAAAAGATAAAAAGGAAATTCAGCTAAGCATCTCTCAAAGCAATTGTTTTCAAATGCTAAGTTTTGCTGAAAATGCTAAGTATTTTCCAAAGCATTCTCAAAACTTCATCAAAACAATTTTGGTTTGAAAAACTAAGTCTTTTTAAGGTTAAATACTTAACAAAACGATTATCTTCATAAGTTTAGCTAAGTCTTTGATAAAAAGTATTTTAAAAGTAAAAAATCTTAGCTAAACTAAGTCTTGATCAAATATTTTTGCTAAACTCCCTCCTTAAAAACTAAGAATTTAAAGTGTTGTGATATCACAAAAATTTGCTCAGCTACTTGTTAAAGACAAAAATAACCTTATCTCAGCTAAAAGTATCTCTCAAACTAAAGGAAATGGAAATATTAAGATTAAGCATGCTTGCACTTTAGGGCTCTGATACCTGATCAACACTAATTAGATAATTTGATTGCTATTTAACTTGACTCATGCTTGGACTTAAGGACCAATTGAATAAATAACCTAAATTAAAATTTTAGCTACTCTCTCTCTACAACCTAAAAATTAACAAGTTCTTTTTTAAAAATTAGTATTATTTTATTCAAAATTAAGCTAAGTCCCTTTTTCACTTAAGCTATATTTTCAAAATTTAATGTTTGCAAAAGACTTAGCTAAGTGACTCATATAGCAACTTTCAAACTTAGCCATCTTTATGAATTTTTTGCTGAGTTACCTATTAGATTCATTCTATACTTAGCTAAAAGTATTAAAAGCATATTCCTTTACTTGCAAAATTTAACTCATGGCTTTCAAAAATTTTTTGCCAAGTAAAAAGAGCCTTCAAACTAATTTGCCTCCAAAATTCTTTAAAATCTAGCTAAGTTTTTCTAAACTTAGTTACATATTTTTTTCTCTTTTCCTCTAAAACCAACTAAGTTTACAAAGAGGCTAAAGTCATCCTTCAAGTCATCCATAAATTAGCCTTTTTACTTAGGAGAAAAATAACTAACAAATTTTTCAGTTACTAGCTAAGTGTTTCACAATCATTTTTTCAAAGACTAAAACTATTTTTTCTAAAAACTTAAAATATGCTTTCCAACTAGCTTATTTTTTGATATATGGCAAAGGGGGAGAGTGGGAAATTCAAAATCAAAAGTAAAATGTGTTTTATTAAGGGGGAGAGTAGGTAATTCAAAAGTAAAACTTTATTTAAATTCAAAAAGGAAACCCTGTATTAAGGGGGAGCTTCACAAAAGTTTAAGTGTTAGCTTAAGTTAGGCGTTCATTTGAATTTATATACTTAAGTTTTGCTCACTTAAAACTTTTTAATATACTTATGTATTTGTTTTACTTAACTTTGAATTTGGGTTGCCGTAATCAAAAAGGGGGAGATTGTTGGTGCGGGAAACATCCGACGATCGAACCCAAGTTTTGATAATGGCAAAGGGTTCAAAGTTAAGTCTTGTTGTTATCTAACATGTTGAATGAGTGTTTCAGGAAAGTCCAAACTGCGGTTAGGCAGGTGAAAACCCTAGGGGGTGGTAACCCTAGGTCCTAGGGGGCGATAACCCTAGGTGGAGAACAGTCCTAGCTGCGGTTAGGCAAAGGGAAAACCCTAGGGGGTGGTAACCCTAGGTCATAGGGGGTGGTAACCCTATGCGGAAAGTCTTGGCAGGTCAATGGCTTCAGGCAAAAGTCCTAGGGGGTGGTAACCCTATGTGGAAAGTCCTTGTGTTGCGAACCAGGTGAAAGACTGGACTAGCCGGGAAACAGATGTCCAGCAGAAAGTTCGGAAGCGTCGAGTGTTGAGCAAAAGTCCAGTCGATCTGGAGGATCGCACTGGCAGCAGATAAATCTCTTGAGTGGAGTAGGTGAGGACGCGTTCCCCGAAGAGGGAACAGTAGGCGTCGGGTCGACCTAGGATTTTCGGACAGAAATCCGAAGTCAGACCCGGATAGTCTGATGACTATCGATAATATTTTGTTACCTTATTTATGGCTTTATGTGCTAACCTTGTGTTGCAGGATATTGTTTTGGACTAACATGTCTTGCAGGTACAAAATAATAAAGTCTTTCCTCGGATGAACAGTGTCCGAGGCGCCTCCATGGAGCTTGGAGGCGCCTCGGGTGCAAAGCTAGAGCTGGCTATGAAGCACCTTGGGAGGCGCCTTGAAGGAGTCATAAGGCGCCTTGGAAGGTGCCTTGAATGGGGCATAAGGCGCCCTGAGCAGATGAACTTCGACCAGTTCAAGCTTGATCCACGCGGGTGACTCGACAGTATGGAGGCGCCTTCGGAGGCTTCCAAGGCGCCTTGAACACCCTTTATAAGGGGGTTTCGAGCAGCACCTCAATTCATCTGATTATATGTGATTCTCATGCCACGTGCTGCTCCAAAAGATGTTTCGAAGTGCTGCTACTCATGCCTGACGACCCAGAGCTCCGAGATCTCATTTTTCGTCGTCGGTATAGATTTATTTAATGCACATATTGTAATACTTAGTTTGTAATAATCTTGCTTATAGTTGTTGCCCATCGAAAGCGATCAAGGATCGCGGGCCTTTGAGTAGGAGTCATCACAGGCTCCGAACGAAGTAAAATCCTTCGTGTCCGTGTTTCATTATTTCATTTCCACTGCTTTAATTTCTGAACGAGTTTTTACGATTCCGATAATCAAACACAATAGTCGTGAGCGCTATTCACCCCCCCCCCCTCTAGCGCGTTTCGATTCAACACAAAGTACTATAGAAGTATAATAGGTAGCCTACTCTACCTAACTGCAAGTCGACCCGATATTTTATTTGCAGTAGGTATGTGCGCAAGATACCAATCCTGTGCAAAAGAGTCACACCTAACATATGTTAAGAGAATACTTAGGTACATTAAAGGCACCCTAAATGTAGGACTTTGGTACCCTAGAACTTGCACCCTTGACCTTTTTGGCTATTCTGATTCAGACTATGTCGGGTGCAAATTAGATAGAAAAAGCACAAGTGATAGCTGCCAAATTCTAGGTTAGTGCCTAGTAAGTTGGTCAAGCAGAAAGCAACACTGTGTTGCTCTATCCACTACTGAAGCTGAATACATAGCACTAGGAGAATGTGCTTCCCAACTTTTATGGATGATGTATACACTAAAAGATTATCAGCAAGAATACAAAAATACAAAAACTTTAATTGATAATGTGAGTTCAATTAACTTAACCAAAAATTCAATTCACCACTCTAGGACCAAACATATAGAGGTAAAACACCACTTTGTAAGAGATCATGTGGCTAAGGGTGAAATTGTACTCAGCTATGTTGAGTCCAAGTCAAACCTAGCTGATATTTTCACAAAACTCTTACCTGAACTTGAGTTCAGTGCACTTAGAAGGCAAATAGGAATGTGTTGGGTAGAATAGTTTTTAATTTTCAAATCAGTTTCCTACAGTTTTTAAAATCATCTTATGTTTTAAAATTCTAGGAAAATATTGCTTTTAAAAATTCCAATTTTGCTAGATTTTCAAAATATGGAATTAGCTTAGGCTTTACTCTAGAAATCATCACTATGTGAAAAACGACTTTTTACTTCGTTGATTACCTGAAGTAAAAGACTTGTTTTTACCGAAGTAGACACGCATGAAGTAAAAAGATTTATTTTACTTCGGATAAACTCCGAAGTTGTAGGCCCAGAAAAATGAAGTCGTATTGGGTGTCGGGTTCGGACATATTACGAAGTAGAAAGTCCATTTAACTTCGTCGGTTTTTAAAAACACCGAAGTAATTAATCCTTTTCGACTTCATCGTTTAGTATGTGTTGTGAAGTAATATACCTACTTTAACTTCGGTTAAAAATGAAGTAATGGATTACTTTTACTTCGACATATATCGTTAATTCCTGAAGTAATTATCGATTAAATTACATTTAGCTTCGTTCTTGATCGAAGTAATAGATAGATACTACTTCGGAATTTTTGGTAATAACCGAAGTAGTTGATACTATTTTACAGCAACAAATTGTATTGCTTCGAAGTTATAAGTAGATTTTACTTCAGATTTTATGAATAAAGTGAAGTATGTTTTCTCTTTTTACTTCATTATTTTTAGACTTCAGTAATTTTGAGCATCACAAAAGGTAACTTCATAAGCCTTGATCAAAATAAGCCATGATTTCAGCATATGTTTATACAAAACAAATCTCACAACCTGCAATTCACACAACCATAAAAAAAGAGTACACAATCTCCCTAAATATGGTCAAAATAAGCCATAAAAAACCAAAAACATGTACTAGTCTGGTTCATTCACACAACCTGCAATTCACTTCAAGAACGAGTACACAAATTCACTCCATTCAATTCTCACTTCATCATATTGTGTCTGCGTATAGTACTGGTTCTTCACACAACCTGCAAACTGCAATTTAGAAAGAACCATCATGTTATGTTTTGTAACTGAAAACTTTAAATCAAAACACAGTAAGTTGACAAAAAAATCATGAATTAAATTAACAAAAGCATGATAAGACAAATAAATATGTATTTTTATATGCACTCTTATAGTAACAATTTTGTTCGAATTATAACATGTGGGTCACAGAAGCCTAAATAAATTTGGGCCTTACATGCTCATTATTTTACTGGACTAAAAGTTGAGGTATTGTCTATCACAAAATAATATTTTTAAAAAAATCTGCCTGAAGTAAGCTCAGGTTGTGTGAAGTCCAGCAACACTTGAAATAAGCTAACTGGAGACCAGCAATACTTGAAGTAAGCTACTGAAGTAAGCATTATCTATCACAAAAGATAATTTTTGGAATCCTAAAAATCATAGAGAAGTATAACCCAACAACTTGGATGCTTGAAGTAAGCTCAGTGCCTACAGAAGCAACCCAATTTGGAATGGATTTTGCAGAATACTCAACCCCCCCCCCCCCCCCCCCCCCCCCCATACACACACACACACCCCAATTACTAAGCACATACACACTTTGTATAGACAAATAACTCAAAAAAACGTACCTGTATTCACCTTTCCCCTCTTCCCATAGGAAAGTACGCATATTAGCCCCAAATCAGTTACTAATTTCCCCCAGCTACTAATAGAACTATGCATAACACAGTTTTGTATAAAAGCATAAATAGGGTGTCATCTAAGGACGAGGAAAAAAAAAAGGAAAGAAGCCATATCAAAGCATGAGAAGAAAGCAGTAGCAGGGCATGAACGATTTGATTCAGTGTGCAACACTATATCGATTTGATTCAGTATGTGCATTCCTGTTCAAAATGGAAGAAATTCACACACCTTCCTCTCCAACTGTAGATCCTCACATTCAACAATCTCTTTCATGTACCGCATGACACAATATCCGCATTCAACACAACCTTGTTGTTTCAGATTACCCTAATGAATCAAAGTTAATGCAAAGTGAAAAACCAAATATATAAGAACCAGAAATGCATGTTTTCAATAAGACATACCGTCAACTGTTTGTAAGTTGGTCGTTTTGGATTACCCCTCATACAAAGGTACGTCCTCACTCCACTACATTGTAAAAATAGAACTTATTTTGTTTCATATTTGCTAATCAATCTATTCACAATCTACATAATCTAAAACATACTTGCACACTGTAGTTTTCCAAGCGTTATCTCGGTTCCTATTACCCATTGAGTCCAACAAATAAATTGTATCTTTGTCCTCGTTTATAATGGTCAAGATCCAGTGGTTCCTGCACGATTGTCAATATATAGTTAAGCTACTATGTATTAGGAATTGAGCAGGGATTAAAAATATACCCAGTGTTGTATGGGATAAGTCATATGCTGTCTCCGTTTGATGCTTTCAACTGATTAGCAATGTGTTGTGAAGAGGTACTGCCATCT
Organism: Zingiber officinale; assembly: GCF_018446385.1. Taxonomy (NCBI): domain Eukaryota; kingdom Viridiplantae; phylum Streptophyta; class Magnoliopsida; order Zingiberales; family Zingiberaceae; genus Zingiber; species Zingiber officinale. The sequence goes on from NC_055988.1 coordinate 81,150,523, forward strand.
TGAGCGGCTGGTATTTTGTTGGGATCCACAAACGATACATACTCAGCTCTGATTGTTTCCTTCAAGTACTTGTACAAGTAACTACATTCAAGTAATAAAAAACATGGTTACTTAAGACATGAACTAATGCAAAGAGAAGAATTGTATATAAGACATAACTTACCCCATGTAAATCAAAATTTGCCTGGCTCCTATCTCTCTCATTTCCATACAGCGCATGACATCCTCTCTCAACAACGATGTACTCACATTACGTCCAAACATGGCTTCATCAAATTCGATAGGAATGGTCTCCTCCTCAGTCATCAGTCTAACAACATAAGAATACAAAAACTTGCATGGCATTGGTAGAGCACTTTCAACTTCTTTGAATTTATTTTTCTCATCAGGAACCTCCAAAATAGCAAATGGTGGTGCATGTTTCTCCTTTTTCTGCAATTTTAAATAATTGTAGCAAAATATATAACTATAGCAACAGAAAAGTGAACTGAAAATACCTTTGTCGTCGGAAATGTCACCAACTCTTTTGGCCAGCCAACCACAGTTCCAACAGCATCTACCATTACTGTTGGTCCCGACTTAAGTGGAATTGGAAGCTCCGCTTCCTCCTGTAAAACAACATCAACAGACACCTTTAAGTTGCCTTCCCCAAGTGGAGCATTGTGCAGCATAACATTTGGGCCTCCGTCAGATACTATCGTGCCATATGCCACCACATTCCCCTTATTCTTCAGAGCCAAATGACATTTTTTCCCCCTGAACAATAAGATATTATGTTTTAATATCTAAAGCTAGGAAACAAATTTAATGTACCAAATATAATATAAAACCTCATTGAATGAACTGCCGCATTCAAAAACTTCCACATCATCTTCCAATCTTTGAACTGCCATGTACAATGACTTGTTAGATGCTACACGTTCAGAAACTCGATCACTTGTTTCTGGCATAAATCAAGCAAGAAGAGCCTTTAGTTTTTCAACTTCAGCTTTCAAACTCTTTGTTTCCTCCGCTTGCTCTTTGTAGTTTTCAGCCAAAGCCTTTGACACCGACTCCCTCTTCTTCCTTGGAGTTTTGAAGTAGACTTGGGGCTTCACAAATCCCCCTACACCTCTAACCCTGCCATAATGTTCTTGACTCCCTAATGCAGTAGTTAATACGTCATTGCTTCCAGAAGATATGAACTCTCCCCTCTTTTTCTTGTCCAACAAATCATCCTAAAAATATGGAGGTAACATTAAATACCCAATGAAGACACTTTTTTCACTTATTCAGAATGAACTTGAAATAAAACTAAAATAATACAATTTTTTCAACAACTTCAGCAGTCTCTGTATTTGTGATGTTTCCGGATTTGTCCTCGCGGGCCTTACGCCAAAGTAATGACCTATCAACTTCCTCATCCTCCCTGAATATTTTTTTCTGCCTCTACAATTCCAAAAAACGATCATTTAAAACATGACGTACTACATGAAAAGGATAATATAATGTTCCATGGATTACCAATTCAGTCTCCAAGCCAATGTAACCTTTGCGAGACATTTTGTGATGATACTTGCAATGGCTCGTCCGTTCCTTTTGTTTTTCATGAGTGACCTATATCACGTAAAAAAAAGTAAATTTATAGAAGAATTGCTAGTGTAACGACCCAATTTTCCCTATTTTGAGTTCTAAATATCCTTAAAAATATTTGGAAATGCTTTTAAAATATTCTAGAGATTTTTAGAGTATTTTTATGCAATTTTTGGAGTTCGTTTGGTATTTTTACCCAGAGGAAGAAGCTTTAAAAATAAAATAAAAGAAAAGAAAAATAAGTGTGTAGAAGCTGGGGTTCGAACCCACAACTTCGGACCCAAGCAAAATCGGCCCGACCAATCGAGCTACGCTCGTTTTGTTAACCAGATATGAGAATCAATAGACTTAAGGTATAGTTTCGTTTAAACCCTAGTATAAGAAAAGGAATTTAGGTTTCTTTTCGGAAAATCAACATTTTCTCAAAAAAAATCCCTTCTCTTCTCGGCTGCGTGACGACGACAAACCCACGGGCGAAACCGCGGCGTCTCCTAGGGTTCCCTCCGGCGCCGGCGAAGCTGTCTTCCGGCCAACCTCATCCGTGGTGGTCATCCTGACAGAGAGGAGCACGCGTGAGCACAAGAGGAAGCCGAGAACTTCATCTTTCCGAAGCCCTAGAGTTCGTCCCGATTGGTTGTAAGTCCAAGAAAATCACAGTGAGTCGCTACTCACCTGCAGTAGGATAGTTCCGGGTTCTTTTCCTTTTGTTTCGAATTTTTTTTATGAAGATTGTGGATTAGGGCTTACTACCGTGAGATTTCTAAGGAAGAGGGAAAGGGTTTTTTGATTGGATTAGATTTTGAACTCTGCTTATTATTGTGTTCCGAATTTGTGCTGCTTTGTTCTGAAGTTTGCTGCCATGTTGTTCTCTTTTTGGTTAGGGTTCTGTATTTTTGAAGTTTTAGTAGCATGCATTCTTGGTTTCCTTTCTGTTAAGTTCTGTGGCAGCTAGAATTAGTATCCTGTTGCTAGATATGGGTTTTGATTTTTGGAACGAAACAAGCTTTATATAGGTTCCAAGTTTCCAACAGGTTTAGTGGAAGAATTCAGCAAGCTTGATTCAAGTATCCTGTTCCAAGTATCCTGTTGATGTTGGAACGAAACCGTAGTTGATGTTGCTAGTATCATGTTCCAAGTATCCTGTTGATGTTGGAACGAAACCGTAGTTGATGTTGCTAGTATCCTATTCCAAGTATCCTGTTGATGTTGGAACGAAACCGTAGTTGATGTTGCTAGTATCCTGTTCCAAGTATCCTGTTGATGTTGGAACGAAACCGTAGTTGATGTTGCTAGTATCCTGTTCCAAGTGTTATGTTGCAAGAATTCAGCAAGCTTGATTCCTTTATTTTGCAATTTATTGTGCAGAATGGTTGCTAGGGATTTAGCTGAGTGGTTAGTGAACGTCGAGTTTAAGTAGAAGCAATATCCATTTTTTTTTTCTAGCTCATTAGGCATGATTTTGGTATAGAATTCAGCCTAGTTTTCTTAGGTGCATATATGCCTCAATAGTTTCCTCTCGAGGTAGGAATGCTTGCAGAATGATTAAGCATTGTAGAACAGAATCTTGTTAAGCATTGTAGTGCAGAATTTTGTAACATTCACAGCGCAGATTTGTATTAGTCTTATATGCAGATTTTCTAGTTTTCATTTGCTATTATTGAGCATGTGCAGTTTTTAATTGCTATGAGTTGAGCATGATCAGTTTTCTTTATTACTAGATACACATGAGCAGTTTCTTTAGTTTTTATTTGCTATTTTAATAAGCATGAACAACCATGTATTCTAGTGGGAAAATAAGAGTTTTATCAAATTCTTTTAGAAGCATTAACAAGTAAAAAGAAAGAAAAAGAAAAGAAAGAAAAGGCCAAGGCCTTAAGTAAATCCCAAGGTCAAGACTTTAGGGATTTTGACACACAAGATGCTATTAAAATGCCAAGGCATTTAAAGAAGAAGTAATTAAGATAATAAGTATTTTACTTTTAAGAAGAGGCTAGTACCCGACTTCCAAGGTTGTCGTTAAACAAATCCAGGTGTCCAATTCCAAGGTCTTGGCCCTGGTAGACCAAGGTCTGCTCTTTTAGGATTGGTGGCTCTCTACCCCAACCTATTAGGGAACGCGCATAATATGGTACTAAGCCTGGGCCCAAGAGAAGTTGATTATTATTTTCAAGTATTAAAGTATAAATTTTAAACAAGTGAAATAAAAGAATAAGTTTAGAGTAAATGAAGTAAGTTTCACTTTGTTTTAAAGATCAACAAGTTTAGCTTTCTTTCATGCCAGCAGCTTTTACATGTTTAGTTTCTTACATGTTATTTATTTTCTAGTTGATGAGCATGTTTAGCTTTATATGTTAGCTTTTCAGTTAGTTGATTTCTTTGCTATTTATGAGCATGAGTAGCTTTACATGTTAGCATTCAGTTTTAGCATGTTTTTATTTATATACATGCATATCGAGATTTTGTGAGTTAGATAGCGCTCACTAAGCATTTTGCTTATAGTCTGCATTCCTCCTACTGCAGATAAAAGATAAAGGAAAAGGAAAAGTATAAGAAGGAAGGCGACAAGGAGATGCTGTGACGGTGTGTGATGCCAGGACTATGGAGAGATCTTGGGACTTAGCTTAAAAAAATTTATTAAGATTGCTTCCGTCGAATTGTTAAAAGAATTTAGAACTTGTATATGCTATTTTCATTGGGTGTTTTTATCATACATTGATAGAGTTATTTCTTTAAGTATTTTGATTCTTTTTCATATATATAAACTGCGTGGTTGTCTAATATATGTTCCAGCCGCCTGTGGCTGATGTATACAGTGTTTGTATATCAGTTTAAAGTCACCGGTACAGGGGAGATTCTGCCGAAATTTTTCGGTAGGGTTTCCATGTGGTTTTTAATCACACCGGTTAAGTAGAATTAATAGTTAAGTAGCGTCCACCTTTAGAGAGTAGTAGTAGTGTAGAAGGTGGGTCGTTACAGCTAGAATTTAAAAACAATAGGATGGAGTATGATGAACTTATTATATATATTCCTGCTGTACATGAACTTATTATATATATTCCTGCTGTACAGAACTTCATTTTGTTAATTAAATGCCCTAAATGTTTTAAATCTTGGTGCATATAATAATTTAAATATAACATGATAATATCAAGTACCTCCCAAGATGGATGTAGCCTCTCATCGACAAAAGCTTTCCAAATTGCAGATGGGATCTGATACTGCTCCGGTGGTGACCTCAGTTTTTCAGGATTATCTCTATATGGCCAGACAAAGCTACTGTTGAGTTTGTTTTTGAAGTCTCTCCATTTCTGGCCTACTGAACTCATCACTGCCGCCTTGCTTTGAGGTGCTAAGTCGAAGACATTCTGTAACACACAGCAGTAATTGCTATCAGTTTGTATATTGAAAAAATCACAATGAAAAAAAAACATAAGCAATCTCATAAGGAAGTGTATTATTGGATTATACTCACCGATATTTCTTCCCACACTTTCTGTTTCATGTTCTCTAGAACAGTGGGCCATGACTTTATGTTAATTGGCACCATGGATCTAACAACAGAGCCTATGAAAGATTGTAGTGCCTTCCCATTTTCATTGTACACAGGTCGTCCCATGTTATCATATTCAATCGTCGACTTTTTTCCCCATCTTGCAGCAGCAATAAGTCTGCACATTGATGTAGGCCCCCGAGTCTTCTTCTACCCAGTAATAGAAGGTTCTTCTATTTCAGTCTCTCCTCGTAGCTCTACAGCGGCTAACCCATCAGCATCTTGGTGTAGTTCGGTGTCCTCAACTACACGTGGCTCATCATATTTTCCTATTTTTCGCTGTTTTTTAGGACGCATTTTTCTTTTCCCTGCATATAGGAAAATAAATGATGAGATAACGGTATATAAAGTCTGCAGTGACAATATAATAAAAGAAGACGTGATACAAATAATAACATTAACACATACGAACAAGTAAAAATAATACTAGTAAAAACAATAAATATTAATGCAGATGACATAAAAGTGGAAAACATTATATTTTCTTGTTTGTTACAAAGAAACCCTCTTTAGAAGATCTAAAGTATACTTCACGTGTAGGAATACAATGAATATCAACATTATCAATTGGTCGAGCTTCGGGAATTCTGGTCCAAAGATCCTCTTCTCCCTCGTAACATCTATTTGGAACTGGAAGCACTATTGACCACCCTTTGTTCAATGGGTCAGCAACATAAAATACTTGTCTAACTTGACTTGCAAGCACAAATTCATCCTTCTGGTGGCCTCGTTTGTTCAGATTAACTAAGGTGAAGCCACATTCATCATTGTATTGTATTCCTTTGTCATTTGATACCCATGCGCACTTGAAAAGAGGAACTTGAAATTGATGATAGTCTAGTTCCCATATCTCTTCAATAACTCCATAAAAAGTCACATTCTCTAACACGGGATTCTTATCTTTGGCACTACAAACAAGCATCGTGTTGGGAAGTAGAGAAACACCACTGTTTTGACAAACTTTCTCATCATCCCGCTCTTTTGTTTGGTATAAATTACCATTTATGACATAGTTATCACACTTTAAGACTCGCACACGTGGTCCATGGGCTAGCCATCTCAATGACGATGTCATTCCACCATTGCAACTATCGATTTTAGCAGCCACCTGACATGCATTCCTATTAATTAGTGTGATCAAAACAATGATTAACAAATATTGTATATTAGCATCTTCTACACCACCTTTGCACGAAACCAATCAATGAACCTTTTATTATGAGCATCTTGTATCCACCTTGCATCTTTCTATTTCTTGGGAAACATTATCTTCAAGAAGGATTTGTGTTCACTGAAGAAGTAAAGTTCTAAAGTTTTATTTTCATGAATACATATGGACTGCCAAGTACATATAATTATTAGTTATGCAGTACACTTACATAATGTATGGAGATATTTCTTCTGTATTTTCTAGAACAGTCAAGTGTGCTTGTTGGAGATCAATTTGTTGGACGATGATTGATGAATTGCTTGCTGAGAATCCAGGAATGCTTGCGTTTGGGTCACGTAGTGATTTAGGGACCCCAACAGGATCAAGGTCATTGAGATATTCTGAACAAAATTCAGCTGCTTCTTCTGCTGCATATCTCCGAACAATGCAACCTTCCGGATATTTTTGACTGCCTACGTAACTTTTCAACACCTTCATGCATCTTTCAAATGGGTACATCCATCTGAAGTAGACTGGTCCACATAATTGGACTTCACGAGCAAGATGAACTGTTAAGTGGAGCATGATATCGAAGAAAGAAGGGGGGAAATACTGCTCCAATAAGCAGAGTGTAACGATCAAGTCAGATTGCAGCTTATCTAACTTGGCTACATCGATAATCTTGCAACAAATATCTTTGAAGAAGAAGCATAATCTTATGACAGCATATCTAACATATTTTGGCAGAGAATTACGTATGACTATTGGCAGGAAGTGCTGCATTATAACATGAGAATCATGTGATTTCAAGCCACTCAGCTTCATCTCATCCATGCAGACAAGATTCTTCATGTTTGATGAGAAACCTTCCGGAACTTTTATATCCATTAATGACCTACATACTTGTAATCTCTCATTTTTTGTGAATGAGCATGCTGCAGGAGGTAGATATGTTCTTTTCTCACCAATTTTAGGAGCCAATTGAGGCCTAATTCCCATCTGAACCATGTCCAATCTAGCTGCCACATTGTCCTTGGTTTTTCCCTTGATGTTCATCAAAGTATTAATCAGAGACTCGAAAACGTTTTTCTCAATGTGCATAACATCGAGACAATGCCTAACATGTAGGTATTTCCAGTATGGAAGATTGAAAAAAATTGACTTCTTCTTCCAACATTTACTGAAATTTGTAGCTCCAACATACTTTTCTTCTTCAATGTCTTCCACAATATTCTCCTTTGCTTTTTTCCTTATTTTCCCCTTCACACTTGTTTTCTTTCCAAACTCACATGTTATGTCTGAAAGCTTGTCAAACAACTTAATTCCAGATAATGGCCTACCTGCTTCACCAAGTTCCTCCATGCCATTAAACTCCTTTATTTGCCTCCGATATGGATGAAATCGTGGTAGGAATAGTCTATGCCCAGCAAATGACATTTTCTTCCCATTTTGTAAGTGCTTTGCATAAGTATCCTCACCACATATTGGGCATGCGTAATAACCATGTGTAGTACATCCACTAAGGTTACCATATGCAGGAAAGTCGTTGATGGTCCATAAAAGAACTGCTTTAAGAGATAAAACCTCCCTTCGATAGGCATCATAAACTCCATCAACTCCTTCCCACAACAGCTGCAAATCATCAACCAGAACCTCAAGGTAGATGTATATATCGTTTCCAGACTGTTTTGGCCCTGAAATGAGCATCGTTAGCAGGATGAATTTCCTTTTCATGCACATGTCTAGAGGCAAATTATATGTGGCCAGCATGATTGGCCAGCAGCTGTAGCGACTACTAAGATTGCTGTGAGGATTAATTCCATTGGCTGCAAGTGCCAGGCAAATATTTCTTGCCTCACTTCTAAAGTCGGGCCACATATGATCCACCAATTTCCATGACGGTGAATCAACTGGATGGCGTAACTGACCAACAACTCTTGTGCTATCTGCATGCCATGTTAAATTTCTGGAAGTTTCTAAAGATTTAAACATGCGCTTAAATCTTGGTATGGTAGGGAAATACCAAACCACTTTGGCAGGAACACCTTTCTTCTTAACATTTTTCTTGGTTAGCTTCCATCTTGATAAGCCACATTTCAGGCAACTTACGCAGTCTTTATATTGTTTCCTATAAAGGATGCAATCATTGGAACAAGCATGAATCTTTTCATGACTCAAAGCCAAACAACTCAACGTCTTCTTTGCTTCATAAATTGACGATGGCAGATTGTGGTTATCTGGCAGCATGTCCCCAAAATCTGCTAGTAGATCTGAAAATAGAGCATCACTCATCCCATGCCTTGCTTTGGTATTGTACAGTTTTACAAGTGTACGCAACTTTGTGTAACGTTTGCATCCCTTATACAGTGGCTTCTTTGCTTCCTCCAAAAACTTCATAAATGCTTCTGGATTTTCTGTATGGTTATCATACGCTACCTCACACAAATTAACAGTTTCAAAATCATTATGACAATTATCAGTTGGCTCTTGGTTGACACTCGAATTTAATCTATCCTTCTCCGCAGCCTCGCCATGCCAAATCCAATTCAAATAATTTTTACTGAAACCATTGAAGTAAAGATGCTCCCGAATCCACATAACTGCTCCCTTTTTAAGATTCATACATTTGCAACAAGGACAATGAATTAAATTGGGGTCGATACGTGGATTCTGCAAACAACTTCTAATGAATTGTTCCACACCCTCCTCATACTCTTTGGACCTCCTATCTAAGTAAATCTAGGATTTATCCATTATAGTACAACAGAATCCCAAGAAACTTCTTCAGAATTATCGTGCTGAAATTATTTACCGCTAGCTCAATCTGTTCTTTGATCAAAACCTGAAGATACTACATATATGTTAAGCAAAAGTTAGAGTAAGACTGCAAAAAGGTAGTCAAATTCATATCGAGCACAGTTCCGTATTTTATACTCATTCCAACAGCTGTCAATATTTTATACTCATCATGAAGAAAAATAATGCGTATTTTGTACAATATGTGGATATATAAAGAACGAAAGCATGGGATGACTCATAAATCTCATGAAGTATAGTCAGTGCTCAATAAAAATCTATATTTGTGCAGCTGAAATGCATTCTTCTACATCAAAAACCAACAATTTTAATTGGTATAAACTTTCACAACAGAAATCAATCCCACAATACACGATCCACAACAACAAACCAAATAAAGAACAACCAAAAACAGAAGTATCTACTCCAAGAAAGCATCATGAATCAGCCCTTTAGGTAATGACCTCGTAAACATAGACTGAAAAAAAAAAGAAAAAAAAAATTTCCAAACACTTGTCTTTGTTGGAAGAATAGCACCAAACCTACAACAAATTGGGGACCGTCTAAAACATGATTTTGCAAAATAAAGGAGGAGAAAAAGAAGAAGAATAAGAAAAAGAAATTGAAGGAAAGAAACCTGGACCTCAGCCTTCCGCCAGCTCTGTCAAATTGAAAACATACGGTATATCTCAAACACTTGCAACCTAAACCCTGCGTAAGAAAGTTCAAGTTGCCAAACCTTATTTTTTGCTGACTGCTGCAAACCTTCGTCTCTGTTGCCTAAGACTCCAAATCGGAAGCCCTAACGAGAGGGAACGGAGAGGACTGAAATGAAGGGGAAGGAAGAGGAGGTCCAACAACTCAATTTCGGAAGAGGAGGGAACGAAGGAAGCCCTAACCCAAGAAAACGAAAGGAAGTGGAGGGAACGAAGGTCTATAGAAAAATTCAGAGTCTCTTTGTAAAAATAAAAGTTAACTCTTGTACTATTACTTCGGAGTAAACACTAAAAAATGTATTCACGACGTTACTACTTCGGTATTTAACAAATTTATGAAGTAATAGCTTATTTCAGTTTAAAGCGAAGCCCGTGTTTTTAAATCTGCAAAGTCTATATTTGTATATACTTCATCGGTTTTTACAGCGAAGTTGCTTATACACTTTTACTTCGTATATTTAAATTGCCGAAGTAAATTGTGGCGAAGTAAAAAGTCATTTTTCACATAGTGCATGCTCCCCTAGAATTCAGCCAAAGCATCTCACAAACACCTAGGCTTACCTTGCTTGTGTTTGAAAAACATAGAACGACGTGAGATGCATAGGGTACAGCCTGGACTCAAGAATGCTTATATCTGTGCAACAATATGAGCCTGGACGTTAAACACCTAGTTAACAGCAATCAAGTCAAGTCTTCCCGCACTAGTCAAATCTAACTGGATCTATTAACTTAACTTGACTAACCAAGTAAAAGTTGTTGCCCTCTAGATAATCAGCTAGTAGTTGAATGGTTAGATATGTGGCCGCGAACCTACGTGCTTGATTCTTAAACCTTTTGAGATCACTCAGGCATGAACATTAAGGCTCTGATAGCTTACTTAATGAAAAATTTGCTAATTTACAATCAATCTCACTTAACTCATGCTTGGACATTAAAGATTGAAGCTCCTCCCTTGCCCTCAAAAGCTTTAAATTAATTATCTGTCTAAAAGACAAATTCTTTCCAATTTAGCTAAGTTTTCAAAACTTGAAACTTTCAAAAGTCATTTTTTCTGCACTTTTTAGACTAAGCTATCAAAATTTCTTTTAAATCTAAGTCTTGCAAATCTTTTCAAAACAAAAATTTAGCTAAGTGTTTTTGAAAATTCAATACTTTCCCTTAACTAAGTATTTTGAAAATTTAGCTAAGTGTTTTCTAACAGATTTACAAAATTTAGCTAAGACTTTCAAAAACATGTTTTTCAAATAATTTAACTAGGTTTCAAGATTGGCTAAAAGCTACATTTCAGAGTCAATCTTTTATTAGCCTTTTGAAAGAAATTGCTCTTTAGACCTTGACTTCACTTAGCTAAAGATATTAATCATAAAAAGCTAAGTGTTACTAAAATATTTTCTCCTCTTTAAAAGCCTAAGGTTCCAAAATCTTTCTCCAGAAAAATTAATTGACAAAAATTAAGATTTTTTTCTCTTTCCTTTTTTCTAAAAATCTTTATAAAAAGTTAAGATTTTTTTTCAAACGTGCTTATTTTTTGATGAATGGCAAAGGGGGAGAGTAGAGAAATTCAAAAGAAAGGTAAATTTTAAAAAGAAAGCCTTTGTTAAGGGGGAGCTTGACAAAGTTTAAGTTTTAGCTTAACCATGCGTGCATTTAAAATTTATTAAGCTTGCTTACTTAAACTTTATGCATCTATTTTACTTAGCTTTGAATTTCAGTTGTCATAATCAAAAAGGGGGAGATTGTTGGTGCGGGAAGCATCCGACGATTGACCGTTGTTTTGATAATGGCAAAGGAATTCAAAGTTAAGTTATTTTGTGATTTAATGCACTTAATTGGGTGTTTCAGGAAAGTCCTAGTTGCGGTTAGGTAGGTGGAAAACCCTAGGGGGTGGTAACCCTAGGTCATAGGGGGTGGTAACCCTATGCGAAAAGTCTTGGCGGGTCGAGAGCTTCAGGTAAAAGTCCTAGGGAGGGGTAACCCTAGGTGGAAAGACTTGGTGTCGCGAACCAGGTGAAAGACTGGACCAGCCGGGAAGCGGAAGTCCAGCAGAAAGTCCGGAAGCTTCGAACGCTGAGCAAAAGTCCAGTCGATCTGGAGGATCGCACTGGCATCAGGTAAATCTCCTGAGTGGAGTAGGTGATGACGCGTTCCCCGTAGAGGGAACAGTAGGCGTCGGGTCGACCTAGGGTTTCAGGTTGAAAATCCGAAGTCAGACCCGGACAGTCCGATGACTGTCAAGTATATCTATCTTATTGTTTCTGTGCTAACTTTGTCTTGCAGGGTATGTGTTTGGGACTAAAACAATTTGCAGGAACAAAGGAGCAACTTAGACCTCGGATGAACAGTGTCCGAGGCGCCTCCATGGGGCTTGGAGGCGCCTCGGGTGCTAGCCGAAGCCAGCTGTCCAGAGACGCTGGAGGCGCCTTGGACCAGGCGTTGGAGGCGCCTTGGAGCAACTTGGAGGCGCCTTCAGTGGGATAAGGTGCGACCAGATCAGAGCTGATCCACGCGTGCGACTCGACGGCCTGGAGGCACCTCGGACAGGCTTGGAGGCGCCTCCAACACTGTTTAAAAGGGGACTTCGAGCAGCAGCTTAGAACAAACAATTCACGAGCGATCCTTCTGCGTACAACTGTTAACGAGGTCATCCCGAAGTGCTGTGACGACATACCGACGACCCGGAACTCCAGATTTTGATATTCTTACTGTCGGTATTATTTTCTTTCATAGTTCTAATTGTAATAATCTTGTAACAATCTTTTTGAGCTTATAGTTGCTGCCCACCGAAAGCGGTCAACGACCGCGGGCCTTGGAGTAGGAGTCGCCACAGGCTCCGAACAAAGTAAACGATCGTGTTCTTGTGTGTTTGCTTTAGCTTTATTTCCGCTGCGTTACTCGTAAGATTTCCGAATCGAACGAAATAGCCACGAGCGCTATTCAACCCCCCCCCCCCTCTAGCGCTTTCGATCCAACACTTTCGGTCACAACAATTACAGCCTCTAGAACTTCTTGTTCCTCAAGCACAATAGTTTATACTACATGATTTTCATTAAAATAACACTGTTTGTACATAACAACAGTTTCTATTACATGATTTTATGAATATGAGCTTAACACTGTCCACACATAGTGACAGTGATAACAACTGAACTCTACTTTGCAAGATAAGCTAGAACCACTCCCACTAGAAAAAATACTAATGAGTGGGAAATGTTATCACGTTCATCCCGGACTCAATGAAAGCAGGGTCAGCCTTAGTATCATTCATCAGATCTATTTTTGGATCTTCCACACATTCTTCCAAAGCCTCCTCTGATTCTACGAGATCCATTTCTTTAGGCTCTAGATCCTCTTCTGATTCTTCAGGATCCTATGTTAATTGAAATAATTCCCTGCATATCTCTGAATATGAGATGCGCCCTTTAGAGCGATCCATTAGTTTATCTGCTATATCACGAAGATGTCCTGGCAGTGACTGAATCAGAGCCCATCTTCTGTGTTCGTCCAAGATTGGAAACTTTTCTTGTTAGAGTTTCAAGAATATCCAATCGAGCCGATTAATAAGCCATCTGACTCCGTAAACGGGGTCATTATCAAGCTCCTTGATTTTCTCCCAAAGCTCAAGTTATCGTTCATAACAACTAGTTATCGTGTATATTGTTCGTGATATCTGAAATTGAAAATAATAATATCAGTATAAACTGACAAACTAGTAACAAAACTGGTCAATTCAATTCTCACAGAACAATATACATACAATACATAAGCAAATAAGAAAAATAAATATTCTTATATTTAGGGTGTTCTAGTTGACTAACAGATTGGTCAATGGGGCAACTGGATCCTAAATTCCTTGTCCTTGTTGGAACTAATTCAATTGGGATGTTCAATTTTTTTTTAATCTAAGGTCATTTAATTAAATCATTTTAATTGATCTGGTTAAAATAACCAATGATTTGGATCAGATTGAGATCTATTTGGACCTTTCTAATCTGATATGATTTAGTCTAGGTAAACTAGATCAGTTCAGATTGGACCAGTAGATAATCATGCAAATCTAAATCCAAACATAATTAATTGAAAAATTAAAAACACAAAGTTTTTAACATTCTGTTTCGTTTTTTTTTTCACATGACAAAAATTTCACATTTTTTTATTTTATTCAATTGAAAGAATCGACGATTAAAATATGATAAAAAACTTTGACACGTGTTTACTAAACACGAGCAAATTTAATTTTTCTTTTTGATTTAACAAAATCAAAAAATTTCTCAAATAGTATTTTGACTGATTACAATAACAAATACTATACTGTTCATCTTCTCTCTTTATCGCTATGAATGGCGATGAGCGCCTCGCAAATGCCTCGCTCTGCTAACAATTGCTAACATATCTAAGTGATCACAGGTTACCACTCCTAGTGCTGGCGCTTGTGTCAGTCCCGGTGACGGAGAGAAAATGACTCAGTAGGCCTTTTTTTCAGCACGGCTATGCGGCAAAGGCCGTGATCTGATCGTCGATCGCTAGAGGGATTTCTCCTCTCTACATCAATGGGCTCTGATACAATTTTTGCTGGTAATAAACAATTTCGTACTAAACGAAATAAACTCACAGTGTGCTCGGAGAAGAAGAAGTCGTCGGAGGAAGAATATCACCAAGAAGAAGCCATTGTGTCCTTAAGATGATCATCAAGAAACGTGGTTGTCACAAGGAAGATCACCACGTAGAAACCTTCTCCTCTCTCCACAAACCAAATTCCAATTTTCTTGGATGTTCTTCTCTTAGATCACCTTCAACTCACATCTTTTACAATTACCCTTGGACGCTTTTTATACAATGATCTTGTAACCGGTGCTTTAATAGCACATAATAGAGAACGATGAATAGACATCCCTTCATTTTCCTTACATTGCAAATATTGCAACGTCCAACATAATAAGCAAATAAGGATACTATAATAAAAGTGTCAAGGTGGAACCAAGATAATAAAATAAAATATTTATTAAATTATATATTAAAATTTTAAAATGAATAAATAAATTTTTAGCGCATAGTTAGATTGAACTAAATCATATTAGATTATATTATATTTCTCTTAATATTGAGTTAATATTGAGTAAAAATCATGATTATAGTCTTTGAAAAATTATATTTCAGAAGACTCAAATGAATTGGTAGAAGAAAAAAAATGTCCAACGTTTCATACATAAGGAAATTTAATTTCATTAAATTATATAATTTTAAAGGAAAATAAAGAGATAATTATTATATTTATGCCACATGAGAATAATGAATTAATTACATTTAAGGGACAATTGAACGTACAATTCAATGAAATCTTTCCTCCAAGGATAGATCAGATATATATGGTGTTCCAAATTTAACTGCCAGGGAGATTTTCTCTCTAATGGACAGAACATTGATTGTTAGGATGAATTTATATATATATATTTATTTAATTTACTTAGGTGGTCGTTGATGGAAAATTTTCATAAGATTGGACCGACTAACTTAGCATTAGTCGGACCAAAAATTTAAATATTTGATATCAACGAAAAGAAGAAGAGTTAAAGGAGAAGCATAATTTAGCCTAAGAGGTTTTTATTTATAATACAGATATTCAATTTTTAAAACTAATTAATTTTAGAGATGATCAATTCAATCCTAAAAATGTTTTTTACTCATCACTAGAATAAATCAAGAAATGCTCAAAGGTCCATTCAAACAGCCAGTATTATTAAAATTAGAAGGCCTAACTACTACACTATATTCTGGGACTAAGACAATCTATTTCACTATCATCGAGCTAAAATATATATGTTTAATTTTTAAATATCATATTATGGTTGAAATACTTAATTAGTATATTCATGAAAATATATACGCTTGTTTCTTGTTCATCAATAAAAAGGAAGAGAAAGGGGAAGGGGAAGGGGAAGAGGGGGCACCTCCTTAGCTCCAACACTATTTCACTTCGTACTTGAAGATCTCGAGCTAAAATATATTTGATTTTAAAATTTCATATTATAAAGATCTGAAATACTTAATTTGTATATTCATGAAAAATGTTTTTTTTAATCTATCCCGAGTTATACACTGCAAGACCTGTAGGTTTTTTGTTGGTAGAGTCGACAAGTCACATCTACACTTTATGTTAAACCTGATGTAGTATGATTCCATGGCGATCACCGACTTGCAATCCTACTTTGTGTTCTCTTCCTTATTACTACCCATTTACTACACCTTGAAGCAACCTTCTTTGTTACTACCCAAAGGAGCCATCTAAATGACAATGCTCCGTAGTATTTGCGTTGTATCGTGCGTGACCTAGTCCACATACTAGGTACCCATGAGGATGGAATAGTTTGCGGATTGGACCAAATGCGCTGAGCTCTGCATGGACTTGGATGCATAAACATTTTAAGAAATAAAAAATTAATCTATTTTCTAGGTTCAATTAATTTAATTTACAGATAAATTATGGATTATTTTATATAAAAATAAGTTCCAAAAAACCGCTAGATATAATATTATACAAATGATAAATAATGTAAAATCAGAGTGGCGCAGCGGAAGCGTGGTGGGCCCATAACCCACAGGTCCCAAGATCGAAACTTGGCTCTGATAAAATACTATTTTTTTTTTTCAATTTTGTCTAAAGCTATGGACGGATTTTGGCCGTGAAGACATCGACCCAATAATTTATTTTTGGCTGAAGGCCTAGAAACGCACAAGGAGAAAGTAGAAGGATGTAGAAGCGTCGTTGGCGTTCTTTGGTTTGTATCGCTTTTCAATTTTGTCTAAAGCTATGAACGGATTTCGGACGTTGGCATGAACATGGGTCATCTTGTGAAGACAACGACCCAATAATTTATTTTTGGCTGAAGGCTCAGATGCACACAAGAAGAAAGTACAAGGATGTAGAAGCATCATCGGCATTCTTTGGCTTGTAATGAGGACAAGGGCGAGGGCGATCTGGTTACAAGCAACACCCTTCCACTACTAACCAACCACAGGTTTTGTAGCGAAGCATCAAGCAGGTTGTCACAGCCAAACGGTGCCATAGAACACTAGATTCACCAATGGTTCTTCTCTCCCACGAGATCTATCCTCTTTCAAGGGTAAGCAATCGTTTATTTTTTTTTCCCTTTCATGGGTGTCATAGATTGTTATATTACGAAGAAGTCCTGATACATTAACATAATAACCTGAGTAAACTGTTATCTTACAGAAGGTCTTGATAAGATTTTTTAGCCTTTCATTTTGTACATTTGATATTCTAAAATCGTTTGTCTATAATATTAGTTATTATATAAATTAAATGTGTATATAATACAGTTGCATTGTAATAATAATTTAATCGGTAACTTACATAAATTTGAAACAAAATATAAATTCATCCTCTAACTTGTGATCTACCTCACTTGAACTTATTGATAGATTTTGTAGGTGTAATTGTTGTTCATACAAGCTGTCAAATAAGGTAAGTTGAAGACATATTAGATAACATATTAAATATATAGAAAGCTATTTATGTATATATTTACTTGAACTATTACATTATGTATGATTTAACCTCTTCAATAGCTTACCGAGTGTTTAGGAATTGATAAGTCCGAAGAACCGAACACCAGGCTGAAATCCGGCTAGGTCCGCAAGATTAGATAGCCAGTGCGAAGTCCATATAGGTCAACGGACCGATCAAATATCTGGCAAAAAGTTCGCTTGGATCCGTGAGACCGGACAACCGGCATAAGTCTAATTAGGTCTGTGGACCGGACAATTGGCATGAAGATCTGGTGGGTCAAAAGGCTAGTCAACCAATTGCAAGCTGGTAAGTAAAGGTAAGTCATTAAAGGAGAGTGACTTTATGAGGACGCGTCCCAGTTGAGGGACAGTAGGCGCCGGTCCAAGTTTGATTTATATTGGATCCCTAATCTGAGACCTTGACAAGTTCCTGGTCCTGGGAGGACAAGAGCTAATTACTACTTCTTATTTTTCACTTTGCTAATTTTGTTTTGCAGGTTATATGTTTTAGTTTTGGACTAGCACAATTTGCAGAGTAAAAGGAGCAAAAAGCCTTCCCATGAACAATACCTAAAGGCGCCTTCGAGCATTGGAAGACGTCTTCCCACTGTTCATGGAAGGCGTCTTCAATGGCTTGAAGGTGCCTTCTAGAGAATAAAAGGTGACAGATTCAGCGATAAGCTTCAGCAGACTTCGAGATCAGATTTGAACCATTGGAAGCGCCTTCAACACCTATGGAAGGCCCCTTCCATGCCCTATATAAGGCAATCTCGACCAAGCTTCTTTCAACAAGTAATATACGAGCTACTGCGCGTCCATTTGAGGTTCTGACTGCTCCAACTTCCTGCTACGACTCTGCTGTGCCTGACGACTGCTTGAGGACTTCCGATCATGGCCGGCAGACTGACACCGACACAAGAGCACTCTCACATCGATCCCTACTTTTTTTGTAACAAATTTTTTTTTACTTAATTACTAAAAAAGGGAAGTGTAGCATGTTACACTTTGCCTAAATTCTTTGTACTCGATTCCCTTTTTTGGAGTTACTGGAAGAGGTATTATAGTTGATTACCTATCGATAGGTCCGCAGGACTTGAGACTTAGAGTAGGAGGCGTCGAAGGCTCCAAACCAAGTAAAACTGATCGTGTTTTCTAGTGTTTTTTATTCTTAATTTCCGCTACTTACTTATCTTTTAAAAATATGAAAAGAACGAGATTTTCAAAACCACTTGATTCACCCCCCGCCCTCTCATGTGTGACTCGATCCAACAAGTGATATCAGAGCAGGTTCTGCTCTGAATTGGTGCAATCACCAATCAAGCCAGGGGGAATTCTTTTATTTTCTTTTTGAATTCTAGTTTTTCGTATTCAATTTGAATTTATAGAACTTACCCTCTCAAATAATGATTTCTTGTTCGATTTTCAACTCAAAATTGGTGCAACACCACTCGAGTTCTTCGAAATTTCTTATTCATCTTCTCAAACTCTGCTAATTCAACACCAAGTATTGGTACCTTTCTTTAATTTTCTATTTATAGCTCTAAATGACCCAAAATGATGGATATAGAAAATCACCGTTCGCCCCCCTCTCTTCAATGGGGATGATTTTCCATACTGGAAGAAACAGATAGAGGTGTACCTGAAAACTGACTTCGACCAATGGTTCAGCGTCACCAAAGGGTACAAGCCTCCAATTGACAACGCTGGAATTCCAATGGACTCGGAAAATTGGAATCCAGAAATGAAGAAGAAGGCTTAGATTGGCTTCAAGGCCCTTAACACAATCTTGTGCGGGTTAACAAAGGAGGAGCTGAACTACGTCGACCACACAAAAATGCCAAAGAGCTATGGGACAAACTAATAGAACTACACGAGGGAATCAACAACACAAAGATAACAAAAAGAGATCTATATTTAAATAAATTATTTAATATAAAAATACAGGAAGGTGAGACTACCAGTCAGCTACATGAGAGGATAAAGGACATCCTCAACGAACTTCACACTAAATGAATTTCCTCGAAATGAACTGTGGGCATCCATCGTGGATGCGTATAAGATTTCGAAAAACATATCCAAGTTAAAGTTAGATGAACTTTTTTGTGAATTGGAGCTACACGAACAGGCTAACTCCAAACCCGAGAATGGTGTTGCTTTTATTGCAGGAACATTGAAAGAAAAGTCCAGAACCAAACCAGAACTTGAAGTTGAGTCTGACTAAGACTAAGATGATGAAGAATACTTGGTGAACCTGGTAAGGAAGATGTTCACCAGGAGAAAGAAGAACTTCACCAAAATGGACCTGCAAAAGATCAACTCCACCTCTAACTCCAACAACAAGTCAAACATCATATGCTTTGGATGCAACAAGAAGGGACACTACAAGATCGATTGCCTGAATCTCAAAAGGAAGAAAGCCTCAAGGCAACTTGGGATGAATCGTCTGCAGAGGAATCGGACAACGATGAACAAAGGCACACCAACTACCTTACACTAATAGTGTACAGACTAGAATAGGAAAGCGAAATAGAAGACGAGTCTGAACGCGAATCAAGCCATGATTCCGCACTCGTTTTCAAAGGTTTCGTTGAGGTACAATCTACTTTAAGTAAAAGTTTTTTTTTTTAAATTATTGTGTGCTTGCATGAGAAATTGACTACATCTGAAGATCAAATAACTGAACTAATCAAAGAAAATAAAATACTTAATAATCAACTAAATTCAAATTCAACAATTAAGCCAATTCAAGCTGAAATCCCAATTCAAGTTGCAAAACTTGAAGAGGATAATTCCGGATTGAAAGGCGAAGCAGTTGAACTAAAAGAACTACTAAAGAAATTCATAACTAGATCTAAGTACCTAGACATGATACTTGGATCACAAAGAGTTGTATAAAATAAATCCGGACTCGGATACAAGTCCAGCTCATCTAACAAAATGTTTATATCACTAATAAGTCAAAAGAAGAAACTAACTAAAGCCTGAGTTCCTAAAGTGTGCTTACCATGCAAGTAGGACTCAATCATTTTTATGTAGCTAAAAATAAAGTTTATTATTTAAAATCAAATCCAACTAAATCTATTAATATAAAATCATCCAAACTAAAGAATAAAATAAAGTCAAAAAATTCAAACTCAAACAGAGAAAATAAATCAAATAACTACAAAACTAACTCAAATAACTACCAAGTCTACTATAATTATAAAAGTAATCGACATAAATCCAAAATTTAAACTTAAAAGATCAATAATTTAGGGGAGGCTCCAAATTAGTTGGCACCTCCAAATTCAATAAACTTACCCGGAGGAGTAATTAGGAGTAGTCAAAAAGGGACAAAAGTTTAACTTGATCAATGTTGCTGGTGAAGTTTTGGATGATAGTAGGTTAGCGAAACTTTGTCTATGCATGTCTAGGAAGATACGACTTCGACCTGATGGATTTGGCTTAGTGGAATTAACTGAAGCTACCTCTTACGAATCCTAACTGGTTAGACCAAAATTTATTTATTAAGTTCAGTGGATAGGACTATTTGGAAAATTTTGAATGCATGGTTACTCTAATGATGTCCAGGTGACTCACCATAGCTCAGAAGTTTATCCAAAGAATGCTTATTTGTTGAACTCAAAGCTAAACTTGAATCTAACATAATGTTAAACTCAACCCTAAAATTCAAACTAATTCATCTCACAGTATTATATGATTCCTTGTTTGGGTGAGATGATTAAGGATTTAATTCAAATTCAAGATCAAATTAAAATAAAATATAATTAAATTAAATAAATTAAAATAAATCAAATTAAAATAAAATCATTATAAATAAACTTAATTAAATTAATTAAAAATAAATCAAAATAATATTCTTATTCACTTAACTGTTGAGAAATAGTTGCACCCATTGTTTTACTAGAAAATTTAAAAATAGAAAGCATCTCTGAATCAACTAGTTGCTTATCATTAGAATTTCGAGGACACATACAATGTCTGGTTTGTTAGGACACTCCGGCGAGGGGGGGGGGTGATTGGCTCGAATCGCTTCTTCTATGATTTGTTGTAGCGGAAACTCAAAGCAAATGCTAACACCCTTGATTTTACTTGGTATCCATCTCGTTGATGTAACTAATCTAAGTGTCCACTCGCCTCACTTACAATACACTATGAAATCCTCCTTCGTTGAAGCGGAGAAACCTCGTACAAGCAAATACACAAGCGAATACGAGATAGAACAAGAAATAAAACAAGAACAAGGAAATGGATACAATAATGAAGGACCTTTGCTCTTGATATCTTGTTCCTGTGGACTGCCTCTTGATATTTGAAAATGCAGCAGCACTTTGCTAAAAGAACCTTCAAAAATCAGAGATGAAGAATGGACAAGAAGTATTTTTCATTTGAATCTCGACGAACGCCTTTTATCCCATAGCTTAGGGCTCCCATTCGATTGACCTTATCCCCAATCAATTACCACATCAGATCTGAGCGTATTCAGCCATCCAAACATTGCAACAATTCTTTTTCCTTTCTCCCAATCGATCACCTAATCGATTAAATGCTTCTGGATCGATCACTCAATCGATCCAGATCACATCTGTTCTCTCGCAAGAACCCTCATAATCGATTTGGAACCTTCCCAATTGATTCACCATTTTCGCGACATAGCTACTGTGCTTTACGAAAAATCAAACCCAATCGATCAAGCATCTTCAATTGATCACCTGATCGATTCAGAAGCTCTCGGTTTGCTCACAACCAAGCTTAATCGATTAGTTAATCGAATAATCCTCTCGTAATATCCTCAATCAATTAGAATTCATCCCAATCGATTCAACATAATGCAGTACACTGTGTTTCATGAAAACCACCTTCTAATCAATCACTTAATCCATTGAGTTCACAGTGAATCCATCACCGTATCAATTCACCATGCACTTCGAGACAAAATGCACTCAATCAATCAGCTGATCGATTGGAAATTATCTCAATAGATCAATTGGTACATGTCTCAATCGATCACTTGATCGATTACCCAGTCTAACTTGCTTTACCCAAGTCTACGGATCCCTTGCCCAATCTCCGATCAATCGTGACCTGTTGAGACTTCTTCACCTAGTGTCTTGTCAACCATTTGACCTATTTGGATTTTGCCAACTTTCTATTGGATTTCTGATCACCAAGTTTGGTCCTCTTTAATCCACTTGGATTTTCTTCTTGTCAAACCGTAGTTAGGACTTTACCTTGCCAATGTGTGTCCCCCCTTAACCAACTTACACTTCCTTTGCCAAAGTGTGATTTGTCTTAATCCACTTGGACTTTCCTTGTCAACGTGCGGTCCTTTTTAACCCACGTATAGTTTTAGGTACTAACTCACTCTACAGAATCCAAACATCTTATGCTTTCCAGGTAACTAAGTTCCCTAATACTTTTTTGCTTGTTCACATGATATTTAGAAATTTTCTTAACTCAATAGTGCCTCTTTGGTAGTCATAATTTTCTAGACAAGGAAGCTTTGCCTCCGTTGTACTCAACAAAGAAAAAGGATTTATATTTCGAACTTTTTCTAAGTTATTCTAATTATGTAAAGGACTTGTCCAAGAAAAGCATACCGATAACATGCCCTTTTGATCCTTGAGTGGCAAAAGGTGAAATCGTTCGTCTCTAGTATTTTCGTCGCACCCGACTTCAAGTCATCACAAGAAAAGTAAATCACGACAGTCGAGTAGGTAAGTAGTGGGTGAGGTGAGATACATAGGATTCGAGATTTACGCCTCGATAATCTCATGATTTCGACCTCATATTTTCAAGTGGTAAATGAATCACTATTTACCAACTCGGATGGCCTATGGGGTCGGCCTTTTGGTCCTAGAGGTAGATTTTAAGGTGGGCAAAATAAATTTCTCGATCTCATATTAAATCTCTATGCGTGATTAAAAAAGCCCCTCAAATAATTTTGAATTAATGTTTTTTTCCTCTTTTGAGAGCTAGAAAATATTTAGGAGCTATTGTTTACTGATTATATATATCTAATAAAATATTAAAAATATATTTGAACACATAAATTATTAACTTTTTTTATAAAAGATTAATTCAAAATATTTTAAATCTAAAAATATGAACATAGAATAGAATGAATGATGGTTATACTTGAGAAAAAGAGTAAACTAAAATATTTGAAATATATTGCAGCGATAAAAATAAAAAATCCATTATACGCAAATTTATCCTACATTTTGTAAGTTGCTGTTTTCAGAATTTGAACTCGTGATCTTTTAGTCACGTGGTAATAATTTTACCTTTGCGCCAAGACTCTCCTTCAAAAATAATATCTTATTAGAACCAAATTTCGATCTTGAGACCTGTGGGTTATGTGCCCACCACGCTTCTGCTGCGCGATAAAATATAATTAAAAATTTTGATTAATTTTTTATGATTTTATTTTTTAAAAAAAAAATTGAGTAGCCAACTTTATAATCTCCCATTAAACGCTCGCATTCTCAGGTCAATTATGTGCAATCTAGATTTTCACACAATTTAGAAGGAAAAACTAATATACGTGTGGCCAGATTAATTAATTAAAGAATAAAAATATATTAAAAATAAAAAGTACAAGACGCATCATTAGCCGATTAAAAAGACCTATATTCCATGACACCCACCAAGGTTGACTAGATATTACAGTCCCATAGCATGATGCGATGATTAAACTTTCCAAAGGATAATTAAAAAAAATTAAGGTTTGAATTTTAGTTACAGTGTACTATAGAGAATTTTTTTTCTCTATAATGAAAGTGGATCTAAGAATGTTGACTGTTTAGAAGAACCATTAATTTTCTTCTAGGATAGACTCAATCACCTCCAGGATTAATCGATTCAATGGAAACAAAAAGGTTGAACACATTACAAAAAAGAAAGCATATTTATCAAAATTGAAAGAATGTAAATCTCGAATCGATCAAGTGTCGTTAAATCCTTAACCGCAACTTCAACTCGCTCGTCAGTCCCTAGGTTAGACAAAATGTGTTCCCACTCCCTAACCAAACCTCTTTCTGTTCTCAACTAGACAAAATGTATTCCCACTCCCTAACCAAACCTCTTTCTATATATTCTCAACTCCCTAATCTGCTTCAATTTACCAAATTGTCATCTTTCTTCATTTTATGCTCCTCCGACTCATTTATACTCCGACTTCTAATAAACTCTCTTCTCGACTTCCACCCTAAACCATAGGCGACCGTCCAAAACAATTCCTTCGATATTGAAGGCAAAAATTAGAAAGGCAGCAAAACCTGACTTTCACCTTCAAGTGCTGAACTTAAAGCTTCGAGTACATAACCAGACTTTCACCTTCAACCCAAGGATCAACGACGAATGTCGAGTATGAAGAAGTAAGAATGTCGTAATCAGATCAACCAGAGGATTGCTAACGTGAAGAAGTGGCTTGCATTGTATTTCGAAGGCACGCATTCGAGTAAAAGGTAAATTATGTTTTTGTGCCCTAAATTTTGACCGATTTATTATTCTTGTTTGAAGAATAAAATTAAGATTATTTTTTGTGTATGTTTCTATAAAATGGTGTAAAATTTTGAAACTTTAGTTCATGAGTGTTGTCATTCTTGTTAGGTTGAATAAAATTAGGTTTCGGTGTTTGAATTGCAATTTTATAAATGAGTCTGTAATGCATCTTCTTCAATTCAAGGAATGAATGAAATATGTGAGTTTTTTTATAGTGATTATCAATAAACTGAGTAATGTGCGTAATTTAAGCACTTTAATGCCCCAAAATTTTTAGGATTTGTACTTTAGGTATAAATAGGTAAATTGTTCCAATTTTTTGTGGTGTCAATTATGCTAGCTCGAATAAAATTAGTTTTAGTGTTTAAATTATAATTTTATGACTGTGTTTGTGTTTTATCTTATTCAATTGAAGAATTGATAGAGATATGATTATCAATACGCGAGATCATTCATTAAATTCCTATTATATTGTTTCAATTATGTCCCAATTATATCCCTAAAGAATTCCAATGGTTGAATGCGCCCCTTACCTTTTTAAATGTGTCTAAATATATCCTTCCCATTAACTCCGTTGTTTATAATTAACGGAATGAGCATGTGCATCTCACATGGTTTTTCCCTTATACAAGTGGACTAGAAAACACGTCGTGATCATCAAAACCGATTAAGAGAAGAAGGAAGAGGAGTAAATAAGTATGCATATGGTGAGCCATTTTATTTCAATTTTAGTTTTTGATTATTTATTGTATTTTGGAAATAAGTTGGGAACATTTTGTTGCAATTATAGGGCAAAACATATGTTGTGTTTGTTGGATGGAAGCATGACATTTATAGAACTTGGGAAAAATACAAATGCAAGTTAACAAATTTAGCGGAGCTGTACACAAGTCCTATAAAACTAGTGAGGAAGCAGTAATAGCATTTATTGCATACAAAGAGAAACAAGATGCCACCTTTACCCATACTGAGAAGAAACCTTTGAGCTCAACATTTGCATTAAGCTCAACTGCCACTTCGAGTTCTAGTAAACCCAGCCAATCTGAGATGCTAACTAAACTTATGGATACACAGTTAGAGTTAGCATATGAGCATCATACCCATTGTTTAAAGGTTGCAGTGATATTAGATGAGATACAACAACAATTGAAATCTCTTGGTGTTACAAATGATACTAAGTAGTTTTTTTTTTCTTTTGTATTGAAGGTTGATGGATGTATCGAGATAAACATATGTGCATATGTTATGTATTCCAAGCTTTGCTACTTATGTTATGAATGATCTTCAAGCATTCTCTAGATCTTCATTGTTTGTTTAGGGATATAATTGGGACATGATTGAAATATTAAGGATATTTTAATGAACTACGCCTCAATAAACTGAATAATAAACTCAATTTAAGTGCTTTGATGTCAAATTTTCCATGGTTTATACTTTATGCTATGAATTATAAATAGAATAGTTTTGGATAAAATGTTCCTATTTTTAGTGTTGTTGATATTATTAGTTTGAATAAAATAAGGTTGTGGATTTCAAGTTATAATTTTATGAATGATGTGTTTGTGTTTTATCTTCTTCAATTGAATGATTGAAAAGGTAGTGATTATCAATAAACTGAATAATGTACTCAATTTAAGTGGTTTGATATCTAATTTTGTATGTTTTGTATTTAATGGTATGACTGATAAATTAATTTATTTTCGATAAATTGTTAATTTATTTTATACATAAATGGGAAAGAAACCTCTATAAATAAAGAATGTTGTGGGGGAGAAAGAGAAAGAGAAGCAAGTAATCTGATTCTCATTGTTCACCGACATATTTCAGAGAAGTATTTGATAAAGTGTTACCGAATTTGGGTATTAGACAAAAAGAGAGGATTAAAAGCACTCCACTTGCTCCATGGCTCGAGATGCCTAAGATATCCATTAGTATTACCGGAATAGATTTAGTTTTAAAGATATTCTAGCAATTGCTTTCTCTTCTTTCTTATTTGCTGACAATATTATAGTTTCATTCACATTGACTAAGTTTAGCATCATCATTGGTTTGGCCCATGCGGGGCAATCGGTTGATCTGGATTTGAGCATGGAGTCCAAATTTGTTGTTAAGCTATTTGAAACATAAATAGGACCACGATTCATGATAATATGGGCTTATTAGCTGGATCAGAGAAGGATTCTGAAGTGGATGATTTTGTTAGACTGTTTATTTGTCTTCAATTTAACTGTGTTATATTTTCTATTGGTAACTATTCCACTTATTGATTTATAATATCGTACATTGATAGCCTGATGAGGTTCTTTGATTACTCATGGGAAGATGCAGCATATAGTTTTTCTGCCACCAAATTATCTTACATAGCGGTAATGGAAAAGGAAAAGTTGAGAGCAAAATGTATATAGACGGTTGTACCGTTGGGTTGATGGTGAATTTTAAAATTTTAAAGTGTGATTTTGATGTACTTCATATTATTACATTAATCTCTTTATATATTCAGGCATGGTTATATGAAAGAATTCCTTCGTTTGGACATGCATGTTCTTTATGTTGTTTTCCTCTATTGTTTCACTAGGAACGGTGTAAGATTTCAATTAAAAATAATGCTGCTGAGAGATTATTTACAACCATTGATTTTACTAAGGTAAGTTGCTATGTTTTTAGTATGTTTATTTATAAATATGATTGTAGAAGTGACGTTTTATTTATAATTGTAAAAAGATGTTGGTTATAATACCATTTTCGGAGGAGGAGATATTGTTAAGTGGCATACAAGGAAGTTCTTCAGTAAATATAGAAATAATGAAATTATTATATTAAAAAATGATGATAGGATACTTTTTTTACTATATTACTTTTATTTTTCAGGTGTTACGTTGTATGAGATGTTATGAATTTGATAATATGATAAGGATGATTGAACCAAGTGGTGCAGATAAGAGTAACGATAAGGAGGCAGAAAAAGTTAGTGAAGATTTAGATGGTGAGAAAGATTTTGAAGAGAATAAGAATGTTGAGGTTAAAGTCGGTGGTGAGAATGGACATGCTAGGTTGCTAACTTTGATGGCGAGGCTGATTTGATAGTTAAAAATGTTCTTTCTCAATTGGATAAAGAAGACATAGGATTGGTAGGATCTGATTCAGGGAATGCTTCAACTGATGATTGGCACAATGGTGATGAATTGGAAGAAGAGCATGTTTTTTGTAGTTACATTGCTACTTCAAAAGCCAAAAGATCAACCTTTTTCAATCTTCTATTGTAGATACTATGAGGACTAGGGTTGATTGTATGCTACCAAAGAAAGGTGTCAATATTTGTGATTCCGCCTAGCTCAACACCAAAACACAAGAGGAAGAGGAAAAAAGGTAGATGGAGCATGAATTCCCGATTCGTTATTTTGAAGTCTAATAGTTTTGTATTGTTGTTACCATGTAGGCTCATAGGTAAATTCTAGTGTAGATGTTGAGGATGAGGATGGCAAGAGTCGTGCCAACACTAAAATGAATGCATATAAAGGGAGAACCAGTTTGTGTAGGCATGAAGAAGCATTTGAAGAAGAGAGAAAGTTGTTGATAGACTTTCTCTCTAGGGAGAAATTGGAGTACGTTTATTTTTGATATGTTATTTTTTTTTGTAACACTTCTTTCTCAAATTTTATAATAAAAATTATTTTTATCTTCCTATAGTGTTGCCATTTGACAAGATGAGTTCCTGAGCTTAAAAAGACTTATATTCCGTTCTTTTTTGATTGGTGAGACTTTTTGAAGTCAAATCATAAATGTTTTCATGAGGATTATGTAAAAACATGGTCCGACTTATGGATTTGAGATTTACTATATGGACACAACTGTGCAAGTTTGTAGCCAATTTAAATATTTGATAGTTGATATTTAATTTTATTTTTTATTAAATTAAGATACATGATTATATCTTTCTTTGAATGTGTAGCAAGAAGTGTTGGGACCGATGTGCCCGCTAGAGAGGGGGGGGGGGGAGGGGGTGAATAGCGTTTCATCGCGCTTGCGTCGGTTTGCTTCGTCTTGTTGTTGTGCAGCGGAATACTCGAAGACAAATGCTCACAATGCTAACACCTAGAATTTACTTGGTATCCACCTCAAGAAGAGGTGACTAATCCAATTATCCACACACGACACGCTATCTCCACTAATGAAAACCTCCTTCTCGGTCGCAGCCGGAGGTGGAGAAGCCCCGTACAAACTCACACACAACACAAACACAAATACAAGAAGAAACTCTAAGAACACAAGTGAATACATCTTTCTTCTTGCTACATGTTGTTGCCTCTTGAACCTTGAAGATGCTCCTCAAGCGCCTTCAAGAACTAGCGTGAGTGCTGGAGAAATCACTATAAAGATCGTTGTAAGCTTGCAGGAGAAGATCGCAAAGATCTAGCAAAGAAAATGCTTCGCCCAGGCTATATACAGTGCCTCTAATCGATTGAAATCAACCCCAATCGATTGCCACATCAGTACCGCTCCGTCACAGCCATCCATCACCTGCATCCTGTGCAACGGTCACTTCCCAATCGATCAACCGATTGATTGGGACTTCCTGAATCGATCGCTCGATCGATTCAACGGCGTCCGCGTGAGAGCTTCTGCCGCCCAATCGATCGACTGATCGATTGGCAGCTCCCAATCGATCGCCCGATCGATTGGGAAAGTCTCTGTGCTCGCGATTTCATATCCCAATCGATTGGCCGATCGATTGGGCCTTCCCATAATCGCAGCACAGTCCAAATCGATCGACCGATCGATTTGGAACCTATTCAACCGATCGCCCAATCGATTAAACACTCTGAACTTGAATCAAACTCAAGTCCAAAGTCCCAAACCCAACTTCCGGTCAACCGTGACCTGTTGGGTCTCCATGCCTTGCATTTGGCCACACCCGACCAACCTCGAACTAGCCTTTTAGCCTCTTCCATCAGCCTTACGTCCCTCGAATATCTCCCCATCCTTCACGCCTTACCTTCAGGAGCTTCCTTTGGCCTCATCCTAGTTGTCGGGTCTTCCTTGCCAAGTCATACCAGGACTTACCTTGCCAAGACCACATGCTTGGACTTACACCCTTTGCCAAGATCACACTTGGACTTTCCAATTGCCTGGCTCCTCACCAGGACTTTCTCCTTTGCCAAGATTACACTTGGACTTTCCAATTACTTGACTCCTCACCAGGACTTTCTCCTTTGCCAAGATCACACTTGGACTTTCCAACTGCCTGGCTCCTCACCAGGACTTTCTGCTACCTAGCTCCTCACTAGGACTTTTCCGTTGCCTGGCTCCTCACCAGGACTTTCCCCTGCCTAGCTCCTCACTAGAACTTTCCAAATGCCTAACATCCAGTTAGGACTTTCCAAGTCAAGTCTTCTATCAACATTGACCTACTTGACTTGTATTCTCATCAACCTGGTCAACTCTTTGACCATCTCCATAATCGAACGATTGCTCCAGCAATCTCCTTATATTGTCAAACATCAAAACTGAAATCCTGACTCAAGCTTGACTCAACTCAAGCTTAGTCAAACTGGTCAAACTTGACCTAGGGAAATTGTCCCAACAATCTCTCCCCCTTTTTGATGTTTGACAATACCTCTAAGTTAGGCTAAATTCCATAGCCTTAACCTCTTCTTTATACCAAGGCTAAATCTCATAGCCTTAATCTCTTCTTTATCACAAGGCTAAATCTAGCCTTAACCTCTTTTTTATACCAAGGCTAAATCCCATAGCCTTAACCTCTTCTTTATCACAAGGCTAAATCTCATAGCCTTAACCCTTTCATGACAAGGCATGAATGAAGGTTTCTTTCATTCTCTTCCTTTTCTAGAGGGCAAACTCCTCATGCTTGGGATGAAGGCCTAACTTAACCTTCCATTCTCTCCCTTTGTCACACATCAAAAACTGAAAACAAACTCTTCTCCATAAGAGTTAACTCTACGTTGTTTACAACCTCATATGTTGTTAACAACCCCACAATGAAGATCTCATATTCTTCATTGCCGCCTAAACTCCCCCTTGAGCTCTACTTCACTTCACAATGCTCATCCTATAGCATGCATCAACTTCCCAATGAACCTCCCATTCATTGTATTCAATGCTCCTCCTTGAGCAGTAATCTTCTTTTCAATGCTCATCCAAGAATATTTTTCACTTTACCAATGAAGATACGATCCCCTTCATTAATCCAATGCTCCCCCTTGAGCAGTAACCTACTCCACAATGCTCATCCGAGAGCATTTATCATCCTAGTAATGAAGATAACTAATCTTCCATTATTCCGCAATACTCGACCCTGAATATTATCCATCACGAAGGTTTAACCCCCTTCCAAAGTCCTTGAAAGTAAATTTTCATGCATTCAATGAGTAACTCCCCCTAAAAACATGGTCAAACTTCTGTCATTGCACCAACAATAACTTGGAGTTCCTAAACAATTAGGAAAACCAAAACTTACAGTTTTGAGGTTTAAAATTCAATAATGAAACTAAACTCCATCCTAAACTTCACTTTGATTTATCTTAACCAATTCATACCTGTTTTCATCAAGAAAACTCCCCCTAAATGTATACAAATGTATTCCAAGGGATTTGGAATGGTTATTGGAACTTGAAGTGGCTTAAAGTGCTGAAATTAGGCTT
This sequence comes from Zingiber officinale, assembly GCF_018446385.1. Taxonomy (NCBI): domain Eukaryota; kingdom Viridiplantae; phylum Streptophyta; class Magnoliopsida; order Zingiberales; family Zingiberaceae; genus Zingiber; species Zingiber officinale. Next base: position 81,181,996 of record NC_055988.1, read on the forward strand.
TTCAGGCCAAAATCAGACTTCCCAATTGATTGAAGTTGAGACTCAATCGATTGAAATCACTTCAATCGATCCATTGATCGATTCCGCAAGCTACTGCATATAGAAATTCCCTCTGAATCGATCGGCTGATCGATCTAGCCTAGGTCAATCGATCAGCTAATCGATCCACTGACCCTCTGTTCACGGGAATTAGCTTCCCAATCGATCGACTGATAGATTAAAATCATCCCAATTGATCGGCTGATCGATTGAGTTTCTGATTTTCTAAAATTCAGTTTCAGCAAAATTCAAAAACTCTCAAAAAATTATACAAAATTACAAAAATCGTGAAAATTCATGTAGATACTCTTTAGGGTATACTCTATCAAGGAAAAATAGTTTTCTATGAAAATACTACCTATTTTCAAAGAGTGACACAAATTTGAAAACTCTTGAAAACGTCAATGTTTTCTCCTAGTTTGTGTCTAACTTTTCAATGATGAACACTATCAAAACATACTTTTCACCAAGATTTTCAGAAACATTTTAAAAAAAAAAATTCAAAACCAATATCCAACCATGTTCTCTCGGCTCAATGCACATGATTTGTACATTAGCTTTCCCAATGATTGGAAGTCACATAACTATGTGTTTTGATGAATCTAAAACTTCACAAGATGCACTAGATCAATATCTTGAGTTTTGTTCACCATCCTAACATCTCACTAGTGTGTAATGCGTACTAAACACATATAAGTCACCTTATGATTCTTTGTGAGATGTAGATTTAGTTTTACCCTAAACTAAGGGATCATGCATATCTATCTAGGTATTATGAAACTTATGATCATCCACCTAGGATGTCACCTGGTGTCATCCCACTTATTGAGATATTTACCATTCATGATAAATGCCTTTTGTCCTTAATTATAAGAAAATTAACATAATGCATGATGTTACATGACATACATCAAAATGAGCAATTTTCAAAATGAAAAGCAAGCTATAGCTACATGATGTATATATGATATGACATGGTATTTTTGTGTTTTTCATAATAGAAATGAATGTGACACATGATGTCATGACATATGATAGGCAATCAATCATGGCATTTTTAGCATAAGTAAAATATACCTAGATAATCTATCTAAGTATCCTTAATTCTTAGCTAAACCTTAAAATTAGCCTAGATTGCCTATTTCTTAAGGAAATGCCAAAACCTAACTTGACATTTCTTCTACCCTTTTTATTTGTGCCAATTGAAATTAAAAATTAAATCCTCACATTTTATTTGGCACATTTTACTCTCTTTAAGGATCAAACATTTAGAGTGAGACTTAGTTTTCCCTTAATCCACTAAGAAGATACCAAAATCCCAACTTGGTATTCCTTATAGTTTCCTTAGATGTGCCAATTTTAGATTAAGTTCAACTCCTCAAATTTTGGCACGTTTTCTTTTCTCAAGGGGTAACACTTAATCCATTTTGGCACGTTTTCTTTTCTCAAGGGGTAACACTTAATCCTTCTCATTTTCAAAGGTTAGTAAAACCTTGAAAATCCTCTCCAAGTGCCAACTTCATCAAGGTTGGGCTCACTACCCTTCCAATTAGAGTTGACACTCTCTAGACCCATCTAGGGTGTAGAGAATATGTTCATAGGGACCCAATACCTATTGGTGCTCCTTGGATACTCTAGGTACTCACTAGGGATAACCTCCCTAGTCACCTTCCTAAGAACCTTTCTAGGCTTCTTAGAAGCCTTGGTCACTTCTACTAGGTCACTCCTAAGGATAACTTCCCTAGTAACTTTCTTTGTGACTTTGTTTGACCTTTTTGGAGCCTTAGTCACCTTTACTAGATCAACTTTAGGGATCGCCTCCCTTGCGACCTTCTTTGTGACTTTGTTAGACTTCTTAAAAGTCTTAGTCACATTGGTCTTGCCAAAAGAACCTTTAGGGATTCCTTCCCTAGTATCCTTGACTTGACCTTCACACCTAGGGTTGGTCCCATAGTTATATGGAACCCTATGAAAAGAAGTCACATCCTTCTTGACTTTAGGTTTGTATCCCAAACCTCTATAGCCATTGGATGGCTCTTGTCTAGCTTTTCCTACGTTATGCTCATTTTGAGCCCTAAGCATGTTTTCCATTCTTGCTAAAGTTCTTTCTAAATTATCAAGTCTTGACCTCAAGACTTGGTTCTCCATCATTAAATCCATAGATTTGGATTTTTCTTGACCCCTATGAGAATTTCTATATTTTGGCATATATCTATAATCCTTAGAGTTATTGCCTAAGATACTATCTACCTTCCTAAACTTAGGTGTGGTAGTTCTAGCATGAGAAGGAATGTATTTTCCCTTAACGCTATCATGCTTCCTACTTTCATGATAATTTGTATTAAAATGATAAGGATTATTTCTAACATGCATTTTATCATGACTAAGAGGAATTGCACTATTAAAGTTTACCTTGGGTTTGCTCTTAAAAGCTCCCCATTGACTTGTGCTTCCTTCTTTGACTTTAGTTGTTTTCTTCCCTTTTGGACATTGGCTTCGATAATGTCCATTTTGGTTGCACAAGAAACACACAAAGTGCTCCTTGCTTTTGCGTTCCACGGGACCAACCACTTTAGGCTTTTCCATAGCCTTGGTTGCCACTTGACCCTTATTCTTGGCCAATTTTAGACACTTGCTCTTATAACACTACTACAAATTGAGGCTAAGACATCACCCCTAAAGTGTTGTTTTTGGTCATATAAATGTTGCATTATACCTAAGATAGCGCTTTTCATTTTATCTTATCAGGTCCTATCATGTTAGATATAATGCAACGCTTTTGTCATTTTATGCAACACTTTCTCAAACTGTCATGATAAATAGCAAAGGCAACACTTCTTTATATGCAACACTTTTTTCTTCCAACGACAACATTTTTTTTTTTGTTACTATTAAGCAATTGCAATACTTTTTACTATTAATAGCAACACTTTTTATAATTTTTTAACCTAATAATGCAACACTTTTTCATTAAATGCATCACTTTCTATGAAATTTTTCACCTCTTAAACGCATCATTTATTAATACATATGCAACAATTAGATTTGTGTTTTATTTTAAAATGTAACACTTTTACCCATCAATATTAACACTTATTTTTTCACCCATATATTATTAATAATCCAATTTTATTATCCAATCAAACACATTTGTACAAAATATATTATTCAAAATATGATCATTGTATTGCAAAAGTTTACCACACTATATTCATCAAAAGTTTACCACACTATATTCTGATTAAGAATTTTACAAAAGTTGCATCTAAAAGTATATAACCAACTAAGCACTATACAAAAGTCAGCAATTAATACCTTCATGAATCCCCCAAAAGAAGGCAACTATATATATATATACATTTACAAAAAGCCAACAAATGATAATATGTGGTTGACTACTTCATTAATCTCCCAAAAGTCATTTGTCCATGCATTGAACGTGCCTACCAAAAAATGACATAACGATGTCCTGCCAATCATAAAAACAAAAAACAACACACAATAATCAGTAAAGCTACACAACATAAAGAACATATAAAGAAATAATTCAATTCTACCAATAAAAATAAATATACTTGTGCACTTTCAATATTAAATCAGACATTAGCATTGCACATACTAAAACCAATAACAGGCTATCAAGATTTTTTTAAAAAAAAATCAACAACTTTCAAGGACTGTAACAATCACTACCTTAATCATACAAGCACATTACCTAATTCGATCACCTAACAAACTTTCAAGGACTATATCATGTTTTGCATATATACCTGCAGAATGCTTGGTTTCATAGTAGCAGCTGAAAGCATATCCATTCGGTTCCCTAAGCTCAAAGTCACACATTTCTCCATCGATGAACAAAGTGAATTAACAGCTATTTTTCCCCAGAGACACTTTCCTTCACATTCTGAAAGCGGAACAGGAAACAACATTTAATTGCTTTATGTTCAAATAAAGATATCTTGCACATAGAAAACAATAACAGGAATTGATATCTATGCAATCAATATCACACTTTATCCAGTGTTTACCCACTTTTGAAGAAGTCCAACTTCAAAAACTAACGTAGAAAAGAGGAATAGAGGATTTAAGAGGAACATGCAGTTCTCTACCAGATTCTGAAAATTTGGTATTTACATTGAAAGAAGATCTAGAGTAGCAGATTTTTTCTCAGGATAGTTTTCTTTTTCTCATTTCAACATGCCTATGCTACGTACTAAAGTATCAACAGCGGAATCACAACACAAACTCTTTGCTTGCCTCAAAAAAACGTGGAAGATCAAGCAACAAAAAGAGTGAACCATGGAAAAACCTAACAAACATATTAACACATTCACTAAATAAACATAGAAATAGTTTGGATGTATTTGGTGTTTGCCATGGCAACCAGAATGTTTTTTCCTTGCATTTCTTGATAAATCTGTGCAATGGAAGATTTCATGTGTTGCAACTTGCAATGATGGCAAAATACCAATTCAACAATAAGAACGTCATGAACCAAAGATAATACATTAGCAACGAAAGGATAAAAAAAGGCTTCTCAGTCCATCTAATCATTATTAGTTTGTTGTTTCACTGATCTAGCTAATCAATTCAAAAATTAGATAATACTTTTACAAAATTTTGGTGTAAGAGTTGCATTTTGAGGTAGTCGATGGGAATGGTGGCTAAGATAGAATAAGATAATAAAGTATATCACTCATCAATTTGCTAATGCAGGAAGAACAAAAGCATCATGGCTTCAAACAAATTATGCCCTCTGAGAAAAAAAGGAAAGTGATTTAGAAAAAAAAGTACGGCCAAAAAATGATGGAGAAAGGAGAAATAGAGCAGAGCAAGTAACTGAAACATATACTTAAGAAAATATACTGGAGAATTGAAGCAGATTTCAATAGACAAATAACTGAAACATAAGGAATTGAAGCAGATTTCAATAACAAACATGATGTTTACTGGAGAATTGAAGCAGATCAAGTAACTGAACATATACTTAAGAAAATACATATAAAACTATAACATACCTTAGGAAAAATATTTTCTTGCAATTTCTGGAGGTAGTTTTGCAAGAACTTTCTGGAGTGTATCTTCAACAATTTTTTCCCGTTGAAGGTCAATGTCCTTCCGCATCTCTTCCAGTTCTAACCTTTGCCTTTCATTATTAGCTTCAACTTTTTTTTGTAAGTGTTCAAATTCTGCCTTATCTCTATGGTATCTTTGTTCAATCTCACCAGTACTTCTTAGAGACTCAAAGACCTCCTCAGACACCATATATGACGAAGTTGGTGCACCACTAACCTTCTTCAACATCTTGCTAGTAACTCCTCTACCATAAAGTCTACGACGTCCATCATAATGCTTGCCCATAATGGCAAGAAAAGGATCTGCATCACCACTTTCCGTAGTTGGAGGCTTGTAGTTCTTCATAGCTTCCTACAATATTATCAACAATAGTTTTTTTACATAAATAATTAATGGGTTCAGTCAAAATAATCCCAATAGTGAATACATATACATCTATATAAAGAGAAAGTGGAGTAATTCAGTTACAATATTTTTCGCAATGTCATCATACGGTTCATCATAGTGCCTTCCCTCTACTCGTTGGCGTGTGCGCTCAAAAAGTTGAGCTAAAGAAGGTGGGTTCTTGACTGGATTTTCATTTTTCTGTTTTGATGACAAATGTATATACTATTTTAAAAATTGCTATCAACTAAAACCAAACAATAAGACCATAACAAAGTTTGAGAAAAGAAAATCTTTACCATTTCCTCTTGAACCCTAGCAAAACTCTTCGGACCAATCGTGTGTCTATTCCTTTGAGACTTGCATCGTTCTCTTGCAAGGGCAGAACATTTCTACACAAAGAAGTATAACAAATTGGTAGCTTAAGTAATTAAGAGTTGAAAACAAGAAGGATAGTATTGAAAAGGAATATCAACAAGAATAGTACTGAATATACCTTCACATCCTTTTGGTTCCATACTCCCAACAGTTTAAGAAAATCCTTTTCTGGAATTGTCTTAGGCCGATTGTTCCATCTAGACTTGTTATCTTTGTACTGGAAGAAGTGCTTTCGCTTCACTCGACATTTGTACCCTCTCCATGCAGCACCGATTGTTTTCAACACCCAACTTTTACATACATCGGGTATAATGTATTTCTCCTATACACACATATATACATCATTGCATAGTTAAAGATGGGTAGATAATTAATAGGTGCCAAAAAATAAGTGGAATACATACCAACACATACTCCCACATCTTCTCTTTATCAGGTACCTTCTTCCAAGATTGATAAACCAAGGGTGCATATTTATACTCACGACCTATTGTGCCCAAAAATTGAGATAACTCAATCATAACATTTTTCTGTTGTATCACTGGTCCAATAGGTTACCCAAACTCATTGCAAATGATAACTTTACGTTCATCCACTCCACGAATGTGAACATGATGCATCATGGTTGGCCCTCGTTTTTTTGCAGCATCTTGAGCTGAAATTAGATATCATGATGTAAAACTAAATCTTGCAAATGAACAAGCATATCATATATATATATATAATTCATGTATAAATATACCTTTAGGTTGTGACTGGATGTTTAAAAGTGCTTGGTCATCAAGTTCCTCGGTGTCATCTTCACTAGACACACTTTGTTCATCAATGTCCACAGATTCACATCCAATGTCATTCTCATTTATGTCATTTGCACCATCTTCACCTCCAATCTGATCTTGCTCTTCATTATCATTGTTCTCCCAAGCATGCCCTTCTATATCATCCAAGTTAACATCTACTTTACCATGAAATGTAAAATAATGCATTATCAAAGCATTCTGTGTTGGGCGGCATTAATGAAAAGCTATAACATTCATAATAGCTTATGTCCAAGTCTAAACTTTTGCATATATACATTTTCAAATTACCATCGATCAACAGTTATATATTTACAATTGCCAACTGATTAACCTCTTGGTCACATCACATTCAACCATTTAAATGAAATAGGCAACCATTTAAATGAATCCATAAAAGATATAATTTGTATTGAATCATATTGAACAGAATCAAATCAATTCTGACTAATTCTTCTTACTTCTTGTTCATATGAAAAGTCCAATTATTGAATTGTAATGTATCATATGATAAGAAGCATGAACCCTAAAATTCCAATAACTTTTATAACTAATCCACACATTAGAATTCACCAATAAACAAAATAGGCACATAATTTTGGTTGATACAGAGGAATAGAATAAAGATGTTGTGAAGGCTAAGTGTCGATGGAAACCAACACAGAATTTCCAAATGTTGTGAAGTCAAACTGCTAAAGATCTAGTTGAATATCTAGATAGAAAGATCCTTAAATCAGTGTCAAGAGATTCAATTCTCATAAATATTGAATATTTACCTTAAAACAAATATATTAGAGAAAATATTTACCTTTATCAGTAGATTCAATTCTCATAAGTGATATCCTGGGCTTTGTTATGTCATGGAGCACTTCCATCGAATCTCCTTTTTTGGGTTGCACAATTGGTGATTTTAATTGTTTCGTCCATGAGAGTATTTCACCAACAGTAGTTGCATCTACATTCAGTTTATTTCTTGCAGCATTGTCATGCACAACCTGATGAGAAATCTGATTGTGTCTTGCCTTCACACGCAAAGCAATTAGTGACTCCTTGTTAATTGGAGGAGGTGTTCTATGTTGCTTACGTAACTCCACATATTTTTGGACAAACATCGATGGAATGTATTCTTTTCTGGCAGTTGGTACCTGTACAACACCATACAGATCATAGAATGTGAACACATTGAATTACCAAACAAAGCAACACAACTATTAATGTTATAAGACTAGACAAATTAGTTTTCAATTTCTCATAAGTACAAAACAGAATACTTGGTTACCTTTATTGGAGCAAAAACATCTGTGTAACTGCCTTCATCATCCTGACCACTACCATTTTTGTCCAAAAACTGTTTAGCGTCATAGTCATTGGTACCAACGATTTCTATTTTTTTTCTTGCATTTAGTACTGGTCGCCAAAGACATCTGTGTATCCTTCAGTCCAAGCTCTCTCATTTTTGCTTTGTTCTCTTGAACCCTTAGCATTCTAACTCTCTCATACGCAGTCATACTATTTTTCTCTAAATCATCCTTCTTGCGTTGATTTCCCATTAGTGATTGAATTGCTAGAACTGAAATCAGCAACTTTAATCATTAGTGTAAAGTATTTTATAACATTATAAAATAAGAGGAGAATACCCTAGCAAGATGATATGAAACATCATAATTTATTTAACATTCAGATCATTAACCGTGATTTGTTCAAGCATTATAACAACATAACATTCAAATCATTAACTATCATTTGTTCATTAATTATCACAACAACTGTCATTTGTTCAAGCATTACAACATCATGATTCAATCATTATCAGCTTCTTGTTCTTCATCGGCATTCATCCAATCCCATAAAGTTTCATCAATAGAATCATCATCATTGTCATCATCTCCATCTATGTCTTCCAAATTTGTATTTACACCAATAATGATTGGACGTATATCCTCTCTTGATAACTGAATGTCTTCAACCCCAACTTGTGAAATTGGATATACATCATTATCATGAAGTTCGGACCAGTATGTGTTTCCATCATTTATACCATAATCACCCTCATATAGATCTCTAGAAACACAATTCATAACATATTGAAGGTCATCTACTAGAGGATCTAGTACATAAAACACTTGATGTACTTGAGAAGGCATGACATAAGGATCATTTAAAGAGCACAACTTCTTCATATTAATACAAGGAAGACCATAGTCATCTTTCTCCACTTGGTACCACTCACAACGGAACAAAACTACTTTGGATTTGGACCAATAATTGAGTTCCATTATTTCAATTATTGCACCATAGTAGTCAACATCTCCAACCACAGGATTTTTGTCCCTTGAGCTTGCAAAGCTAGAAGTTGATGCTATTACAGAAACTCCACTATTCTGAGTCTTACATTTTGCATCACGCAGTTTTGTATAGAATCTATATCCATTGACATAATACCCAGTAAATCTTCTAGTTGTAGGACATGGACCTTTTGCTAACCAAAAAATATGATCAGAGACACTATGGTTAATCACTTTTTCTCTCAGCCAATTGGTAAACTGATTGCTGTGGTTTTGTGCTCGTGCCCATCTACTTCTTCCTGGTTATCTATTAATATGAAGTTGATGTTCACTGCATTAATCAAGAACATGGACATTACCAAATGATGTACACTTCATTATATGATTAATTATTTATTGAAAAAAATAGCAAACTTATGTAGCTAGTTTATAATGGGTGGTTAAATTACGTACCTTATATGATCGCCAAGCTCTTTGCAATTAGAATTGAATAAGGCATATCGATGAGCTTGTTCACCACACACAGGATCTAGAGTGAAGAGTTTGCCTTTTCTTCTTTTCTTTCCTCCTAAAGGGTGTCCAACATTTTTAAAAACTACTGAGTTGGATTCATTTGAATAAACACAAGACATATCTGAATCTTGAGCACCTTTGTTTAGTCTAGTCTTCACGCATTCATCCATATACCGTGAACAAAAAGTTGCACATTCTTCAATCAAATACCCTTCAGCAATAGACCCCTCTACATACCTTCGATTTCGTACATAAGACTTTAATTTACCCAGATATCTTTCAATAGAAAACATCCATCGATATTGCACTGGTCCACCAAGCCTAACTTCATTTACCAAGTGAATCGGTAAGTGCACCATAATATCAAAAAAGGTTGGTAAGAATATCTTCTCAAGCTCGCATAATATTTCAACAATTTCTATTTCCAACTGATCAAGGTCTTCAGGCTTAACAACCTTACTACACAAACATCGAAAGAAAGCACCCAATCTAATCAAAGGGATTGCAACATGTTTGGGGAGGGATTTCCTAACCGCTACTTGAAGTAGGTATTGTAGTAAAATGTGAGCATCATGACTTTTATAACCAGTCACTTTTCTTTCTGAAGTGCGTACACACCTTGTTATGTTTGATGCACACCCATAAGGCAGTTTGACTCCCTTTATGGCACGACAGAAAATATCTTTTTCAATTCGAGACATAGCATAACATGCCTTTTGCAAAACAACATGCTCACGATCAAGAGATAGCTCAGGTTGAAGTTTTTCTTTAACCCCCAATTCTATAAGGTCAAATCGAGCTTTTGCATGATCCTTTGACTTGCCAGCTACATCCAACAATGTCCCTATCAAGCTGTCACATATATTTTTTTCAATGTGCATCACGTCAAGATTGTGCCGACATAAATTGAATTGCCAATATGGCAATTCAAAAAATATTGACTTCTTTTTCCAAGGACATGTGGCATCATTTTTTTTCTTCTGAGTCTTCCCAAATTCATTCTTAAAGCTAGACAAGTCTCTCAAAGCCTCAACCCCGGACAAAGGGGTTGGAGGTGGCCTATCCTCAGTATGCCCATTAAAAGAACTCTTATTACGACGCCATGGATGGTCCAAGTCTAAAAATCTGCGATAGTCCATATAGCATGTTTTCCTACTGTGATTCAAGTACAAAGAACTAGTTTCATAATTACACAAAGGGCAAGCAAACTTTCCCTTAGTTTTCCAACCCGACAACATTGAGTAAGCTGGGAAGTCATTAATGGTCCATGTTAGGGCTGCATACATTTGAAAAGTTTCATTTTTTAACTTATCATATGTTTCTAGCCCATCATTCCACAACTCATTTAACTCATCAACCAAGGGTTGCAAGTAGACGTCAATATTATTCCCAGGAGATTTAGGGCCAGGAATTAGCAAAGATAAAATAAAGTACTCTGGCTTCATACACATCCAAGGTGGTAAATTATAGTTAACCAACATCACAGGCCATGTACTGTGAGCAATACTCATTGTTCGAAATGGATTAAAGCCATCACTAGCCAAACCTAGCCTTACATTTCTAGGTTCTTTTGCAAAATCAGGATACAGCATATCAAACTCTTTCCAAGCTTTCCCGTCAGCCGGATGTCTTAGATTACCATCTTTAGGGCACCCTCTATCATGCCATGTCATATACTTAGCAGATTCAGCACACATAAATAATCTTTGCAATCGGGATTTTAGAGGAAAATACCACAATACTTTAGCTGGAATGTTTAACAGTATTTTGTCAGCCTCATTATTTGGTTTCTTGCCATCTTTTTCTTGTGATTGCTTCCACTTAGAAGCATGACATGTATGACACTCATTATCATTTTCATGCTCTTTCCAAAATAACATACAATCATTGGGACATGCATAAATTTTTTGACAATCCAAACCCAAATTCCTCAATATGTTTCTAGCTTCATTAAAATTTGGTGGAAGCTTTGCATCCGGAATCATTTCCCTTAAGAGCTGTAGAAGATCATTTAATGTTGCATTACTAAGTCCATGAAGTGGCTTGTAGATAAACAACCTAATGATGAAAGAAAGTTTAGAAAAATTCTTGCACCCAGGATATAGCTCTTGTTTACCCTCTTCAACCAATCTATAGAACTTTTTGGCTTCCTCATTTGGACCTTGCTGTACATTACTTGTTTCCTCTATGACATCTCTAAATCTATCATGTAATAATTCATCAATGTTATCATGCATTCTTGGAACATCGTTATCTAAATCTCTTGCAGTTTTCAATGATGATGGATTCTCTCCATGAAAAATCCACAAATCATAATTTTCCACAAATCCCTCACTTTTCACATGATTATACACCTCGTCTCTACGATACCAATATCGATTTTTACACCGCCTACAAGGACATTTAATTTGACCTCCCAAAGATGCTTTAGCAAATTATATGTTCAGAAAGTTGAACAACCCATTTTCAAATTCAGGCACCCATCAAGAAAAATACATCCAACTTCTATCTTCACCCATCACTCTAAAATTCTGAAACTAGTAACAAAGAGGCAAAAATTGATAGAACAATCTTTAATAGTATGAGCAAATGAATGGACCGACTTTGACAAATTTGGTCACCTATCAAGCATAAACCACCACTGTTAAATTGAAAGGAAGATATTATGAGGAATTTGATAAAGATATATGAATTTGTAATGTCACATTACTGCTTTCTATTGGTAACAAAATTACCCAAGTCAAAGCAAGGTTGATAAAATTATAATACCACATACATATAGGAATAGAAAAAAACTTAATTCAATTTTAGGAGCCTCAAGGAATAGGGACAACAATAGAAAACTATGGATTCATGTCATTACAAGAATAAAAATATATATATAATGAGTTAAAATCCTTTTTGCAAACCCTATAAGGCTTTTAAAAATGGGTTAAAATAATTTAGTGGGTTGATTCAACCAAACTCATTCTAACAAAAAAAAAATCCCTTGGAAGATAACCATTTCATTCTAACAAAATATCATATGCAATAATTAAGTCCCAATGCTTTGATACAATATGATTAACTACCTCATTAGTGTTCAATCTAAAGCTGTGGTCTCATTTTGCATAACTCATTTCGTAAATATTAGAATAGAAGATCCAACCTTTAAAGAAAAACAACATAACACAAGAAAAATAATACAATAAGAACAAGGATTGGGAGAAAAACAAGCTTGAGAGAGCTGGAAAAACATAACACCCTTGGTAGCAGTTCGACGACAACAAAATACAAGAAAAACAAAATACAAGAAAAACAAAAGCAAATAAAAGAAGAGCTAACCTGAGAAAGATAATGGTTGCGAGAGGGCCAAAAGAAGAGCCCGGCGAAGATGTTCAGTTCGCAGAGAGGGCTTCGCCGGAGATGTTCGGCGGAGATAGAGTGAGGAGGTTGCTAGTTTAGGGTTGGTAGCAGAGACAGAGTGAGGAGGTTGAGAGTCTAGGGTTGGTGGCAGAGAAGTTCGGTGGAGGGAGAGGAGGAAATTGAGACACTAGGGCTTTTGCGCGAGGGGCATCGCGAATAGGGGAGATCGTGAATAGGGGAGAGTTCGCGAGTAATTATTTGCTGTGGCTAGCGGTTCGCGGTTCGCGGAAAAATAATTCCGGGCAGAGTGAAAAATAATCCCGCCATTCATCATTTGCAAAACCCTTCTAAAAAAAGTGTTTCGTTTTCTAATAACAAAGGCAACACTTCTAAAAAATCTGTTGTATTTTAATTATAATGCAACACTTATTTGAAAGTGTTGCATGTTTTTTAAAATTTGATATATGACAACAATTTACTAAAGTGTTGCACCCAAAGTGACACCTTAGGCTAATTTTGTAGTAGTGTCCATGTTCCCTACACTGAAAGCAAATGGCATGATTTTTATTTTTAATTGATCTAATTATACCTTCATGTGTAGGGATGATGCTTGATCCTCCATTTGATTTATGTTGCATTGTGGAGGTTGCATCATCTTCTTCGTCTTCTCCTTTTGAGGATGTGGGTGCTTCCACCTTTTCCTCTCTTGAAGATGTGGATGATCTCTCCTCATCTTCCTTCTCCTCCTCTTTCTTTTCCTCCTCGAATGTTGCCCTTGTGTCAACATTGGATTGGTCCTTCTCTTCTTGGACCAATGAGCCCTTCTCCTTAGGTTCATCCACTCCTTGAAATTGAGTGGGGTTCTCATGAGAGGCAATAACCTTTTTCCAAAGATCACTTGCACTCATGCATTCACCCTACACTCAAAATTATGTTAGAGGGTCATAGATTTAACAAAATTTTTGTTACCTCCTTATCCGCCTCCGCTTGCTCCCTTTGTTCCTTGGTCCAATGTCGAGGTAGGAGGCGCTTACCCTTCTTGTCCGTTGGAGCTTCAAATGGGTCCTCCAAAACAACCCATTGATTCCAATCCATTTGGAACCATGTCTCCAACCGAGTTCTCCAAAAATTGAAGTCCTCTTTGTCATACGGGGGTGGAATCCGGATGCCCCATCCGAGCAGTCCTTCGGACTCCATCTTCTTCCTCTAGCTTCTTGCTCTCTTGGCGGTTAGTCCGTAGCAGAGTGACCTCGCTCTGATACCAATTGTTGGGACCGATATGTCCGCTAGGGGGGGGGGGTGAATAGCATTTCATCGCGCTTGCGTCGGTTTGCTTTGTCTTGTTGTTGAGTAGCGGAATACTCGAAGACAAACACTCACAATGCTAACACCTAGGATTTACTTGGTATCCACCTTAAGAAGAGGTGACTAATCTAAGGATCCACACACGACACGCTATCTCCACTAATGAAAACCTCCTTCTCGGTCGCAGTCAGAGGCGGAGAAGCCTCGTACACACTCACACACAACACAAACACAAATACAAGAAGATACTCTAAGAATAAAAGTGAATACACCTTTCTTCTTGCTACTTGTTGTTGCCTCTTGAACCTTGAAGATGCTCCTCAAGTGCCTTCAAGAACTGGCGTGAGTGCCGGAGAATTGACTGTGAAGAACTCTGTAAACTCGCAAGAGAAGATCGTAAAGATCTAGCGAAGAAAACGCTCTGCCCAGGCTATATACAGTGCCTTCGATCGATTGAAATCAACCACAATCGATTGCCACGTCAGCACCGCTCCATCATAGTCGTCCATCACCTGCATCCTGTGCAACAGTCACTTCCCAATCGATCGACCGATCAATCGGGACTTCCTGAATCGATCGCTCGATCGATTCAGCGTCTTTCTGTGCTCTCACGCCCGCGTGAGAGTTTCTACTGCCCAATCGATCGACTGATCGATTGGCAGCTCCCAATCGATCGCCCGATCGATTGGGAAAGTCTCTATGCTCGTGATTTCATATCCCAATCGATCGGTCGATCGATTGGGCCTTCCCATAATCGCAGCACAGTGCAAATTGATCGACCGATCGATTTGAACCCTATTCAATCGATCGCCCAAACGATTGAACACTCTGAACTTGACTTAAACTCAAGTCCAAAGTCCCAAACCCAACTTCCGATCAATCGTGACCTATTGGGTCTCCATGCCTAGCATTTGGCCACACCCGACCAACCACGAACTAGCCTTCTAGTCTCCTCCATCAGCCTTGCGTCCTTCAGATATCTCCCCATCCTTCACGCCTTACCTTCAGGAGCTTCCTTCGGCCTCATCCTAGTTGTCGGGTCTTCTTTGCCAAGTCATACCAGGACTTGCCTTGCCAAGACTACATGCTTGAACTTACACCTTTTACCAAGATCACACTTGGACTTTCCAATTGCCTGGTTCCTCACTAGGACTTTCTCCTTTGCCAAGATCACACTTGGACTTTCCAATTGCCTGGCTCCTCACCAGGACTTTCTCCTTTGCCAATATCACACTTGGACTTTCCAACTGCCTGGCTCCTCACCAGGACTTTCCACTTGCCTGGCTCCTCACCAGGACTTTCCAATTGCCTGGCTCCTCATCAGGACTTTCTCCTGCCTAGTTCCTCACCAGGACTTTCTCGTTGCCTGGCTCCTCACTAGGACTTTCTCTTGCCTAGTTCCTCACTAGGACTTTTCAAATGCCTAACATCTAGTTAGGAATTTCCCAGTCAAGTCTCCTGTCAACGTTGACCTACTTGACTTGTATTCTTATCAACCTGGTCAACCCTTTGACCATCTCCATAACCGGATGATTGCTCTAGCAATCTCCTTATATTGTCAAACATCAAAACTTAAATCCTGACTCAAGCTTGACTCAACTCAAGCTTAGTCAAACTGGTCAAACTTGACCTAGGGAAATTGCCCCAATAAGAAGTGTTTCATCACTTGGAGCTATATGGTAAACACATGAAAATACGTAACATGGATTACAGAGCTTTTTTTTTTGCAAGGTTGACATCCATGACCAAGGGTAGATTGCAGGAACTGAATAAAGATGTATTTAGAAGATACAAATATATCACTTTCCTAATTAATGACAGGTGACATTGGTATTTGTTGGTTATTAAAACATCTGAAAAAATTTTAGAGTGTAGAATTCAAATCATTATTCATTTACAGTAAGGATGACTAAAGTTTATGTGAGTTTGACGATATTCTACTCTAATAAGTAATAACATAGTAGTATGAAACCATTCCCTGTTTTGTAGGCACATTTTTTAGCTGGTTGCATACTTCATCTTTTAGGATTAGACATAGACAGTCATGAGGTATTGAGAGAACAGTGTCATCATCAAGGCACAACTCTGGATTGTGGCATCTATGCATGCATGTGGGTGGAGTGTCTATCTCGTGACATAGATGATATCTGGAGATTTGCAAATGATGTGAGGATGAGAACTTATTAGGCCCGTGTTGCATCAACTATATTATCAGATGATAAAGGATGATTGAAAAATACATTTGATGAATTTATCTCATCTTTTATTTCTTATGGTAAAACAGATGTAGTATAATGGAAGTTTGAAGTTTGTCTTTGTATGAAGTTTTGTACTGTTAGTTTTTTTATGGTAAAACAGATGTAGTACTGATGATAGACATATGACTTAGTGATCAAGAAATAGCTATAGAAATTTTTGTTGATTTTTATTCTGTTGGTATAGTTAGGTACAAAATCTCTAAAATCAAATATATATGTAGTTTAATTAGATATAATTGTACAAAATTTGAGTATATATGCACTTTAATTTGGCTATATATGTAGTTCAATAGGTCTTAATGCCTGAAAAATAGAGCATTATTGACTCCAATTAAGATATATATGTATGTGAAATTAGTATGATTTATAAATTATGGGGTACATTTGGAGGTTTTCTATGAGATTTGTAGAACAACAAGCATGAACGGAATACCAACTGAAGCAGTAAAACTATTCCTATTTGGTTTTTCTTTAAGAGATAGAGCAAAACTTTGGGTCACTTCTTTACTAGTAAACAGTATTATATCTTGGGTGCAGAGTGAGCAAGCATTCCTAGACAAATTCTACCCACCAAGCAAAACAACACACATGAAATCAGATTGCTAACTTTAAACAGATTGATATAGAATCTCTCTCTGAAGTGTGGGATAGATTCAAAAGTATGCTCAGATCATGTCCACATCATGGATTGGGAAAATAGTTAGTGATCCACACTTTCTACAATAGAATCAATTATTAGACTAAAGTGTTTCTAGACTCCGCATCTGGCAGAGCACTTATGAACAAAGGTTTAGATGAAACAAAAGATATAATAGACAGTGTGGTTCTTAATTACCATTAATGGGCATTAGAAAGAAGTGAAGCTATTTTTCTTAGAAATCTGATCAAAATACCCAAAAAATATACCCTTGATACTTTGAGTTTGATATCTGCGAAGGTTAATACTTTGTCTAAGAAGTTTGAGTGAATGGGTTCCAACTTGGTTAACTCAATTATGGAAGTTTGTGACTCCCGTGGAGGGACAAATGAAATCAAGAAGTTTTCCTGCTTGGTTCTATTGCTGCACAACTAGCTTAGATTGAACAATGTGACGTAATTGGCAACTTCAATTCGAGACAAAATAATTCGTACTCCAACACTTACAATCCCGAGTGGAGAAATCATCCTAATTTCTCTTACAAGAATAATCAAGAGCAAAGCTATCAACTAGGTCAACAAAAGAGCTATCAACTATGGCAACAATAGAACTTCCAGCTTCGACAACAACAGAGTTATTAACCATCAAGGACTGAAAAGCTACTTGAGGAGATCTTAGCAAATCAACTTGAAATTAAAAATGACATCAAGCAATTAAGTCAAATGATGGAGAACTCTGAGCAACATATGAAGATGCTAGATAGCCAAGTAGCCTAGATAACTACATCATCCTTTAAAGTACTTGAGACATTTCTAAGAAAGCTTGACGCAAACCCAGCTTAGCATTGCAAAAAAGTTTAACTCAGAAGTGGATGGACCTTGGAGGAACCTATAAGATCATTGCGCACGTGAGAGAGGGGTTAATCACATGGCTTTAAAGAAAAATTGTCTTTTTCTTAATTTGAAAATGAGTACACAACGGAAAATAAATGCTTAAGTAAAGGAAAAGAAAAATAAAGAACATAAGTGATTTTACTTAGTTCGGAGCCTTCGACAACTACTACTCTAAGACCCACGTCCCTTGGACCTATCGTTAGACAATCATTATAAACCTCTTCCGGAACCACCAGAAGAGGGAATCGAGTACAATAAAATCAAAAGGGTAGGTGTAAAAGCCTACACTTTACTTAATGCAGTAATTAAATAATTAACAACACTTTTATTACCCAACACTTGAAGATTCTCAGATCGAGCTCAGTGTCGGATGGATTCTCTATAGTAGTAGGGCATAGTAGTGTTGCAGCACAGCAAGAGGATGAAGCTAGAGCAACTAGGAACTCGAAAGTTCACTTACAGAAGTCATGAATGAGTTGATTTGAAGCCTTGGTTGAGTAGCCATTTTAAAGAGGGTTGAAGGTGCCTTCAACGCCACTGGAGGCACCTTCAACATCAAGTTTTATCCCAACAAAAGTGGCTCTTATCATCAACGAAGCCTTCTGGGTTACCCAGCCAAAGGAGCCTTCCAAGTTCTCCAAGGCGCCTTCCATCGGACAACTCAAGGAGCCTCCCTTTACATGGAAGGCTCCTTGGGTACTATTCACCCAAGGTATTTTGTACTCCTTTTGCCCTATAAAAATGTGTTAGTTCAACAAAATAAAGTATACCTTGTAAGACGTAGTTAGCACAATAACAATAAGCAGTATTAATTAGACCCTATCTTTCTGAGACCAAGATCTAGTCACGGTCTTAATTTAGATTTCTAAAATAAACCTAAATTGGATCTCCACCTAAAGTCCCCAAATGGGGTTTGCCTTCTTACAATGTTAGTGCATAGCGGAATAGAAATAATAAAAACAAAGTAAGAGAGAAAGCAAATGCTAATAAGATTATGTAACGTGGTTTAGAGATTGTTTGCTCTTACTCCACGGCTTATCCTTGAGGTGGACGATCCCTCAATCTGTCGGTGGATTAGTCCCTAGAAATCTCTGGCTAATGCTTTCTCATTCTCGACAGAGCAAACCTCTCACAAAGCTCTCTTCCTTTTTACAAGATGAAAACTTAGATTAGGAGGAAGAGAATTGGTTTGAAAGCTTGAGGGAATGATTTAGGAGAATTCTAGCAAGAATCAATAACCTCCTTCATCCCTCAAAGCCATCTTTAAATAGAGTGGAATGAGTTGATCACTTATTAACTCATTTCACATGCACCAGTCGACTAGCACACTCATTAGTCGACTGGTGATGTAGCTAACAACTATTTTGCAGAATCAGGGATTCTGCCAATGGTCACCAATGATCACTTACCAGTTGACCGGTAAAGATTCTAGTCGACTGGTCGTTATTGGCTGAGTAAATAGAATGCCTCTGATTGCTCCAAGCCAACTGCTCTGTCGACTGGACCAGTCGACTGACACTTCCATCAGTCGATTGATCCCAGTTACACACTCACTCATCCTCTCCGGAGTTTCCTTTGAATCCCTTCTTACTCGGCCTTCGTCCCTCAGATGCACTCGAGCCTGTGACTCCTCTCCATATATCCTTCGCATTGCCTTGAAGTCCGCTTCTCTCAGCTCCACTCTGTTGCTCCTCATCCGAAGATTCTTCGGATGCACCATCCTTCACCGATCTCAAGGACCCGAGCCATAGGATGAGCTAGAAAAACACAGTCACCAGTCGACTGCCATCTGATGCAGCCGACTGGCACAAAACGGCTTGAATTTTAACTTTCTGAAGCCAACTTCAGAAATGCATAGAAAAATCTATAAAATTTAAAAATCATGAAATTTTGAAAACAAAGTTCCTTTAAAGTCCTTTAATAAGGAAAAATATATTTTTATGAAAATTCAAAACATTTTTAAAGTTTTAACAAAAACTAAAAAACTTTGAGAATCACACAAGTTTATATTAATTTTAAACCTAGTTTTAAATTCATATGTTTCAAAATAACTATACAACAGAAAATAAAACATAGAATGGTTTTCAAAACATTTAAAATATCCAACTATGATATATGGGTAAGAACCATCAGCCGGTTCTTCCATAAGCTAATTTACAGCCTCTAGAACTTCTTGTTTCTCAAGAACATATTATATCTTTTCACTTCGTACTTGAAGATCTCGAGCTAAAATATATTTGATTTTAAAATTTCATATTATAAAAATCTGAAATACTTAATTTGTATATTCATGAAAATATATACGCTATAAATGTTTCTTTTTAGTCTATCCCGAGTTATACACTGCAAGACCTGTAGGTTTTTTGTTGGTAGAGTCGACAAGTCACATCTACACTTTATGTTAAACCTGATGTAGTATGATTCCATGGCGATCACCGACTTGCACTCCTACTTTGTGTTCTCTTCCTTATTACTACCCATTTACTACACCTTGAAGCAACCTTCTTTGTTACTACCCAAAGGAGCCATCTAAATGACAATGCTCCGTAGTATTTGCGTTGTATCGTGCGTGACCTAGTCCACATACTAGGTACCCATGAGGATGGAATAGTTTGCGGATTGGACCAAATGCGCTGAGCTCTGCATGGACTTGGATGCATAAACATTTTAAGAAATAAAAAATTAATCTATTTTCTAGGTTCAATTAATTTAATTTACAGATAAATTATGGATTATTTTATTTAAAAATAAGTTCCAAAAAACCACTAGATATAATATTATTCAAATGATAATTAATGTAAAATCAGAGTGGCGCAGCGGAAGCGTGGTGGGCCCATAACCCACAGGTCCCAAGATCGAAACTTGGCTTTGATAAAATACTATTTTTTTTTCAATTTTGTCTAAAGCTATGGACGGATTTTGGCCGTGAAAACACCGACCCAATAATTTATTTTTGGCCGAAGGCCTAGAAACGCACAAGGAGAAAGTAGAAGGATGTAGAAGCGTCGTCGGCGTTCTTTGGTTTGTATCACTTTTCAATTTTGTCTAAAGCTATGGATAGATTTCGGCCGTTGGCGTGAACATGGGTCATCTTGTGAAGACAACGACCCAATAATTTATTTTTGGCTGAAGGCTCAGATGCACACAAGAAGAAAGTAGAAGGATGTAGAAGCATCATCGACATTCTTTGGCTTGTAATGAGGACAAGGGCGAGGGCGATCTGGTTACAAGCAACACCCTTCCGCCACTAACCAACCACAGGTTTTGTAGCGAAGTATCAAGCAGGTTGTCACAGCCAAACGGTGCCATAGAACACTAGATTCACCAATGGTTCTTCCTATCCTCTTTCAAGGGTAAGAAATCGTTTATTTTTTTTCTTCCATGGGTGTCATAGATTGTTATATTACAAAGAAGTCCTTATGCATTAACATAATAACCTGAGTAAATTGTCATCTTACATAGAGGTCTTGATAAGATTTTTTAGTTTTTCATTTTGTACATTTGATATTCTAAAATTGTTCGCCTATAACATTAGTTATGATATAAATTAAATGTATATATAATACAGTTGCATTGTAATAATAATTTAATCGGTAACTTACATAAATTTGAAACAAAATATAAATTCATCCTCTAACTTGTGATCTACCTCACTTGCACTTATTGTAAGATTTTGTAGGTGTAATTGTTGTTCGTACAAGCTGTCAAATAAGGTAAGTTGAAGACATATTAGATAACATATTAAATATACAGAAAGCTATGTATGTATATATATACTTGAACTATTAGCTTATGTATGATTTAACTTCTTCAAAGTTCAGGAGTTTGTGTCCTAGAAGCATAATATTCTTGTTCATTAACTATATAGAAACAGTTGCACCCATTGTCTTACTCGAAAATTTGAAAATAAAAAGCATATCTAAATCAATTAATTGATTATCATCAGAATTTTGAGGACACTTATAATGTCTGGTTTGATTTTTTTTTTTTTTTTTTTTGGAGGGGGGATGAATGTTAGTGCAGATTACACTAACGGTCTAACTCACGTTTTGATGAATGATAAGAGAGTTAAGTTAGGTGCTTTGGGATCTAATAGCTTACCGAGTGTTTATGAATTGACATGTCTGAAGAATCGAACACTAGGCTGAAATCCAGCTAGGTCCGCGGGATCAGATAGCTAGTAAGAAGTCCAGATAGGTCAACGGGTCGATCGAATATCTGGAAGGAAGTCCGGTTGGGTCCACGGGATCGGACTACCGGCAGAAGTCCAGTTGGGTCTGCGGACCAGACAACTGGCATGAAGACCTGATGGGTAAAAAGGCTAGTCTACCGACTACATGCTGGTAAGTAAAGGTAAATCACTAGAGGAGAGTGACTTTATCAGGGCACACCCCATTTGAGGGGCAGTAGGCGCCGATCTAAGTTTGGTCCATTTTGGATCCCTAATCTGAGACTTTGACTACTTTATGGTCCCAGGAGTCTAGGAGCTAATTACTATTTCTTATTTTTCACTGTGATAACTTTGTTTTGCAGGTTAGATGTTTTAGTTTTGGACTATCACAACTTGAAGGGTAAAAGGAGCAAAAAGCCTTCCGATGAACAATACCTAAAGGAGCCTTCGAGCATTGGAAGACGTCTTCACACTTTTCATGGAAGGTGCCTTCTAGAGAATAAAAGTTGACAGATTCAGCGATAAGCTTCAGCAGACTTCGGGATCATATTTGAACCATTGGAGGCACCTTCAACACCTATGGAAGGCCCTTTCCATGCCCTATATAAGGCAATCTCGACCAAGCTTCTTTCAATAACTAACATACAAGCTTCTGTGTGCCCATTTGAGTTTCCGACTGCTCCGACTTCCTGCTACAACTCTGCTGTTCCTGACGACTGCTCTGAGGACTTCCGATCATGGCTGGCAGACTGACACTGACACAAGAGCACTCTCACGTCGATCCCCACTCGTTGGTAACAAAATTATATTTTTTGTACTTAATTACTGGAAAAGGGAAGTGTAGCGTGTTACACTTCGCCTAATTCTTTGTACTCGATTCCCTCTTTTGGAGGTACTGGAAGAGGTATTTTAGTAGATTATCTATCGATAGGTTTGCATGAACTGGGTCTTGGAGTAGGAGTCGCCGAAGGCTCCGAACCAAGTAAAATTGATCGTGTTTTCTGGTGTTTTTTATTCTTAATTTTCTCTACGTACTTGTCTTTTAAAATTCCGAAAAGAACGAGATTTTCAAAACCCCGTGATTCAGCCCCCCCCCCCCCCTCTCATGTGTGACTCGATCCAACAAGTGGTATCAGAGCAGGTTTTGCTCTGAATTGGTGCAATCACCAATCAAGCCAGGGGAAATTCTTTTATTTTATTTTTGAATTTTAGTTTTTCGTATTCAATTTGAATTTATAGAACTTACCCTTTCAAATAATGATTTCTCGTTCAGTTTTTAACTCGAAATTGGTGCAACACCACTCGAGTTCTTCAAAATTTCTTATTCTTCTTCTCAAACTCTGCTAATCCAAGACCAAGTCTTGGTACCTTTCTTTAATTTTCTATCTATAGCTCTAAATGGCCCACAATGAAGGATATAGCAAAGCACCGTTCGTCCCCCTCTCTTCAATGGGGGTGGTTTTCCATACTGGAAGAAACAGATGGAGGTGTACCAGAAAACTGACTTCAACCAACGGTTCAACATCACCAAAGGGTACAAGGCGCCAATTGAAAATGCCAGAATTCCAATGGATTCGGAAAATTGGAATTCGGAAATGAAGAAGAAGGCTCAGATTGACTTCAAGGCCCTCAACACAATCCAGTGCGGGTTAACAAAGGAGGAGTTGAACCATATCGGCCACACAAAAATGCCAAAGAGCTATGAGACAAACTCATAGAACTACACGAGGGAACCAACCACGCAAAGGTAACAAAAAGAGATCTATATTTAGATAAATTATTTAATATCAAAATGTAAGAATGTGAGACTACCAGCCAGCTACATGCGAGGATAAAGGGCATCCTCAATGGACTTTACACGATTGGCCACCAGATGGAGAACCATGATCTTATAAGGCGTGCTCTAAATGCATTTCCTCGAAATGCACTGTGGTCATCCATCGTCGAAGCCTATAAGATTTCGAGGAACTTATCCAAGCTAAAGTTAGATGGACTTTTTTGTGAATTGGAGCTACACAAACAGACTAACGCCAAACTTGAGAAAGGTGTTGCTTTTATTGCAGGAACATCGAAAGAAAAGTCTAGAACCAAACTAGAACTTGAAGTTGAGCCTGACCAAGTCTGAGACGATGAAGAATACTTAGTGAACCTGGTAAGGAAGATGTTCACCGGGAGAAAGAAGAACTTCACCAAAAAGGACCTGCAGAAGATTAACTCTGTAACGACCCAATTTTTCTCATTTCAAGTTCTAAAGGGCCATAAATGTATTTGGAAATGCCTTTAAAATATTCTAGAGATTTTTAGGAATTTTTAGAGTATTTTTACGTAATTTTTGGAGGTCGTTTAGTATTTTTACAAAACCAAAGAAGTTTAAGCAAAAAGCGTTGGAGAAGGGGTTCGAACCCGCGACCTCGGGTCGGACCAAACCAAGCCAAACCGGCTTGACCAGCTGGGATAAGAGATTTATGTTAATCTCAAATAGAGTTAAATAAGGTTATAGTATAGTTGAGTTATATCCGATTACTTATAAAAGGGAAATAAGTTTTGGGATTTTAGAAAACCTAAACATTTTCTCTCCTCCCTCGCGACGGCGTCTCCTCTCCTCGGGCGAAAATCGCAGCTCAAACCTAGGCGATTCCGGCGACCGGCGAGCTCTCTCCTCCACGGATTCTTCACGAAGCCGAACTTCTCTCGTCAAGGGGAGCGCGCGGGCACAAGAAGAAGTCAAAAGTTTCAAGCTTTGGAACCCTAGACCTTCCTCTCCTTCGGTTGTAAGTCCAAGAACCGGCGGTAAGTACTACTCACCTGCGGTAGGAGTTGCTCCGGGCTTCGATTTGATTTCTTTGCTTCCGGTTTTCATAGTGCCGAGTAGAACTTTATGCTAGGGTTTTC
Organism: Zingiber officinale; assembly: GCF_018446385.1. Classification (NCBI taxonomy): domain Eukaryota; kingdom Viridiplantae; phylum Streptophyta; class Magnoliopsida; order Zingiberales; family Zingiberaceae; genus Zingiber; species Zingiber officinale. The sequence goes on from NC_055988.1 coordinate 81,206,972, forward strand.
CTTCCTTGCTCTGTTTGTCAAGCCGAACGGTTATACCTAATTGCAGTAGAGTTTTGAGTTTTGGGAATGGACATGCTCCAATTGCAGCAGACCGAACATCCCTTGTTTGAGGTCTTGGTTCTCCTTGTGTTTGAATCTGCCGTGAGTTCTATGTGGAAAGAATTGGGGACTTTGGCTTTCTTGGTATTCTGCCGTGAGCTTCACAGGGAAATCAAGGTTTCGTTTAGGTTAGTTGAGCATGTAGTATGATTCTAGTGCCAAGTAGAATTGTATGCATTCTATCCTTAATTATTGCTAGGGATTTTGGCCGTGCACAGTGGAGTTTCGGTTGATTCCTTGCTGCCCTGTTTAGGATCATACCGAACAGATCATTATAGTTATCCCATGTCGCTGCCATGAGTTCGCTTAAGGATGCATTGTCTTGGCTTGCTGTTGAATGCTTTGAGTTGTATGTTGTACATGAATTTCCTTGCTTTAAGGTCATGTTGTACATAGTTAAAGTAGCATGTTACCTTATTTTGTATAGCATGTTTAAAGGCCTTAAAGGTAGCATCCTTTGTCTATTTTACAGCATGCTTGAGAAGCCCTAAAGTAGTATTCTTTGTCTATGCTTTATAACATGATTAGAATCCCTAAAGTAGCATTTTTGCCCTATTTTACAGCATGTTTAGGAAGTCCAAAATTAGCTTCCTTTTTGCTCTATTTTGTAGCATGATTAGCAAGTTTGAATTAGCTTTCTTTTGCTTTATTTATAGCATGATTAGAATCATTCCATGCTTGATTTTACAGCATGTTTAGAAGTACTAAAACAGCATCCTTTGCCATGTTTTCACCGTATGATTCAAAGGCTTTAAATTGCTTTCTTTAGTTAGCTTGTAGCATGATCAGTAAGCTTTAAGTTATTTGTTTTATTCTGTTATATAGCATGGTTAGTTGAGTATACACCTATACTTATTAAGTATATCTAAAGGACTCCCACAATCTTTAATAAAAGATAATAAGGAAGATAAAAGAATAAGAAAGATAACAAGTAAGTCAAGCAAGAGGCTAGTACCCGACATCCAAGAGCTTGTCGTTAAACAAATCCAGGTGACCATTTCCGAGGTCTTGGCCCTGGTAGACCGAGGTCTGCTCTTTTAGGATTGGTGGCTCGCAACCCCAACCTATTAGGGAACGCGCATGAGTTGGTACTAGGCCTGGGCCCCAGAAAAGAAAACCAAAGAAAAGAAAAGTTAAGAAAGAAAGAAAGAAGAAGAAAGTAAAGGATAGAAATTAAAAGATTAATTTCTAACACAAGGATACAAGAAATGAAATAAGTTCCAAGCTTAGAATAAATAAGAATGGTTAGTTTTCTTTGATTCTAAGTTTACATTGTTAGTTCTCGTTATTCTGCTTGATACTGAGTATGATTTGTATTCTGTTCATTTTCTGTATACCATGAGCACATGCAGATAGCTTTATTATTATTTCAGTTTCAGCACTTATGCATTTTATTTATGCATTTCGAGTTTTGTGAGATAGATTAGTACTTACTAAGCGTTTTCGCTTATAGATACTTTTTCTTTTTCCTCCTACTGCAGATAAAGGAAAAGCTAAGATATGAAGGGAGGCGACAGGGTGGTGGTGATGATGGATGTGTGTGGTGGCTGAACTATGGAGGGATCCAGAGGGGACTAGCAAGATTTATTCATTTAGAGTTTATGTCTAGTTCATTTTCCTTATTTCCATTATGAAACCATGAGTTTATGCTTGATTTTGAAGTGCATTGTAGTTTGTTATGCTTTGTTCTGAGAGTTTTGAGTTTAATTCTTATTGCTAGTTTAGTTTTTGATTAGAATATGATTTATTAATGCGTGGTTGTGAAGAAAATATATGTTCCAGCCGCCTGTGGCTGAGTATAGATTGTTTGTATTATGGATTTGGTCACCGGTACAGGGGAGACTCTGCCGAAATTTTTCGGTAGGAATTCCTCTGAACCGTGATAAAATCTACCTGACTCTAATTATAGAGTCAGTGCCACTAGGAGTGAAGTTATAGTTAGGTAACAACCTCCCTTAGAGAGTAGTGGTAAGAAAGGGGGGGGTTGCTACAGTTGGTATCAGAGCACTGTTCCATTCTCCAGCATCACACACACATCAGCATCATCCTTGCCGTCTCCAAGTAAGAAAGTATTTAAAATTCCTTTCTTATTTCTGCTTTCCTTATTTTTACTGCAGTATAGAGTACTTTCCTTTTTAGTACTAAAGTAAGATAGAAGATTTAGTTTCCCTTTTATTTATTCATATTTAAGTATGATTAGAAGGGTTAAAGTAAGATATCAAGCCTTTACCTTTCATAATTAGATGGCAAGAAGAGGACGTCCCCGTGCTACTCACACTGAGGAACCAGCCCAAGAGAACGAAGTGCCTAGAGCAACTGAGCCCAACCTTTCTGAAGTGGTTGCTCAGCTCCAGAGGCAAGTAGCAGAGCAGCAGCAAGTGATTGCCAATCTGATGGCAAACCAGCAAGCAGTTCCTCCCCCTCCTCCAGTTGTCACTGCAGAGACCCCAGTGGTAACTGAGACTCCACCAGCTACTCAGGGAACCGTCACAGCACCCCAGAGACCAGAAGCTTATCTTATACAGTGGCTGAAGCTGAAACTCAAGCACGACTGAGCCCTGGGATGCCCAGGCTTGGTTTAAAACACTAGAGAGCACTATGGAGCTTCTTGACTGGCCAGAAGTCGAGAAGGTCAAGTGCGCCTCTTTCTGCCTGTCTGGAGATGCTCGTATGTGGTGGGAGAGGATAAAGACCAAGAGAGCAGCTGATCAGATGAGCTGGGCTGATTTTCAGTCAGAGTTTTATGAAGAGTTCTTTCACCTGCAGATCACCAACAAGCACTACGAGGAGTTTATAGAGTTCAAGCAAGGTGACCTGTCAGTGGAGGAAGCGGCCAAGAAGTTCAACAGGTTAGCTCGTCTCTGTCCAGAGCTAGTGAGTACAGAGAAGGAGCGAGTCAGGCTGATGCTCAGAATGCTGAGACCACAGATAGCACTGAATGTGAGCAGTGGAGCTCATCGACCCCAGACTGGCGAAGAATTGATCAGTAGAGCATTAATTGCTGAACATTACATGAACAACATCAAAGCACAGCGAGCACAACATAAGCCAGTGAAGACAGAGGACAAGACAGCAGGAAGCCAGAAGTCACAGCCAAGCAAGCAGAACTGGAAGGGCAAAGGTAAAAGGAAGCAGTGGAACACAGGAGGTGGCCAGAAGGGAGGACCAGCAAACAAGCAGACCAAGTTCCCTCCCTGTCCCAAATGTGGGAGAACACATCCAGGAGCTTGTCTTCTGGGTAAGACTGGATGTTACTCCTGTGGTCAGGAAGGACACATGGCTAAAGAGTGTCCTAATAAATTCAAAGCACCTCAGCCACAGCCATTGCAATATGGAGGCCAGCCTGCACAGTTGCACCACATGGGAGCAGCAATATAAATCGGGTGAGATGATTAAGGATTTAATTCAAATTCAAGATCAAATTAAAATAAAATATAATTAAAATAAAATAAAATAAAATAAAACTAATCAAATTAAAAAAATTAAAATTAATTAATTAAGACTAAACTAAATTAAATTAATTAAAAATCAATCAAAATAAATTAAAAATAAACTATATTAAATTAAAAATAAATAAAAAATAGATTAAAATAAATTAACTAAATTTAATTAAAAATAATAAATTAAATTAAATTAATTAAAAATAAATAAATAAAATTCAATTTAAAATAAACTAAGTTAAATTAAATAAATTAAAAATGAATTAAATTAAATTAATTAATATAAATAAAAAATAAACTAAATTAAATTAAATAAATAAAAAATAAATTTATATAAATTATATAAATTAAATTAAAGAAAATGAAATTAATTAAAATAAATTAAAAATAAAATAAATTTAATTAAAAATAAAAAATTAAATTAAATAAATTTTAAATAATTAATTAATTAAATTAAAAATAAACTAAGTTAAATTAAATAAATTAAATTAAATAAATTAATATAAATAAAAAATAAACTAAATTAAATTAATTAAAAATAAATTAATATAAGTTATATAAATTTAATTAAAATAATTGAAAATTAATTAAAAGTAAACTAAATTTAATTAAAAATAAAAAATTAAATTAAATAAATTAAAAATAAATAAATAAAATTAAATTAAAAATAAACTAAGTTAAATTAAATAAATTAAAATTAAATTAAATTAATATAAATTTAAAATAAACTATATTAAATTAAATAAATTAAAATAATTTTATATAAATTATATAAATTAAATTAAAATTAATTAAAAATCAACTAAATTTAATTAATTAAACTAAGAAATTAAAATAAATGATATATTTGAAACTGGATTATAGCCATGCAGGAAGAACTGATCCAATTTAAAAGAAATGAAGTCTGGGACTTAGTACCACTATCTGATAATAAAAAGGTAATAGAAACATAATGGGTATTCAAAAATAAACTAAGTAAAAATGGAGAAATTGTTAGACACAAGGCTAACTAGTAGCTAAAGGGTTTAGTTAAGTAGAGGGATTAGACTATGATGAAACTTATACTCCAGTAGCCAGACTTGAGTCAATTAGAATGTTGTTAAGCTATTTAGCCCATAAAGGATTCAATCTTTATCAAATGGATGTTAAATCCATCTTCTTAAATTGACTAATAAAAGAAGAGGTTTATGTAGGTCAACCACCTGGGTTTAAAAGTATAGATAATCCCGACCATATCTTTAAACTTCAAAAAGTCTTATATAGTCTTAAACAAACACCTAAGGCATGATATAAATGGTTGACCTCCTACCTAATCTTCAAAGGATTCAACCAAGGTCAAATTTATCCAACTCTATTTGTAAAGTCCGTCAAACAAGATATCTTTATACCCCAAGTATATGTAGACGACATAATCTTTGGTTCAACCAACTCAAAATTTTTAAAAGGATTTATAACCTTATTGAAATAAAATTTTAAATGAGCCTAGTCGATAACCTAACTTACTTTTTAGGATTACAGATTAAACAAACTAATGAAGAAAATTATGTTTATCAACAAAAAATATCAAAGAATTATTTAAAAAGTTTGGAATGAAAAATACAAAAGAAATAAAAATACCAATGACAACAAACACAACCTTAGATAGTGATCCAAATGGAAAACCTACAAACCTAAAATACTATAGAAGTGTCATAAATAGTCTTTTATACTAAACTGCAAGTTGACCTGATATCTTGTTTGTAGTTAGTATGTGTGCTAGATATCAAACCTGTGCTAAGGAATCCCATTTAACTAATGGAAAAAAGACTTTTTAGATATTTAAAAGGAACAACAAATGTAAGAATTTGGCATCCTAGAATACCTAATTTTGAACTAATAGGCTACTCAAACTCCGATTATGCCAACTATAAACTAGATCGTAAAAGTACAAGTGGTAGATGCCAATTACTTAGATCATCACTTGTCAGCTGGTTTAGTAGAAAATAATACTGTGTTGCTTTATCTACTACTGAAGATGAGTACATAGCAATGGGTGTGTGTGTGTAGCACAACTGTTATGGATGATGCATACATTAAAAGACTTTAACTTAGAATATAAAAATGTAAAAATCCATATTGATAATGTCAGTTCAATCAACTTAATAAAAAATCCAGTGCATCATTCATAAACCAAACATATCGAAATTAAACATCAAGTCATCAGGGATCATGTAACTAAAGGCGACATCGAACTCAATTACATTGAGTCTAAGTTAAATTGACGTATTTGCCAAATCTCTCCCTGAAAGTGAATTTAGTCATTTAGGTCGACAGTTAGGGATGTGATTCATAGACTAGGCTTGCCGCTTTCAAAACATTTTCCAAACAATTTGCTACTTCTAGGACAAATTTCTTACATTTCCTTAGACTTTCAAAATTGATTTTTGCATTAACCTAGGTCGCATCCACATAAAACATGATCCTATAGATCTAGGACTTGAACATCTGACAAACACACTAGGTTTACTTTGATTGTGTATTTACCAACTTAGAACAACGTGAGATGTGTAGGCCCTTTACCTAGACTTAAGATTCTGATATTTGTGCATCAACACAAGTTTAGGTGAGAAATACCAAATTACAATGATCAGGTTAAGTAATCCATCTTAGTTAAATACTAACTAGACACATATACTTAACTTGACTAACCAAGTGAACACTGCTATCCTCTAATAGCTAGTTAGTAACTACTGGTTAGACATGTAAGGGCAATTTCTAGATGATTATATTTCTTTCAAATAATATCAGGTCCAAGGGGAGGATATTTGAAGAATAATTTCAACTACAAACCTATTTTTAAAACCTAACTCGCTTGCTTAAAAGTATCTTAAAGACCTTTCTAAGTTAAGAATTTCTTGTATTTTAAAAATATTTCTAAATTCTTGTTTAGAATATTTTGAAACTACTTATGAAACCCTTATGAAAGTATATTTTTCAATAATAACTTAGAAAGATCTGAAAGGTTAGTATATTCAAATTTTCCATCCAAAATATATGTTTTGAAATCTAACTTGAAAGGTATTTTGAAAAATAAAATACAAATGTTCTTAACACTATTTTAAACATACTTTGAAAGATGTTTTTGATAACACTTAAATACTATTTTAGCATATTTAATATCCTGGACCTTAAAATTACTTTTGTAAAAGCTAACTTTCAAAATCAAGTATACTCTTTCAAAATTTTCGTTGCAAAAATTTTGAAACTCCTTCAAAATATATGTTTTGAGGAATTAAATGTTTTTTCAAGTCCTTTATAGACTACTTTAAACACTTTCACAAATGTTTACAAAAAGCTTGATACAATCTTTAGTCAAAGTTAACAATTTCTCTAAACTCCCTCATGCAATGATCCAGAAAATATTTTATTTTTTTTTATTTCTTTACTTCGCAATTTTGTTAACATATGTTGACTCAATTTTTTACTCATGTTTTTTTTGATGAATGTCAAAAGGAGAGGGGGAGGGTTTAAGTTAGAAAACAAATAAAATTTAGGATAACTTAACTCTAAAAATGATCAAGAGAACAAAAGTAATCATCTCATTTTTGTTGCCTCTCTTAAAATCATTTTTTTTGTCATATATTTTTTCCTAACTTAACCTTGATTGTCATTGCATCAAAAAGAGAGAAATTATTAGCGCAGATTATACTAACGGTCTAACTCAGGTTTTGATGAATGACAAGGGAGTTAAGTTAGGTGCTTTGGGATTTAATTGTTTACCAAGTGTGCAGGAATTGACAAGTCTGAGGGACAGTAGATGTCGGTCCATGTTAGGTCCATTTTGGATCCCTAATCTGAGATCTTGACTAGTTCCTGGTCCTGGGAGAACATGAGCTAATTACTACTTATTTTTCACTATGTAACTTTGTTTTGCAGGTTAGATGTTTTAGTTTTGGACTAACACAACTTCGAGGGTAAAAGGAGCAAAAAGCCTTCAGATGAATAGTACCTAAAGGCGTCATCAAGCATTGGAAGGTGCCTTCGTAGTGTTAATGGAAGGTGCCTTCAATGGCTTGAAGGCGCCTTCCATAGAATAAAAGTTGACAAATTCAGCGATAAGCTTCAGCAGACTTTGGGATCAGATTTGAACCATTAGAGGTGCCTTCAATGCCTATAGAAGGTGCCTTCCATGCCCTATATAAGGCAGTCTCGACCAAGCTTCTTTCAACAACTAATATACGAGCTACTAAACGTCCGTTTGAGGTTTCGACTTCCTGCTACAACTCTGTTGCGAAGTTGTTATGCCTGACGACTGCTCCGAGGACTTTTGATCGTGGCTGGCAGACCGACACCGACACAAGAGTGATTTCACATCGATCCCTATGTGTTGGTAACAAAATTTTTGTACTTAATTACTGAAAAAGGGAAGTGTAGCGCATTACACTTCGCCAAAATTCTTTGTATTCGATTCCCTCTTTCGGAGGTAGCAGAAGAGGTATTTTAGTTGATTATCCATCGATAGATTCATGGGACCTGGGTCTTGGAGTAGGAGTCGTCGAAGGCTTCGAATCAAATAAAACTAATCGTGTTTTCTATTTTTTTTCTTAATTTCCACTGCGTACTTATCTTTAAAAATCTGAAAAGAATGAGATTTTCAAAATCACGTGATTCACCCCCTCCCCTCACGTGCGACTCGATCCAACTTAATACAGTTGCATTGTAATATATAATTTAATAGGTAACTCGCATAAATTTAAACCAAAATATAAATTCATCCTCTAACTTGTGATCTACCTCACTTGCACTTATTGATAGATTTTGTAGGTGTAGTTGTTGTTCGTACAAGCTGTCAAATAAGGTACTTTGAAGACATGTTAGATAACATTTTAAATATATAGAAAGCTATGTATGTATGTGTGTGTGTGTGTGTATATATATATATATATACACTTGAACTATTACCTTATGTATGGGTTAACGTCTTCAAAGTTCAGGAGTTTATGTGCCTTGGAAGTATAATATTCTTGTTCATTTAACTATCAAGAAACAGTTGAGCCTGTTGTCTTACTAGAAAACATGAAAAATAGAAAGCATATATGAATCAACTAATTGATTATCATCGAAATTTTGAGGACACACAATGTCTGGTTTGTTAGGGCATTGCGGTGGGGGGGGTGATTAGCTCGAATGGCTTATCCAATGATTTATTGTAGCGGAAACTCAAAACAAATGCTAACACCCTTAATTCCACTCTCCTCGCTCACAATACACTATGAAATCCTCATTCGTGGAGGCGGAGAAGCCTCGTACAAGCAAATAAACAAGCAAATGCGAGATACAACAAGAACAAGGAAATATATACAACAATTAAGGACCATTGCGCTTGATATCTTGTTCCTGTGGATTGCCTCTTGATACTTGGAATTGTAGCAGCACTTTGCTCCAAGAACCTTCAAAAATCAGTGATGGAGAATGGAGAAGAAGTATTTTTCATTTGAATCTCGACGAATACCTTTTATCCTGTAGATTAGGGCTCCCATTTGATTGGCCTTACCTTCAATTGATTGCCATGTTTGATCAGACTGTATCCAGCCATCCAAACCTCGCAACGACTATTTTTTCTTTCTCCTAATCGATCACCTAATCTATTAAGTGCTTTTGGATCGATCACCCAATCGATCCAAATCGCCTCTATTCTCTCGCGAGAACCCTCGTAATCGATTGGGAGCCTTCCCAATTGATTAACCATTTTTGTGACAAAGCTACTATCTTCACGAAAACCAGATCCCAATCGATTACCCAATTGATCTAGCATCTTTAATCGATCACCTCATCGATTCAAAAGCTCTCGGTTCGCTCATGACCTTAATCGATTAGTCAATCGATTAATCCTCTTGTAATATCCTCAATTGATTGGAATTCATCTCAATCGATTTAGCATAGAGCAATACACTATGCTTCACAAAAACCACATTCTAATCAATCACTTAATCGATTGAGTTCATAGTGAATTAATCACTTGATCAATTCACCATGCACTTGGCAAAAAGATACACTCAATCAATCAGCTGATTGATTGGAACAAGTCTCAATCGATCACATGATCAATTGGAACATGTCTCAATCGATCACCTAATCGATTATCCAGCCCTAATTTGCTTTACCCAAGTCTAGGGTTTTCTTGCCCAATCTCTGGTCAATCGTGACCTATTGGGACTTCTCCACCAAGTGTCCTGTCAACCTTTTGAACCACTTAGACTTTGCCAACTTCTTATTGGATTTCTGATAACCAAGTGTAGTCCTCCTTGACCCACATAGATTTTCCTCTCGTCTAACTAATGTTAGGACTTTACATTGCCAACGTGCGACCCCCTTGACACACTTGGACTTCCCTTTGCCTAATCGTAGTGAGGGCTTTCCTTTGCCAGCGTGCGATCATCCTTGATCCACTTGGACTTTCCTTGCCAACGAGCGGTCCTTCTTGACCCACTTGGATGTTCCTTTGCCTAACCCTAGTTAGGACTTTACTATGCCAACATGTGATCCTTCTTGATCCACTTGAACTTTTCTTGCCAATGTACGGTCCTCCTCGACCCACTTGGACTTTCCTTTGCTTTACCGTAGTTAGGACTTTCCTTGCCAACATGCGATCCTCCTTGATCCACTTGGACTTTCCATGCCAACATACTGTCCTCCTTGACCCACTTCGACTTTCTTTTGCCTAAATGCAGTTAGGACTTTCCTTGCCCAATCAAGTACCAGTCCTCATTGACCTACTTGACCTTTCTCACATATTGTCCAACAACATGTTGTCCAAACATGTTGTCCACAATATATTATCTATAAATCAAAACTCAAGCTCGAATCCACTCGAGCTTAGTCAAACTGGTCAACTTTGACTCTGGAAATAATTGCACCAACAACCTCCCAATATGGTTTTCACATTATTAGCAAAATAATAAGAGCGGAAGGAAGTTGCTACTTCAACCAAATATGCATTACATATTAATCCCTCAACTTTTGCTTTGTACGGAATATTATTTTTTAATTATCTCAAAAATCTTTCAAATTGGTACATCTCTCTGTATTGCACAGGACTACCTAGTTGTGCCTCATAAGGTAAATGAATAATTAGATGTTCCATTGAATAAAAAAAAACTATATGGGAATATGTGGTCAAGCTTACAGAGTATCTTTAGAATGTCTGTCTGAAGCTGAAGCATATCGGATGTCATAATAACCCTTGAAGTCAAATTTCTGAAAAATAGACTTAATTTTGTAAGTGCTTGCCAAATATTATTAGTAAGTGGGTCACGAAAAGCTATTGGAATTTATCATTGTATGAACACGTGACAATCATAACTCTTCATTTCTAACATTTTTAATTAGTTCATATCTATACAGCGAGACATATTTGAGGCATATTCATCAGTAAATTTAATTATTTTCAACCAAGTATATAATGTTTACTTACTTTCTTTGTCTAATGTATAATACGCTTTCAGATATTTACTAGTTATTTCATTCTGATGCAACTCAAGTCTACTTACTAATTTTTTAATTTCTCACATGGTTTTATTGTATCTTTAGTTTTCCCACGAATATTTATCACACTATTGAAGATGCTATTAAAGAAATTTTTCTCAACATGCATCACATCTAAATTATGCTGAATGAGTAAATACTTCCAATTAGGCAGCTCCCAAAATATATTTCTTTTCCTCCAACCACACTTATTCACTCTAACAATATACTTATTTATATCGTTAGAGTCATCCTGATTGTAAAATACCGGAAAATAGGCGAATATTAATAAGGGAATTTTTCGAAATTTTTGGAAATTTTTCGGGAATTTTTCGGAGCTCGTATGGATGAGTTAACGGGAACAAAAACGGGGTCCGGAAAAGCCTATTTTGGCTACGCCATTTAAATGAGGAAAAGTTGAATTTTTTCTTATTTCTTTTCCTTTATTTAATTTTCCTTTTCCTTCATTTTTCGCCGTTTCCTCTGCTTTTCTCCCCGAAACCACTCGCGCCTCTCCTTGCCCAACCTCCTCTGCGCCGATACTAGCCGCCTCCTCCTCTTCTCTGAGCCCGATCTTCCTCCTCATCCATGCCGAGCCGTGCGCCGATCACCGGCCACAGGAATCCAGCGCCGTCGCCGTGCCCTAGCGCCCCCGACGCCCTCTTTCTCTCCTCTGGCCGACGCGACGCCGACCCTGATCTCCGGCATCTGAGCTCTAGCGCCGTTGTTGTCGCCACAGCCGAGACTCCCCTCTGCCCCTAGCATCGACGCCCCACTCCCGACGCCACAGCCGTCGCGGTCGATCACTAGCCACCCGAGCTCTCATCTCCGGCCGATTTCCTGTGCCCTAGTTTGGGTCATAGCCAGTCGACTCCCTCTCCTCCCTATGCTCACGACCCACCGTACGGGACCAGCGCTGGCCATCTTCACACTGTGCCTAATACTCGACCCGGTGCCCTAACTGCGATCATGAAGGTAAGGGGTTACTTAGTAGAAAATTTGAGATTTTGTTTGGATACCACAGGCTTAGCTTCACAATTTCCAGCGCTGACCTAGGGTTTCTGAGTGATTTCTTGATTCCAGCAGCGGCTGGATTGAGGAATTGTGTACGGTGGGGAGTTTATGGTTTCGGTAGCAAACTCTACAGCATTTTCTTGTTCCAGCAACAAAAGCACGACTGTATATTAAGGTAAGGGTTTTGGTGTATGGATTGAGTTGGCACGCTCTTGATACATGTTGTTTTAGGTATGAATTGATACATATATAATTGGATTTGGATTTAGGTTAATTTCTCGGGGATATGATTTAGCTAATTAATTTATATGTAATTAGCTAAATCCATATATCATGTTGTTACAGGACTATGATTCGAGATTGGGCGTCTCGACATCGGATTGGTTCGATTCGATCTATATCGGAGGCGGGTACCTCTTGACTTATCTTTTATGATATTGTCATTGGATATGCATAGTATTTTATAACTACAAGCAATAATCATGTTTGTCTTTGGTATGTTAGTTTGATATCCATAGCATGTTCTGTTTAGTTGCTTGCTAGGTATCCATGTTTATACCTCGTGATTATTGCCATGAGTACTTTAGTTCCTAGAGTAAGTGACATACCATGCTCTACTGAGGTTAGGACTAGGTACTGGATTTTATTTCTGGCATGTGTATCTAGATTTTATGATACCTAGGTTTTTATGCCATACCTGGCTTGTGTATCTCTATTTGTATATCATATATGATTCGTGTACCTAGACTTTGATTCTTTGATCTGTGCATATTGATGGTACATATGCTATGGAAGGGGGATATGTTTAGGATCTAGGTTGTTCTATCATAGAGGACCTGTATACCCTAGATCCGTGGATTTGACCTACTGATACTGTGGTACCCATATTATGTATATATGGATTTTTCTATGCTGATCAGGATATTCCATACTTATTATGTTCAGGACATAGGTTGTTGATATTCTATCTGACCTGTGTACTCTAGATCTTGGTATGTGACCGTCGATTTTATAGTACTCATTTTATATATATGGATATGGATATGTTGATCAGTTTTGCTATGCTTAGTGTCATGCATCATGATTGCATGTTGTGCGATTGTTGGCTCCACTATGGTTGATCACATCGCCAGTTACATGTACTGCACACACCACCACTCATGGGTTAGTGGTATATCAGACAGGTGTGTGGCGGTTCTGCTGTTTGGCTCCGTTGGTCTGAGGACTCAGCGTGGTAGCCGGCAGACAGTTCCGCTCTGTTTGGCTCCGCTGGCATTTAGTGTAGCAGCGTGGTAGCCGGCAGATGGTGGACTCTGTTTGGCTCCATTGGTCAGGTGACTCAGCGTGGTAGCCGGCAGAGATTTCCTCCCCGTCATCGTGTACCGAGAGATGAGAGCATTGAGCTCCCCCATTTATGATTTGGGGTCACAGGACAGGAGTACTCCGACAGCATCCCGTCCACTCGGTCACTCATCAGGAGTAGTGACGACAGAGTGCACGGTTGTCACAGCCCTACCCACTCGGTCTCACCATTTGTGTGTGAGATGACTGACTGGCGTCAGGGGTGACCAGGACGCATCATTAGCATCATATGCATTGATGCATTTATATTTTTATGATTGTGTTTGCTGCATTTGGTTGCTGCATTTTGGTTGGATACATACTTTTGACCTGCATACAGGATTATTGACACTTTCGATTTGACGACCCTTTTGTCTGGATAGGAGTTCCTGGTGAGTACAGCTTCCTCAGTTACCTTTCAGTTTTGTGTATTCCCTATATATGATTAGGAAGTTGTATTCCATGTTTGTTGATGTTAGATATATCTTACTACTCATGTCCATTGGTATTCGCTGAGTTGTTGAACTCACCCCCGTTGATACTATCTTTTTCAGGTACCAGGTTGGTTTTTGTGTCGCTTGGAGTATCTTGTCTGCTGGTCCCCACGTCACATCAGAAGACTTATCGGTTCACGTATGTTTTGTTTGTTTTATGTATCAGTTTGTTTAGCTTTGTACTCTGGTTTTATTTTTGGAGTGTTGACGTTGATATGTGGTATTTTGTATTTATGTTATGGGTTGTGTAAGTCTAGCCGGCTAGCAGTTTTGTGTTTTGGTTTTGGTACAGCCGAGTGGGCTGCTTTATTTTTAACTGCGTGGTTGTGTCAGCCAGAGGCTGAATTTGATATTAACTGCGTGGTGTTTGTTTTCTTTTATTGTTATTATTCCAGCCGCATGTGGCTGAGGTATATAGTGCTTGTAGAAAAGTTTCAGATTGTCCGCCGTACAAGGGAGATGCTGCCGAAATTTCTTCGGACAGAGACTCCTCCGGGGCGTGACACTGATATACTAGTAGAAATCCATAGTTGTCAATTTCATCAAAAACTCCTTCACCTAATTTCCATACTGGGGGAAGTTTTCTGACCATTTTATTCCTTTTGAAATTATTTTTATTTCACCTAAATGAGTGATCAATAGGTAAAAATTTATAATGATTATCAAACCAGAAGATCTTTCCACTATAAGGCGATGAAAATGTATCAGATTCCCTCATGCAATGTGGACATACTAACTTGTTAGACGTGCTCCATCTTGATAACATTGAGTATGCTGGAAAATCAATAATCGTCCATAACAAAGTTGTATGCATTGTAAAATTTGATTTACTTGCAATGTTGTAAGTCTCCGATCCTACATTGTATAAATGACTTAGCTCTGCAATCAATGGTTGTAAAAATATGTCTATTTGCCCCTTTGGATTTGGGGAGTAAGAAACTTAAATTTGTCTTTCATACATATCCATGGAGATAAGTTATATGGTGTTAATATAATTGGCCAAGAGGTTAAGAAATGACCATTAACAATAGTTAATGCTTGTGTTGCCTTCTCCACTTGGGCAAATTTTACCCTGATCAGTCTTACATTCAGTACTCATAGGTCGTACTCGCTCAAGTCAACTTGGTTCAATGTAAATCTAGGCCCTAAATTTATACCCCCTGCCACCCACGTATGAGAAAGAACTTGCAATCGATAAATGAGTCAACTCTGCAATCAAAGGTTTTAAAAATATATCTATTTGCCCTTTTGGATTCTAATGAGTAAGAAACATGAATTTGTCTTTTATGCACATCCATGAAAGTAAGTTATATGATGTTAATGCTTCAATTACCCTCCACTTGGGTAAATTTTGTCCTAATCAATATGACATTCGACACACACAGCTTTCTACATCTTTTACACCTTTATAACCCTCTGTACTTCATTCTCTAATGCCATAATTGTTATCTGAAGAAGTTCTTGCACTTTGCAAAAGGTTTGTCATTGTTTCAATTCTCTCTAACGCAAATGCTCAAGGAACTAAGTCTACATGATCCCAACATCTTAGGGAAGCTTCGCCTCCGTTGTACGCAACAAAGAAAAAGGATTTATATTTCGAACTTTTTCTAAGTTATTCTGATTATGTAAAGGACTTGTCCAAGAAAAGCAAACCGATCACATGGCCTTTAGATCCTCGAGTGGCAATAGGTGAAATCGTTCGTCCTCAGCATTCTCGTCGCACCCGACCTCAGGTCATCACGAGAGAGGTAAATCACGGCAGTCTGAGCAGGTAAGTAGTGGGTGAGGTGAGGTGCACAGGATCCAGAGATTTACGTCCCGATAACCCCATGATTCGACCCCGTATTTTCAGGTGGTCAATGATTCACTATTTACCAACTCTGATGACCCGTGGGATCAACCTTTTGGTCCTCGAGGTAGATTTTAAGGCGGGCAAAATAAATTTCTCGATCTCATATTAAATCTCTATGCGTGATTAAAAAAGCCCCTCAAATAATTTTGAATTAATGTTTTTTTCCTCGTTCCAGAGCTAGAAAATATTTAGGAGCTATTGTTTACTGGTTATATATATCTAATAAAATATTAAAAATATATTTGAACACATAAATTATTAACTTTTTTTATAAAAGATTAATTCAAAATATTTTAAATCTAAAAAAAATGAACATAGAATAGAATAGAATGAATGATGCTTATACTTGAGAAAAAGTGTAAACTAAAATATTTGAAATATATTGCAGCGATAAAATTTTAAAAAAATATATAATTCGGATCCATTGTATGTAGTTTTATTTTATTTTTTTTTTGTAAGAGACTGTTTTCAAGATTTAAACTCATGACCTTTTGATCACATGATAATAATTTTATTATTACACCAAGACTCTCCTACAAAAAATAATATCTTATCAGAGCTAAGTTTCAACCTTGAGACTTGTGGATTATGGGTTTATCATGCTTCCGCTGCGCCACACTATGATAAAATATAATTAAAAATTTTGATTAATTTTTTATGATTTTATTTTTTTTAAAAAAAAATTGAGTAGCCAACTTTATAATCTCCCATTAAACACTCGCATTCTCAGGTCAATTAAGTGCAATCTCGATTTTCACACAATTTAGAAGGAAAAACTAATATACATGGCCAGCTTAATTAATTAAAGAATAAAAATATATTAAAAATAAAAAGTACCTGACGCATCATTAGCCGATTAAAAAGACCCTAAATTCCACAACACCCACCAAGATTGACTAGATTACAGCCCCATAGCATGATGCGATGGTTAAAGTGTCCACAGGATAATTAAAAAATTTAAGGTTTGAATTTTAGTTACAGTGTACTATAAGGAATTTTTTTCTCTAATGAAAAGTGGATCTAAAAATATTGATCATTTAGATGAATCATTATTTTTCCTCTAGGATAGACCTAATCATCTCCAAAATTAATCGATTCAATGGAAACAAAAAGGTTGAATACATTACAAAAAAGGAAGCATATTTATCAAAATTGAAAGAAAGTAAATCTCGAATCGATAAATTGCCGTTAAATCCTTAACAGCAACTTCAACTCGCTCATCAATCCCTAGGTCAGACAAAATGTATTCCTACTCCCTAACCAAATCTCTTTTTGTTCTCAACTCCCTAATCTGCTTCAATTTACTAAATTGTCATCTTTCTTCATTTTATGTTGCTCCGACTCATTTTATACTCCGACTTCCAATAAACTCCCTTCTCGACTTCCACCCTAAACCATAGGCGACCGTCCAAAACTGTAAAATACCGAAAATAGGCGAATATTAATAAGGGAATTTTCAGGAATTTTTGGAAATTTTTCGGGAATTTTTCAGAGCTCGTATGGACGAGTTAACGGGGATGAATACGGGGCCCGGAAAAGCCTGTTTAGGCTACCCCATTTAAGCGAGGAAATGTTTATAATTACATTTCCTTTTTCTTTTATTTTCTTTATTTGTTTTCGTTTTCTTTTATTCTTATTCCTCTCTCGGCGTCGACCCATGCCCGAGCCGTGCCGCGCGCCCGACTCCTCCGAGCCCTAACCGCGGGAGTTCTAACCGTCGGCCGCTGCGATTTTTCCTCATCTCCCTCACGTGCAAAAGGCCGAGACCAAGATGTGCTGGCATTTCTCTTCTCCCTCTCCTCAGCCGAGCGATTCCTTGCCCTAGCGCCGGCCCGCCGCCGAGCCCTAGCATCTCCGCCGAAGCCGAGCAGTGCCGGCGACTCATCCTCTGCCTGGACTCACTCAGCACCGCCGGCCTTCTCCATGCCGAGCTCTGCACAGAGCCACCGCCGACCCGAGTAGCACTGCCGCACCCTTCGCCTTACCGTGGAGATCTTAGTCGCCCCTTTTGTTGGAGCAGATCAAAGGGTGGTGCCGCATCAGTCGGCTGCCTCCCGCGCCTGGCATAGTCTGTGGATTCTTCCTGTTGCCGACCACTGAAGAAGGATCACTGTTTGATTCTTTCTTAAAACTGTGGGGGTCTCGGAGTAAGGTAGGATTGAGGTATATTCTTTGATTTGTAATCGTCACTGCTTGATCTCTTCTTTTGGTCCCAACCAGTGAGGATTTGTTGGAAGTGATCTTGGTTCTAGTGGTGTTTCTTGCCGGCAGCACTCAAACAAGCATTGACAGGGGTTTTGGATCAAGAGCAAAGGTAAGAATGTGTACTGTGAAGAAAAGAAAGAATTTGTTACTAGAATTAGTTTTAGGTTTAACTTTA
Source organism: Zingiber officinale (assembly GCF_018446385.1). Lineage (NCBI taxonomy): Eukaryota > Viridiplantae > Streptophyta > Magnoliopsida > Zingiberales > Zingiberaceae > Zingiber > Zingiber officinale. Next base: position 81,225,095 of record NC_055988.1, read on the forward strand.
AATCTAATTGTGTAGTGGATTTAAGTTTGGATTTCTAATCTAATGAGTTGATTGGGGATTAAGTTACTAACCCTAGTTAACTATTAGATTTAAATAGGTAATTGAGGTTATGTGATTAGGGTTTTACCCTAAATTAGTTTTGGGGATTTTATTTAGCTATTTTTATGAATGTAGCTAAATAAAATATATGTGCTTTGGTGACACAGGACCTTGATTCAAGACGGTATCTCGACGTCGGATTTGACATTTCTTTTGTCGGAGGCGGGTACTTTTGACTTATGTTATTTGATATGCTTAGTAATTAAATTAACATGTTGCATTAATTGTGTTTCTTATCTGTTTCGGTTAATCACTACCCAAATCTTACATGCTTGATTGATTGATTGGTTTTGCATCTCAGGTATATTTTACCTGTTTATACATGCTTATAGGGGTAGTGATATGCCATGCTTGACCATGTTCAGGACCTAGGTTTTATACCTTCTGTATACCTTTGGATTATTTTGGATTCGTTGACCTATGATGCATTTTTATATATATGTGGATTAGGTCAGGATATTCTTGTGGTTAGTGCCATGCACCATTTGCATGATTGCATGCTGTGCGATAGTCCGCTCCATTATTGTTGAGCACATCGCCAGTTACATGGATCTGCACACACCACCACTCATGGGTTAGTGGTCGATTCAGGCTGAGTGTGTTGCGGGACTCGTTAGGCACCGTTGGTCCGCTCATGGGTAGTGTGACACAACGTGTTATCCGGCAGGGATTCCTCCCCGTCTTTGAGTACCGGGAGTTGAGAGCATTGCGCTCCCCCATCTATGATTTGGGGTAGGAGGATAGGTGTACTCCGACAGCATCCCGTCCACTCGGTCACTCATCAGGAGTAGTGACGACAGAGTGCACGGTTGTCACAGCCCTACCCACTCGGCCTCACTTTTGTATGAGATGATCGACTGGCGTCAGGGGTGACCAGGACGCATCATTGGCATCATATGCATGATGCATTTATTGCTTGTGTTTGTGTTTGCTGCATTTATATGCTGCATATTGTTTGGATACCTATGTTTGACATGCATACAGGATTTCCTTATCCCTCGGACTGTTTGACCTTATACTCAGGACCTGGTTAGTACAGTATTCTCCTGTTTATTTCAGATGCATTCTTATCTTTCTTATCAGGAGACTGTACGCATGATTAGTGCTAGGTGTTGTTTCTTTACTTTGCATATCAATTGTACCTGCTGAGTGTTGGACTCACCCCGCCTCCATTGTTGTTATTTTCAGGTTGATGCTGTCAGGAGGGAGTTCCAGTCGCTGGTCCCCACAGCACGTAGTGCTACTCCTCTGCTGGTTTTTGAGTTGTTGTTTCATTTTAGCTTTTCGCTATCAGACTTTGTTTTAGTTTTGTTTTAGACTTACATATGGATATTGTATGGAATCTTTCCGTTGGATGGACTTTTAGTATGATTTGGATTTACTCTACTACATGCCTGCCTGGACGGCAGAAGAGGTAAGAAAAATCGGATTTGGGCTTTACGAGTGTAGTTGAGTAGGGTTGATTTCGAGTCAGAGTATTACTATGTTGTTTATTTTATTAACTGCGTGGTTGTGACAGCCAGAGGCTGAATACATATATAAACTGCGTGTTGATTGATTTTATTTACTGTTATTATTCCAGCCGCCTGTGGCTGAGTATTTAGTGCTTGTAGAAAATTTTTGATTGTCCGCCGTACTGGGGAGATGCTGCGGAAATTTTCTCGGACAGGGACTCTTCTGGGGGCGTGACAAAAACAATTCCTTCGACATTGAAGGCAAAAATTAAAGAGGCAGCAGAACCTGATTTTCACCTTCAAGTGTTGAACCTAAAGCTTCGAGTACATAACCAGACTTTCACCTTCAACCCAAGGATCATCGACGAATGCGGAGTATGAAGAAGTAAGAATGTGGAAATTGGAACAACCAGAGGATTGCTAATGTGAAGAAGTGGCTTGCGTTGTATTTCAAAGGCACGTATTCGAGTAGAAGGTAAGTTATGTTTTTGTGCCCTAAATTTTGACCGATTTATTATTCTTGTTTGTAGAATAAAATTAAGATTATTGTTTGTGTATGTTTCTATAAAATGGTGTAAAAATTTGAAACTTTAGTTCATGAGTGTTGTCATTCTTGTTAGGTTGAATAAAATTAGGTTTCAGTGTTTGATTTGCAATTTTATAAATGAGTTTATAATGCATCTTCTTCAATTCAAGGAATGAATGAAATATGTGAGTTTTTTTTATAGTGATTATCAATAAACTGAGTAATGTACGTAATTTAAGCACTTTAATGCCCCAAAATTTTTAGGATTTGTACTTTAGGTATAAACGGGTAAATTGTTCCAATTTTTTGTGGTGTCAATTATGCTAGCTCGAATAAAATTAGTTTTAGTGTTTAAATTGTAATTTTATGACTGTGTTTGTGTTTTATCTTATTTAATTGAAGAATTGATAGAGATATGATTATCAATACACGAGATCATTTATTAAATTCCTATTGTGTCCCAATTATATCCCTAAAGAATTCCAATGGTTGAATGCGTCCCTTATCTTTTTAAATGTGTCTAAATATATCCTTCCCATTAACTCCGTTGTTTATAATTAACGGAATGAGCATGTGCATCTCATGTGGTTTTTCCCTTATACAAGTGGACTACAAAACACGTTGTGATCATCAAAACCGATTAAGAGAAGAAGGAAGAGGAGTAAATAAGTTTGGATATGGTGAGCCATTTTATTTCAATTTCGGTTTTTGATTATTTATTGTATTTTGGAAATAAGTTGGGAAAATTTTGTTGCAATTATAGGGCAAGACATATGTTGTGTTTGTTGGATGGAAGCATGACATTCATAGCACTTGGGAAAAATACAAATGCAAGTTAGCAAATTTAGCGGAGATATACACAAGTCCTATAAAACTAGTGAGGAAGCAGTAATAGCATTTATTGCATACAAAGAGAAACAAGATGCCACCTTTACCCATGCTGAGAAGAAACCTTCGAGCTCAACATTTGCATCAAGCTCAACTGCCACTTTGAGGTCTAGTAAACCTGGCCAATCTGAGATGCTAGCTAAACTATGGATGCACAGTTACAGTTAGCATATGAGCATCGTACCCATTGTTTAAAGGTTGCAGGGATGTTAGACAAGATACAACAACAATTGAAATCTCTCGGTGTTAGTGATGATAATAAGTGGTTTCTTTTATTTGTAATGAAGGTTGATGGATGTATCGAGATGAACATATGTGCATATGTTATGTATTCCAAGCTTCGCTACTTATGTTATGAAGAATGATCTTCAAGCATTCTCCAGATCTTCATTGTTTGTTTAGGGATATAATTGGGACATGATAGAAATATTAAGGATATTTTAATGAACTACGCCTCAATAAACTGAATAATAAACTCAATTTAAGTGCTTTGATGCCAAATTTTCCATGGTTTATACTTTATGCTATGAATTATAAATAGAATAGTTTTGGCTAAAATGTTCCTATTTTTTGTGTTGTTGATATTGTTAGTTTGAATAAAATAAGGTTGTGGATTTCAAGTTATAATTTTATGAATGAATGTGTTTGTGTTTTATCTTCTTCAATTGAATGATTGAAAGGTAATGATTATCAATAAACTGAATAATGTACTCAATTTAAGTGGCTTGATATCTAATTTTGTATGTTTTGTATTTAATGGTATGACTGATAAATTAATTTGTTTTGGCTAAATTGTTAATTTGTTTTTATACATAAATGGGAAAGAAACCTCTACAAATAAAGAATGTTGTGGGGAGAAAGAGAAAGAGAAGCAAGTAATCTTATTCTCATTATTCACCGACATATTTCAGAGAAGTATTTGATAAAGTGTTACCGAATTTGGGTATTAGACAAAAAGAGAGGAGTAAAAGCACTCCACTTGCTCCATGGCTCGAGATGCCTAAGATGTCCATTAGTATTACCGGAATAGATTTAGTTTTAAAGATATTCTATCAGTCGCTTTCTCATTCTTTCTTATTTGCTGACAATATTATAGTTCCATTCATATTGACTAAGTTTAGCATCATCCTTGGTTTGGCCGATGTGGGGCAATCGGTTGATCTGGATTTGAGCATGGAGTCCAAATTTGTTACTCGGCTATTTGGAGGAAAAGTTGGCAACATAAATAGGACCATGATTCATGATAATATAGGTTTATTAGCCGGATCAGAGAAGGATTCTGAAGTGGATGATTTTGTTAGACTATTTATTTGTCTTCAATTTAACTATGTTATATTTTCTGTTGGTAACTATTCCACTTCTTGATTTATTATATCTTACATTCATAGCCTGATGAGGTTCTTTGATTACTCGTGGGAAGATGCAGCATACAGATTTTTGTGCCACCAAATTATCTTACATAGCGGTAATGGAAAAGGAAAAGTTGAGAACAAAATGTATATAGACGGTTGTACTGTTGAGTTGATGGTGAATTTTAAAATTTTAAAGTGTGATTTTGATATACTTCATATTATTACATTAATCTCTTTATATATTCAGGCATGGTTATTTGAAAGAATTCCTTCGTTTGGACATGCATGTTCTTTATGTTGTTTTCCCCTAGTGTTTCACTAGGAACGGTGTAAGATTTCAATTAAACATAATGCTTCTGAGAGATTATTTACAACCATTGATTTTACTAAAGTAAGTTGCTATGTTTTTAGTATGTTTTTTTTTTAAATATGATTGTAGAAGTGATGTTTTATTTATAATTGTAAAAGATGTTGGTTATAATACCATTTTCGGAGGAGGAGATACTGTTGAGTGGCAAACAAGGAAGTTCTTCATTAAATGCAGAAATAATGAAATTATTATATTAAAAATGATGATAAGATATTTTTTTTACTATATTACTCTTATTTTTCAAGTGTCACATTGTATGAGATGTTCTGAATTTGATAATATGATAAGGATGATTGAACCAAGTGGTGCAGATAAGAGTAACGATAAGGAAGCAGAAAAAGTTAGTGAAGATTTAGATGGTGAGAAAGATTTGATGGCGGTAGTGAGAATGGACATGCTAGGTTGCTTGACTATGTGAATGTGGAAGTGAATGTTGGGTCAACTGCTAACTTTGATGGCGAGGATGATTTGATAGTTAAAAATGTTCTTTCTCAATTGGATAAAGAAAACATAGGATTGGTAGGATCTGATTCGGGGAATGCTTCAACTGATGATCGACACAATGGTGATGAATTGGAAGAAGAGCATGTTTTTTGTAGTGACATTGCTACAAAAGCAGAGAAGATCAACCTTTTTCAATCTTCTATTGTAGATATTATGACGACTAGGGTTGATTGTATGTTGCCAAAGAAAGGCATCAATATTTGTGATTCCGCCTAGCTCAACACCAAAACACAAGAGGAAGAGGAAAAAAGGTAGATGGAGCATGAATTCCCAATTCATTATCTTGAAGTCTAATAGTTTTGTATTGTTGCTAACCATGTAGTCTCATAGGTAAATTCTAGGGTAGATGTTGAGGATGACGATGGCAAGAGTCGTGCCAACACTAAAATGAATGCATATAAAGGGAGAACCAATTTGTGCAGGCATGAAGAAGCATTTGAAGAAGAGAGAAAGTTGTTGACAGACTTTCTCTCTAGGGAGAAATTGTAGTACGTTTATTTTTGATATGTTATTTTTTTTTTGTAACACTTCTTTCTCAAATTTTATAATAAAAATTATTTTTATCTTCCTTTAGTGTTGTCATTTGACAAGATGAGTTCCTGAGCTTAACAAGACTTATATTCCATTCTTTTTTGTTTGGTGAGACTTTTGGAAGTCAAATCATAAATGTTTTCATGAGGATTATGTAAAAACATGGTCCGACTTATGGATTTGAGATTTACTATATGGACACAACTATGCAGGTTTGTAGCTAATTTAAATATTTGATAGTTGATATTTGATTTTATTTCTTATTATATTAAGATACATGATTATATCTTGCTTTGAATGTGTAGCAAGAAGTGTTTCATCACTTGGAGCTATATGGTAAACACATGAAAATATGCAACATGGATTACAGAGCTTTTATTGCAAGGTTGACATCCACAACCAACATGGATTGCAGGAACTGAATGAAGATCTATTTAGAAGATACAAATATATCACTTTCCTAATTAATGACAGGTGACATTGGTATTTGTTGGTTTTTAAAACATCTGAAGAAAATTTTATAGTGTGGAATTCAAATCATGATTCATTTACAGTAAGGATGACTAAAGTTTATGTGAGTTTGATGATATTCTACTCTAATAAGTCTTAAGATAGCAGTATGAAACCATTCCCTATTTTGTAGGCACTTTTTTTAGTTGGTTGCATACTTCATCTTTTAGGATTAGACATAGACAGTCATGAGGTATTGAGAGAACAGTGTCATCATCAAGGCACAACTCTGGATTGTGGCATATATGCATGCATGTGGGTGGAGTGTTTATCTCGTGACATAGATGATATTTGGAGATTTGTAAATGATGTGAGGATGAGAACTTATCAGGCCCGTGTTGCATCAACTATATTATCAGATGATAAAGGATTGTTGAAAAATACATTTGACTAATTTATCTCATCTTTTATTTCTTATGGTAAAATAGATGTAGTAATAGGAGTTTGAATTTTGTCTTTGTATGAAGTTTTGTACTGTTAGTTTTTTTATGGTAAAAACAAATGTAGCACTGATTATAGACATATGACTTAGTGATCAAGAAATAGCTGTAGAAATTTTTGTTGATTTTTATTCTATTGGTATAATTAGGTACAAAATATCTAAAATCAAATATATATGTAGTTTAATTAGATATAATTGTACAAAATTTGAGTATATATGCACTTTAATTTGGCTATAAATGTAGTTCAATAGGTCTTAATGCCTCAAAAATAGAGCATTATTAACTCCAATTAAGGTATATATGTACGTGAAATTAGTATGATTTATAAATTATAGGGTACATTTGGAGGTTTTCCATGAGATTTGTAGAACAACAAGCATGAACGTAATACCAACTAAAGCAGTAATACTATTCCTATTTGGTTTTTCTTTAAGAGATAGACAAAACTCTGGGTCACTTCTTTACTAGTAAATAGTATTATATCTTGGGTGCAGTGTGAGCAAGCATTCCTAGATAAATTCTACCCACCAAGCAAAACAACACACATGAAATCAGATTGCTAACTTTAAACAGACTGATACAGAATCTCTCTCTGAAGTGTGGGATAGATTCAAAAGTATGCTCAGATCATGTCCACATCATGGATTAATATTGGGAAAATAGTTAGTGATCCACACTTTCTACAATAGAATCAATTATTAGACTAAAGTGTTTCTAGACTCCGCATCTGGCGAAGCACTTATGAACAAAGGTTTAGATGAAACAGAAGATATAATAGAGAGTGTGGTTCTTAATTACCATCAATGGGCATCAGAAAGAAGTGAAACTATTTTTCTTAGAAATCCGATCAAAATACCCAAAAAATATGACCTTGATACTTTGAGTTTGATATCTGCGAAGGTTAATACTTTGTCTAAGAAGTTTGAGTGAATGGGTTCCAACTTGGTTAACTCAATTATGGGAGTTTGTGACTCCCGTGGAGGGACAAAATGAACTCAAGAAGTTTGCCTGCTTGGTTCTATTACTGCACAACTAACTTAGATTGAACAATGTGACGTAATTGGCAACTTCAATTCGAGACAAAATAATTCGTACTCCAACAATTACAATCCCGAGTGGAGAAATCATCCTAATTTCTCTTACAAGAATAATCAAGAGCAAAGCTATCAACTAGGTCAACAAAAGAGCTATCAACTATGGCAACAATAGAACTTCCAACTTCGACAACAACAGAGTTATTAACCATCAAGGACTGAAAAGCTACTTGAGGAGATCTTAGCAAATCAACTTGAATTAAAAATGACATCAAGCAATTAAGTCAAATGATGGAGAACTCTGAGAAACATATGAAGATTCTAGATAGCCAAGTAGCCTAGATAACTACATCATCCTTTAAAGTACTTGAGACATTTCTAAGAAAGCTTGACGCAAACCCAGCTTAGCATTGCAAAAAAGTTTAGCTCAGAAGTGGATGGACCTTGGAGGAACCTATAAGATCATTGCGCACGTGAGAGAGGGGTTAATCACATGGCTTTAAAGAAAAAAATTGTCTTTTTCATAATTTGAAAATGAGTACACAACGGAAAGTAAATGCTTAAGTAAAGGAAAAGAAAAATAAAGAACATAAGTGATTTTACTTAGTTCGGAGCCTTCGACAACTGCTACTCTAAGACCCACGTCCCTTGGACCTATCGATAGACAATCATTATAAACCTCTTCTGGAACCACCAGAAGAGGGAATCGAGTACAATAAAATCAAAAGGGTAGGTGTAAAAGCCTACACTTTACTTAATGCAGTAATTAAATAATTAACAACACTTTTATTACCCAACACTTGAAGATTCTCAGATCGAGCTCAGTGTCGGATGGATTCTCTATAGTAGTAGGGCATAGTAGTGTTGCAGCACAGCAAGAGTATGAAGCTAGAGCAACCAGGAACTCGAAAGTTCACTTACAGAAGTCCTGAATGAGTTGATTTGAAGCCTTGGTTGAGTAGCCATTTTAAAGAGGGTTGAAGGTGCCTTCAACGCCACTGGAGGCACCTTCAACATCAAGTTTTATCCCAACAAAAGTGACTCTTATCATCAACGAAGCCTTTTGGGTTACCCAGCCAAAGGAGCCTTCCAAGTTCTCCAAGGCGCCTTCCATCGGACAACTCAAGGAGCCTCCCTTTACATGGAAGGCTCCTTGGGTACTATTCACCCAAGGTATTTTGTACTCCTTTTGCCCTGTAAAAATGTATTAGTTCAATAAAATAAAGTATACCTTGTAAGACGAAGTTAGCACAATAACAATAAGCAGTATTAATTAGACCCTATGTTTCTGAGACCAAGATCTAGTCACGGTCTTAATTTAGATTTCTAAAATAAACCTAAATTGGATCTCCACCTAAAGTCCCCAAATGGGACTTGCCCTCACTAGAAAACTCTGTTGAGGATTGGTGACTGGCTAGAAAGGGGGTTTCAATAGCTTAGTCACCCCAAATCGTTTGCCTTCTTACAATGTTAGTGCATAGCGGAATAGAAATAATAAAAACAAAGTAAGAGAGAAAGCAAATGCTAATAAGATTATGTAACATGGTTTAGAGATTGTTTGCTCTTACTCCACGGCTTATCCTTGAGGTGGACGATCCCTTAATATGTCGGTGAATTAGTCCCTAGAAATCTCCGGCTAATGCTTTCTCATTCTCGACAGAGCAAACCTCTCACAAAGCTCTCTTCCTTTTTACAAGATGAAAACTTAGATTAGGAGGAAGAGAATTGGTTTGAAAGCTTAAGGGAATGATTTAGGAGAATTCTAGCAAGAATCAATAACCTCCTTCATCCCTCAAAGCCATCTTTAAATAGAGTGGAATGAGTTGATCACTTATTAACTCATTTCACATGCACCAGTCGACTAGCACACTCATCAGTCGACTAGTGATGTAGCTAACAACTATTTTGCAGAATCAGGGATTCTGCCAATGGTCACCAATGATCACTTACCAGTTGACCGATAAAGATTCTAGTCAACTGGTCGTTATTGGATGAGCGAATAGAATGCCTCTGATTGCTCCAAGCCGACTGCTCAGTCGACTGGACCAGTCGACTAACACTTCCATCAGTCGATTGATCCCAGTTACACACTCACTCATCCTCTCCGGAGTTGCCTTTGAATCCCTTCTTACTCGGCCTTCGTCCCTCAGATGCACTCGAGCCTGTGACTCCTCTCCATATATCCTTCGCATTGCCTTGAAGTCCGCTTCTCTCAGCTCCACTCCGTTGCTCCTCGTCCGACGATTCCTCGGATGCACCATCCTTCACCGATCTCAAGGACCCGAGCCATAGGATGAGCTTTCCTCAAACTTGGCCGCACCAAGTTAACCATCAAGTCTTGCATGACTCAAACACATATCAAACCAATATGAAACCTAACTTAAACTATTTGACATACACATCAAAACTATGATTGTACCCATCAAACATAGGTCAATTACACCCACAATCTCTCCCTTTTTGATGTGTGGCAATATGTTTAAGTTAGGCATAAATAATAACTTGAAAATCTACAAGCATAGCATAAACATGAAGCATAAGACCCAAGCTCCCCCTTAACATATGCTTTATCACTTAATTTTCAAATTTTAAACAAAATAAGTTTCTAACTTAAACTTTCTCATTTCTCCCATTTTGACATCATCAAAAAGATTATACCAAACAATCACACATACTATGGCACCGAATTTGGACTTAAATTAAACCAAATCAACTCTTGAATTTGCAACTAGAATGCTAGAAAAACACAGTCACCAGTCGACTGCCATCTGATGCAGCCGACTGGCACAAAGCGGCTTGAATTTTAACTTTCTGAAGCCAACTTCAGAAATGCATAGAAAAATCTATAAAATTTAAAAATCATGAAATTTTGAAAACAAAGTTCCTTTAATGTCCTTTAATAAGGAAAAATATATTTTTATGGAAATTCAAAACATTTTTTAAGTTTTAACAAAAACTAAAAAACATTGAGAATCACTCAAGTTTATATTAATTTTAAACCTAGTTTTAAATTCATATGTTTCAAAATAACTATACAACAGAAAATAAAACATAGAATGGTTTTCAAAACATTTAAAATATCCAACTATGATATATGGGTAAGAACCATCAGTTGGTTCTTCCATAAGATAATTTACAGCCTCTAGAACTTCTTGTTTCTCAAGAACCTATTATATCTTGAGGTGTCAGATTTTGTAGTAATCTCATATAATTTCTATCCCTTATTGAATTCAGCTATGATGTTCTTAGTTGCCATAATATATAATCAATAAATACATTATTTATTATTTCAATGTAATTTATATACATGTAATTAATTATTGACTCAGTGTAAATTAGAATTGATTTACAAAATCAAATGGTAACTATATTTCCACTAATGATTTGTATGTTCCAATCCAATCAACATTGATCAGTTATATTACACACATCTCATCAAATGAACTTATCATGCAATGAATGTATCATTAATGAACTAATAATTATATTAAGACTATTAACACAACATACTTTTTTTAAGTTGGTGAATGCATAACATAACTTTTCATTAAAATAATACTATTTGTACATAACAACAATTTCTATTATATGATTTTATTAATATGAGCTTAACGCTGTCCATACATAGTAATAGTAATAACAACCGAACTATACTTTGTAAGATAAGCTAGCAGCACTTCCACCAGGAAAAATACTAGTATAGTGAGCAATGTTATCCCATTCATCCCAGACTCGATGAAGGCAGGATCAACCTCAGTATCATCCATTTGATTCATATTTAGATCCATTTTTGGATCTTCCACACACTCTTCAGGATCCTGATCTGATTCTGCGAGATCCATTTCTTCGGGATCTGGATCCTCTTTTGATTCTTCAGGAATCCCCATCTAATTGAAGTAATTCCCTACATATCTCTAAATATGAGATGTGCCCTTCCGAGCGATCCATGACGAACACCTCGCGAACGCCTTGCTCTACTAGCAATTGCAAGCAGATCTAAGTGGTCGCTAGAAAGTTCACAGGACACCAGCCCTAGTGTTGGCGCTTGCATCAATCCCGGCGATGGAGAGACAATGACTCGTGTTTTTTTTTAGCACGACGGAATCATATGAGAATAATGAATAAGTCTTCTAACGATAGATCAGGTATATGGCGTTCAAATTTCAACTGCTAGGAGAATTTTCTTTCTAATGGGTAGTGGATCTGAGAACGTTAACAGTCAAGATGAGTTTCTATGTGTATTTCCTTAATTTACCTAGTGGCCGATGAGAAACTTTCGTAGGTCCGGACCGATCACCCTAGCATTAGTCAAACCAAATACTTGAATACTAGGTGCCAACTAAAAATATATTCAGTTTTTAAAACCAATTAATTTTAGAGGTGATCGGTTCGATCCTAAATTTTTTTTTACTCAGCATTAGAATAAATCAGGAAACGCTCAAAGGTCCATCCAAACAGCCAGCATTCTTAAATTTAGAAGGTTTAACTACTACACTATATTCTGGAGCTAAGACAATCTATTTCACTATCATCGAGCTAAAATATATATATTTAATTTTTAAATATCATATTATGGTTGAAATACTTAATTAGTATATTCATGAAAATATATACGCTTGTTTCTTGTTCATCTAATAAAAAGGAAGAGAAAGGGGAAGGGGAAGAGGGGGCACCTCCTTAGCTCCAACACTATTTCACTTCGTACTTGAAGATCTCGAGCTAAAATATATTTGATTTTAAAATTTCATATTATAAAAATCTGAAATACTTAATTTGTATATTCATGAAAATATATACGCAGTAAATGTTTCTTTTTAGTCTATCCCGAGTTATACACTACAAGACCTGTAGGTTTTTTTTGTTGGTAGAGTCGACACGTCACATCTACACTTTATCTTAAACCTGATGTAGTATGATTCCATGGCGATCACCGACTTGCACTCCTACTTTGTGTTCTCTTCCTTGTTACTACCCATTTACTACACCTTGAAGCAACCTTCTTTGTTACTACCCAAAGGAGCCATCTAAATGACAATGCTCCCTATCATTCGGTAGTATTTGCGTTGTATCGTGCGTGACCTAGTCCAAATACTAGGTACCCATGAGGATGGAATAGTTTGCGGATTGGACCAAATGCGCTGAGCTCAGCATGGACTTGGATGCATAAACATTTTAAGAAATAAAAAATTAATCTATTTTCTAGGTTCAATTAATTTAATTTACAGATAAATTATGGATTATTTTATTTAAAAATAAGTTCCAAAAAACCACTAGATATAATATTATACAAATAATAATTAATGTAAAATCAGAGTGGCACAGCGGAAGCGTGGTGGGCTCATAACCCACAGGTCCCAAGATCGAAACTTGGCTCTGATAAAATATTATTTTTTTTTCAATTTTGTCTAAAGCTATGGACGGATTTTGGCCGTGAAAACACCGACCCAATAATTTATTTTTGGCCGAAGGCCTAGAAACGCACAAGGAGAAAGTAGAAGGATGTAGAAGCGTCGTCGGCGTTCTTTGGTTTGTATCGCTTTTCAATTTTGTCTAAAGCTATGGATAGATTTCGGCCGTTGGCGTGAACATGGGTCATCTTGTGAAGACAACGACCCAATAATTTATTTTTGGCTGAAGGCTCAGATGCACACAAGAAGAAAGTAGAAGGATGTAGAAGCATCATCGACATTCTTTGGCTTGTAATGAGGACAAGGGCGAGGGCGATCTGGTTACAAGCAACACCCTTCCGCCACTAACCAACCACAGGTTTTGTAGCGAAGTATCAAGCAGGTTGTCATAGCCAAACGGTGCCATAGAACACTAGATTCACCAATGGTTCTTCTCTCCCACGAGATCTATCCTCTTTCAAGGGTAAGCAATCGTTTATTTTTTTTCTTCCATGGGTGTCATAGATTGTTATATTATGAAGAAGTCCTTATGCATTAACATAATAACCTGAGTAAATTGTTATCTTACATAGAGGTCTTGATAAGATTTTTTAGCTTTTTATTTTGTACATTTGATATTCTAAAATTATTCGCCTATAACATTAGTTATGATATAAATTAAATGTATATATAATACAGTTGCATTGTAATAATAATTTAATCGGTAACTTACATAAATTTGAAACAAAATATAAATTCATCCTCTAACTTGTGATCTACTTCACTTGCACTTATTGTAAGATTTTGTAGGTGTAATTGTTGTTCGTACAAGCTGTCAAATAAGGTAAGTTGAAGACATATTAGATAACATATTAAATATACAGAAAGCTATGTATGTATATATATACTTGAACTATTACCTTATGTATGATTTAACCTCTTCAAAGTTCAGGAGTTTGTGTCCTAGAAGCATAATATTCTTGTTCATTAACTATATAGAAACAGTTGTACCCATTGTCTTACTCGAAAATTTGAAAATAAAAAGCATATCTAAATCAATTAATTGATTATCATCAGAATTTTGAGGACACATACAATGTCTGGTTTGATTTTTTTTTTTTTTTTTTTGGGGGGGGGGGGGGGGGGTGAATGTTAGTGCAGATTACACTAACGGTCTAACTCACGTTTTGATGAATGATAAGAGAGTTAAGTTAGGTGCTTTGGGATCTAATAGCTTACCGAGTGTTTATGAATTGACATGTCTGAAGAATCGAACACTAGGCTGAAATCCAGCTAGGTCCGCGGGATCAGATAGCTAGTACGAAGTCCAGATAGGTCAACGGGTCGATCGAATATCTGGAAGGAAGTCCGGTTGGGTCCACGGGATCGGACTACCGGCAGAAATCCAGTTGGGTCTGCGGACCAGACAACTGGCATGAAGACCTGATGGGTAAAAAGGCTAGTCAACCGACTGCATGCTGATAAGTAAAGGTAAATCACTAGAGGAGAGTGACTTTATGAGGGCACACCCCATTTGAGGGGCAGTAGGCGCCGATCTAAGTTTGGTCCATTTTGGATCCCTAATCTGAGACTTCGACTACTTTCTGGTCCTAGGAGGGTAGGAGCTAATTACTATTTCTTATTTTTCACTGTGATAACTTTGTTTTGCAGGTTAGATGTTTTAGTTTTGGACTATCACAACTTGAAGGGTAAAAGGAGCAAAAAGCCTTCCGATGAACAATACCTAAAGGCACCTTCGAGCATTGGAAGCCGTCTTCACACTTTTCATGGAAGGTGCCTTCAATAGCTTAAAGGTGACTTCTAGAGAATAAAAGTTGACAGATTCAGTGATAAGCTTCAGCAGACTTCGGGATCATATTTGAACCATTGGAGGCACCTTCAACACCTATGGAAGGCCCCTTCCATGCCCTATATAAGGCAATCTCGACCAAGCTTCATTCAATAACTAACATACAAGCTTCTGCGTGCCCATTTGAGTTTTCGACTGCTTCGACTTCCTGCTATAACTCTGCTGTTCCTGACGACTGCTCTGAGGACTTCCGATCATGGCTGGCAGACTGACACTGACACAAGAGCACTCTCACGTCGATCCCTACTTGTTGGTAATAAAATTATATTTTTTGTACTTAATTACTGGAAAAGGGAAGTGTAGCGTGTTACACTTCGCCTAATTCTTTGTACTCGATTCCCTCTTTTGGAGGTACTGGAAGAGGTATTTTAGTAGATTACCTATCGATAGGTTCGCATGAACTGGGTCTTGGAGTAGGAGTCGCCGAAGGCTCCGAACCAAGTAAAATTGATCGTGTTTTCTGGTGTTTTTTATTCTTAATTTTCTCTACGTACTTTTTTTTTAAAAATCCGAAAAGAACGAGATTTTCAAAACCCCGTGATTCAGCCCGCCACCCCCCCCCCCCCCCCCCTCCTCTCATGTGTGACTCGATCCAACAAGTGGTATCAGAGTAGGTTTTGCTCTGAGTTGGTGCAATCACCAATCAAGCCAGGGGAAATTCTTTTATTTTATTTTTGAATTTTAGTTTTTCGTATTCAATTTGAATTTATAGAACTTACCCATTCTAATGATTTCTCGTTCAGTTTTTAACTTGAAATTGGTGCAACACCACTCGAGTTCTTCAAAATTTCTTATTCTTCTTCTCAAACTCTGTTAATCCAAGACCAAGTCTTGGTACATTTCTTTAATTTTCTATCTATAGCTCTAAATGGCCCAAAATAAAGGATATAGCAAAGCACCGTTCGCCCCCCTCTCTTCAATGGGGGTGATTTTCCATACTGGAAGAAATAGATGGAGGTGTACCAGAAAACTGACTTCAACCAACGGTTCAACATCACCAAAGGGTACAAGGCGCCAATTGAAAATGCCAGAATTCCAATGGATTCGGAAAATTGGAATTCGGAAATGAAGAAGAAGGCTCAGATTGACTTCAAGACCCTCAACACAATCCAGTGTGGGTTAACAAAGGAGGAGCTGAACCATATCGGCCACACAAAAATGCCAAAGAGCTATGAGACAAACTCATAGAACTACACGAGGGAACCAACCATGCAAAGGTAACAAAAAGAGATCTATATTTAGATAAATTATTTAATATCAAAATGCAGGAATGTGAGACTACCAGTCAGCTACATGCGAGGATAAAGGGCATCCTCAATGGACTTTACACGATTGGCCACCAGATGGAGAACCATGATCTTATAAAGCGCGCTCTAAATGCATTTCCTCGAAATGCACTGTGGGCATCCATCGTCGATGCTTATAAGATTTTGAGGAACTTATCCAAGCTAAAGTTAGATGGACTTTTTTGTGAATTGGAGCTACACGAACAGACTAACGCCAAACTTGAGAAAGGTGTTGCTTTTATTGCAGGAACATCGAAAGAAAAGTCTAGAACCAAACTAGAACTTGAAGTTGAGCCTGACCAAGTCTCAGACGATGAAGAATACTTAGTGAACCTGGTAAGGAAGATGTTCACCGGGAGAAAGAAGAACTTCACCAAAAAGGACCTGCAGAAGATTAACTCCACCTCTAACTTTAACAACAAGTCAAACATCACATGCTTTGGATTTAACAAGAAGGGACACTACAAGATCATTTGCCTAAATCTCAAAAAGAAGAAAGCCCTCAAGGCAACTTGGGATGAATTGTCTGCAGAGGAATCAAACAACGACGAACAAAGGCACACTAACTACCTCACACTGATGGCGTATAGACCAGAATCGGAAAGCGAAATAGAAGACGGGCCTGAACCCAAATCAAGCCACGATTCCACACTCGTTTTCAAAGGTTCCATTGAGGTACAATCTACTTTAAGCAAAAGATTTTTTATAAATTATTGCGTGCTTACATAAGAAACTGACTACATCTGAAGATCAAATAAATGAATTAATCAAAGAAAATAAAATACTTAATAATCAATTAAATTCATATTCAACAACTGAGCCAATTCAAGTTGCAAAACTTGAAGACGATAATTCCAAATTGAAAGGTGAAGCAGTTGAACTAAAAGAACTACTAAAGAAATTCACAACTAGATCCAAGTACCTCGACATGATACTTAGATCGCAAAGAGTTGTATTCAATAAATCCATACTCCGATACAAGTCCAGCTGGTCTAACAAAATGTTTATATCACTAATAAGTCAAAAGAAGAAACTAACTAAAGCCTAGGTTCCGAAAGTGTGCTTTACCACGCAAGTAAGACTCAATCATTTTTATATAGCTAAAAATGAAATTTATTATTTAAAATCAAATCCAACTAAATCTATTAATATAAAACCATCCAAACTAAAGAATAAAATAAAGTCAAACAATTCAAACTCAAACAGAGAAAATAAATCAAATAGCTATAAAACTGACTCAAATAACCACCAAGTCTACTATAATTATAAAAGTAATCAACATAAATCCAAAACATAAACTGAAAAGATCAATAATTTAGGAGAGACTCTAAATTAGTTGGCACCTCCAAATTCAATAAACTTACCCGGAGGAGTAATTAGGATTAGTCAAAAAGAGACAAAAGTTTAACTTAATCAATGATGCTAGTGAAGTTTTGGATGATAGTAGGTTAGGAAAACTTTATCTATGCATGTCTAGGAAGATACGGCTTCGACCTGGTGCATTTGGCTTAGTGGAACTAACTGAAGCTACCTTTTAAGAATCCTAACTGGTTAGACCAGAATTTATTTATTAAGTTCAGTGGATAAGACTATTTGGTAAATTTTGAAGGCATGGTTACTCTAATAATGTCCAGGTGACTCACCATAGCTCAGAAGTTTATCCAAAAAATGCTTATTTGTTAAACTCAAAGCTAAACAAGAATCTAACATAAAGTTAAAGCCAACACTAAAATTCAAACTAATTCATCTCACATTATTATTGGATTTTTTGATTGAAAATATAAATCGGGTGAGATGATTAAGAATTTAATTCAAATTCAAGATCAAATTAAAATAAAATATAATTAAAATAAAATAAAATAAAATAAAATAAATCAAATTAAAAAAATTAAAATTAATTAATTAAAACTAAACTAAATTAAATTAATTAAACATCAATCAAAATAAATTAAAAATAAACTATATTAAATTAAAAATAAATAAAAAATAGATTAAAATAAATTAACTAAATTTAATTAAAAATAATAAATTAAATTAAATAAATTAAAAATAAATAAATAAAATTCAATTTAAAATAAACTAAGTTAAATTAAATAAATTAAATTAAATTAATTAATATAAATAAAAAATAAACTAAATTAAATTAAATAAATAAAAAATAAATTTATATAAATTATATAAATTAAATTAAAGAAAATGAAATTAATTAAAATAAATTAAAAATAAAATAAATTTAATTAAAAATAAAAAAATAAATTAAATAAATTTAAAATAAATAAATAATTAAATAAAAAATAAACTAAGTTAAATTAAATAAATTAAATTAAACAAATTAATATAAATAAAAAATAAACTAAATTAAATTAATTAAAAATAAATTAATATAAATTATATAAATTAAATTAAAATAAATGAAAATTAATTAAAAATAAACTAAATTTAATGAAAAATAAAAAATTAAATTAAATTAATTAAAAATAAATAAATTATATTAAATTAAAAATAAACTAAGTTAAATTAAATAAATTAAAATTAAATTAAATTAATATAAATTTAAAAGAAACTAAATTAAATTAAATAAATTAAAATAATTTTATATAAATTATATAAATTAAATTAAAATTAATTAAAAATAAACTAAATTTAGTTAAATAAGCTAAGAAATTAAAATAAATGATTTATTTGAAACTAGACCTAGACTGGATTATAGCCATGCAGGAAGAACTGATCCAATTTAAAAGAAATGAAGTCTGGGACTTAGTACCACTACCTGATAATAAAAAGGTAATAGAAACAAAATGGGTATTCAAAAATAAACTAAGTAAAAATGGAGAAATTATTAGACACAAGGCTAACTAGTAGCTAAAGGGTTTAGTTAAGTAGAGGGATTAGACTATGATGAAACTTATACTCCAGTAGCCAGACTTGAGTCAATTAGAATGCTGTTAAGCTATTTAACCCATAAAGGATTCAATCTTTATCAAATGGATGTTAAATCCATCTTCTTAAATTGACTAATAAAAGAAGAGGTTTATGTAGGTCAATCACCTGGGTTTAAAAGTATAGATAATCCCGACCATATCTTTAAACTTCAAAAAGTCTTATATAGTCTTAAACAAACACCTAAGGCATGATATAAATGGTTGACCTCCTACCTAATCTTCAAAGGATTCAACCAAGGTCAAATTTATCCAACTCTATTTGTAAAGTCCTTCAAACAAGATATCTTTATACCCCAAGTATATGTAGACGACATAATCTTTGGTTCAACCAACTCAAAATTTTTAAAAGGATTTATAACCTTATTGAAATAAAATTTTAAATGAGCCTAGTCGATAAACTAACTTACTTTTTAGGATTACAGATTAAACAAACTAATGAAGAAAATTATGTTTATCAACAAAAAATATCAAAGAATTATTTAAAAAGTTTAGAATGAAAAATACAAAAGAAATAAAAATACCAATGACAACAAACACAACCTTAGATAGTGATCCAAATGGAAAACCTATAAACCTAAAATACTATAGAAGTGTCATAGGTAGTCTTTTATACTAAATTGCAAGTTGACTTGATATCTTGTTTGTAGTTAGTATGTGTGCTAGATATCAAACCTGTGCTAAGGAATCCCACTTAACTAATGGAAAAAAGACTTTTTAGATATTTAAAAGGAACAACAAATGTAAGAATTTGGCATCCTAGAATACCTAATTTTGAACTAATAGGCTACTCAAACTCCGATTATGCCAACTGTAAACTAGATCGTAAAAGTACAAGTGGTAGATGCCAATTACTTAGATCATCACTTGTCAGCTGGTTCAGTAGAAAATAATACTGTGTTGCTTTATCTACTACTGAAGCTGAGTATATAGCAATGGGTGTGTGTGTGTAGCACAACTGTTATGGATGATGCATACATTAAAAGACTTTAACTTTGAATATAAAAATGTAAAAATCTATATTGATAATGTCAGTTCAATCAACTTAACAAAAAATCCAGTGCATCATTCATGAACCAAACATATCGAAATTAAACATCAAGTCATCAGGGATCATGTAACTAAAGGCGACATCGAACTCAATTACATTGAGTCTAAGTTAAACTGACGTATTTGCCAAATCTCTCCCTGAAAGTGAATTTAGTCATTTACGTCGATAGTTAGGGATGTGATTCATAGACTGGGCTTGCCGCTTTCAAAACATTTTCCAAACAATTTGCTACTTCTAGGACAATTTTCTTACATTTCCTTAGACTTTCAAAATTGATTTTTGCATTAACCTAGGTCGCATCCACATAAAACATGATCTTATAGATCTAGGACTAGAACATATGACAAACACACTAGGTTTACTTTGATTGTGTATTTACCAACTTAGAACAGCGTGAGATGTGCAGGCCCTTTACCTAGACTTAAGATTCTGATATTTGTGCATCAACACAAGTTTAGGTGAGAAATACCAAATTACAATGATCAGGTTAAATAATCCATCTTAGTTAAATACTAACTAGACACATATACTTAACTTGACTAACCAAGTGAACACTGCTATCCTCTAATAGCTAGTTAGTAACTACTGGTTAGACATGTAAGGGCGATTTCTAGATGATTATATTTCTTTCAAATAATATCAGGTCCAAGGGGAGGATATTTGAAGAATAATTTCAACTACAAACCTATTTTTAAAACCTACCTCGCTTGCTTAAAAGTATCTTAAAGACCTTTCTAAGTTAAGAATTTCTTGTATTTTAAAAATATTTCTAAATTCTTGTTTAGAATATTTTGAAACTACTTATGAAACCCTTATGAAAGTATATTTTTCAATAATAACTTAGAAAGATCTGAAAGGTTAGTATATTCAAATTTTCCATCCAAAATATATGTTTTGAAATCTAACTTGAAAGGTATTTTGAAAAATAAAATACAAATGTTCTTAACACTATTTTAAACATACTTTGAAAGATGTTTTTGATAACACTTAAATACTATTTTAGCATATTTAATATCCTGGACCTTAAAATTACTTTTGTAAAAGCTAACTTTCAAAATCAAGTATACTCTTTCAAAATTTTCGTTGCAAAAATTTTGAAACTCCTTCAAAATATATGTTTTGAGGAATTAAATGTTTTTTCAAGTCCTTTATAGACTACTTTAAACACTTTCACAAATGTTTACAAAAAGCTTGATACAATCTTTAGTCAAAGTTAACAATTTCTCTAAACTCCCTCATGCAATGATCCAGAAAATATTTTATTTTTTTTTATTTCTTTACTTCGCAATTTTGTTAACATATGTTGACTCAATTTTTTACTCATGTTTTTTTTGATGAATGTCAAAAGGAGAGGGGGAGGGTTTAAGTTAGAAAACAAATAAAATTTAGGATAACTTAACTCTAAAAATGATCAAGAGAACAAAAGTAATCATCTCATTTTTATTGCTTCTCATAAAATCATTTTTTTGTCATATATTTTTTCCTAACTTAACCTTGATTGTCATTGCATCAAAAAGAGAGAAATTATTGGCGCAGATTATACTAACGGTCTAACTCAGGTTTTGATGAATGACAAGGGAGTTAAGTTAGGTGCTTTGTGATCTAATTGTTTACCAAGTGTGCAGGAATTGACAAGTCTGAGGGACAGTAGACGTCGGTCCATGTTAGGTCCATTTTGGATCCCTAATCTGAGATCTTGACTAGTTCCTGGTCCTGGGAGAACATGAGCTAATTACTACTTATTTTTCACTATGTAACTTTGTTTTGCAGGTTAGATGTTTTAGTTTTGGACTAACACAACTTCGAGGGTAAAAGGAACAAAAAGCCTTCAGATGAATAGTACCTAAAGGCGTCATCAAGCATTGGAAGGTGCCTTCGTACTGTTAATGGAAGGTGCCTTCAATGGCTTGAAGGCGCCTTCCATAGAATAAAAGTTGACAAATTCAGTGATAAGCTTCAGCAGACTTTGGGATCAAATTTGAACCATTAGAGGTGCCTTCAATGCCTATAGAAGGCGCCTTCCATGCCCTATATAAGGCAGTCTCGACCAAGCTTCTTTCAACAACTAATATACGTGCTACTATGCGTCCATTTGAGGTTTCGACTTCCTGCTACAACTCTGCTGCGAAGTTGCTATGCCTGACGACTGCTCCGAGGACTTTTGATCGTGGCTGGCAGACCGACACCGACACAAGAGTGATTTCACATCGATCCCTATGTGTTGGTAACAAAAATTTTTGTACTTAATTACTGAAAAAGGGAAGTGTAGCGCATTACACTTCGCCAAAATTCTTTGTATTCGATTCCCTCTTTCGGAGGTACCAGAAGAGGTATTTTAGTTGATTATCCATCGATAGGTTCGTGGGACCTGGGTCTTGGAGCAGGAGTCGTCGAAGACTTCGAATCAAATAAAACTGATCGTGCTTTCTATTTTTTTCTTAATTTCCACTGCGTACTTATCTTTAAAAATATGAAAAGAATGAGATTTTCAAAATCACGTGATTCACCCCCTCCCCTCACGTGCGACTCGATCCAACTTAATACAGTTGCATTGTAATAAATAATTTAATAGGTAACTCGCATAAATTTAAACCAAAATATAAATTTATCCTCTAACTTGTGATCTACCTCACTTGCACTTATTGATAGATTTTGTAGGTGTAGTTGTTGTTCGTACAAGCTGTCAAATAAGGTACTTTGAAGACATGTTAGATAACATATTAAATATATAGAAAGCTATGTATGTATGTGTGTGTGTGTATATATATATATATATATACACTTGAACTATTACCTTATGTATGGTTTAACCTCTTCAAAGTTCAGGAGTTTATGTGCCTTGGAAGTATAATATTTTGTTCATTTAACTATCAAGAAACAGTTGAGCCCGTTGTCTTACTAGAAAACATGAAAAATAGAAAGCATATCTGAATCAACTAATTGATTATCATCGA
Organism: Zingiber officinale; assembly: GCF_018446385.1. Classification (NCBI taxonomy): domain Eukaryota; kingdom Viridiplantae; phylum Streptophyta; class Magnoliopsida; order Zingiberales; family Zingiberaceae; genus Zingiber; species Zingiber officinale. The sequence continues at coordinate 81,248,293 of NC_055988.1, forward strand.
AATTTTGAGGACACACAATGTCTGGTTTGTTAGGGCACTCTGGTGAGGGGGGGGGGGGTGATTAGTTCGAATGGCTTATCCAATGATTTATTGTAGTGGAAACTCAAAACAAATGCTAACACCCTTAATTCCACTCTCCTCGCTCACAATACACTATGAAATCCTCATTCGTGGAGGCGGAGAAGCCTCATACAAGCAAATAAACAAGCAAATGCGAGATACAACAAGAACAAGGAAATATATACAACAATTAAGGACCATTGCACTTGATATCTTGTTCCTGTGGATTGCCTCTTGATACTTGGAATTGCAGTAGCACTTTGCTCCAAGAACCTTCAAAAATCAGTGATGGAGAATGGAGAAGAAGTATTTTTCATTTGAATCTCGATGAACACCTTTTATCCTGTAGATTAGGGCTCCCATTTGATTGGCCTTACCTTCAATTGATTGCCATGTTTGATCAGACTGTATCCAGCCATCCAAACCTCACAACGACTATTTTTTCTTTCTACTAATCGATCACCTAATCGATTAAGTGCTTTTGGATTGATCACCCAATCGATCCAAATCGCCTCTATTCTCTCGCGAGAACCCTTGTAATCGATTGGGAACCTTCCCAATCGATTAACCATTTTTGTGACAAAGCTACTATCTTCACGAAAAACCAGATCCCAATCGATTACCCAATTGATCTAGCATCTTTAATCGATCACCTCAACGATTCAAAAGCTCTCGGTTCGCTCATGACCTTAATCTATTAGTCAATCAATCGATTAATCCTCTCGCAATATCCTCAATTGATTGGAATTCATCCCAATCGATTTAGCATAGAGCAATACACTATGCTTCACAAAAACCACATTCTAATCAATCACTTAATCGATTGAGTTCATGGTGAATCGATCACTTGATCAATTCACCATGCACTTGGCAAAAAGATACACTCAATCGATCAGCTGATTGATTGGAACAAGTCTTAATTGATCATATGATCAATTGGAACATGTCTCAATCGATCACCTAATCGATTATCTAGCCCTAATTTGCTTTACCCAAGTCTAGGGTTTTCTTGCCCAATCTCTGGTCAATCGTGACCTATTGGGACTTCTCCACCAAGTGTCCTGTCAACCTTTTGAACCACTTAGACTTTGCCAACTTCTTATTGGATTTCTAATCACCAAGTGTAGTCCTCCTTGACCCACATAGATTTTCCTCTCGTCTAACTAATGTTAGGATTTTACATTGCCAACGTGCGACCCCCTTGACACACTTGGACTTCCCTTTGCCTAATCGTAGTGAGGGCTTTCCTTTGCCAGCGTGCGATCATCCTTGATCCACTTGGACTTTCCTTGCCAACGAGCGGTCCTTCTTGACCCACTTGGATGTTCCTTTGCCTAACCCTAGTTAGGACTTTACTATGCCAACATGTGATCCTTCTTGATCCACTTGAACTTTTCTTGCCAATGTACGGTCCTCCTCGACCCACTTGGACTTTCCTTTGCTTTACCGTAGTTAGGACTTTCCTTGCCAACATGCGATCCTCCTTGATCCACTTGGACTTTCCATGCCAACATACTGTCCTCCTTGACCCACTTCGACTTTCCTTTGCCTAAATGCAGTTAGGACTTTCCTTGCCCAATCAAGTACCAGTCCTCATTGACCTACTTGACCTTTCTCACATATTGTCCAACAACATATTGTCCAAACATATTGTCCACAATATATTATCTAAAAATCAAAACTCAAGCTCGAATCCACTTGAGCTTAGTCAAACTAGTCAACTTTGACTCTGGAAATAATTGCACCAACAACCTCCCAATATGGTTTTCACATTATTAGCAAAATAATAAGAGCGGAAGGAAGTTGCTACTTCAACCAAATATGCATTACATATTAATCCCTCAACTTTTGCTTTGTACGGAATATTATTTTTTAATTATCTCAAAAATCTTTCAAATTGGTACATCTCTCTGTATTGCACAGGACTACCTAGTTGTGCCTCAGAAGGTAAATGAATAATTAGGTGTTCCATTGAATAAAAAAAAAACTATATGGGAATATGTGGTCAAGCTTACAGAGTATCTTTAGAATGTCTGTCTGAAGCTGAAGCATATCGGATGTCATAATAACCCTTGAAGTCAAATTTCTGAAAAATAGACTTAATTTTGTAAGTGCTTGCCAAATATTGTTAGTAAGTGGGTCATGAAAAGCTATTGGAATTTGTCATTGTATGAACACGTGACAATCATAACTCTTTATTTCTAACATTTTTAATTAGTTCATATCTATACAGCGAGACATATTTGAGGCATATTCATCAGTAAATTTAATTATTTTCAACCAAGTATATAATGTTTACTTACTTTCTTTGTCTAATGTATAACACGCTTTCAAATATTTACCAGTTATTTCATTCTGATGCAACTCAAGTCTACTTACTAATTTTTTAATTTCTCACATGATTTTATTGTATCTTTAGTTTTCCCATGAATATTCATCACACTATTGAAGATGCTATTAAAGAAATTTTTCTCAACATGCATCACATCTAAATTATGCTGAATAAGTAAATACTTCCAATTAGGCAGCTCCCAAAATATATTTCTTTTCCTCCAACCACACTTATTCACTCTAACAATATACTTATTTATATCGTTGGAGTCATCCTGATATACTAGTAGAAATCCATAGCTGTCAATTTCATCAAAAACTCCTTCACCTAACTCCCATACTAGGGGAAGTTTTCTGACCATTTTATTCCTTTTGAAATTATTTTTATTTCACCTAAATGAGTGATCAATAGGTAAAAGTTTATAATGATTATCAAATCAGAAGATCTTTCCACTACAAGGCGATGAAAATGTATCAGATTCCCTCATGCAATGTGGACATACTAACTTGTTATATGCGCTCCATCTTAACAACATTGAGTATGCTGGAAAATCAATAATTGTCCATAACAAAGTTGTATGCATTGTAAAATTTGATTTACTTGCAATGTCGTAAGTCTCCGACCCTACATTGTATAAATGATTCAACTCTACAATCAATGGTTGTAAAAATATATTTATTTACCCCTTTGGATTCTATGGAGAAAGAAACTTAAATTTGTCTTTCATACATATCCATGGAGATAAGTTATATGGTGTTAATATAATTGGCTAGGAGGTTAAGAAATGACCATTAACAATAGTTAATGCTTCTGTTACCTTCTCCACTAGAGCAAATTTTGCCCTGATTAGTTTTGCATGCAGTACTCACAAGTCGTACTTGCACAAGTCAACTTGGTTCAATGTAAATCTAGGCCCCAAATTTGTACCCCTGCCACCCACATATGAGAAAGAACTTGCAATCCATAAATGAGTCAGCTCTGCAATTAAAGGTTCTAAAAATAAATCTATTTGCCCTTTTGGATTCTGATGAGTAAGATACATGAATTTGTCTTTCATGCATATTCATGGAAGTAAGTTATATGATGTTAATGCTTCAATTACCCTTCACTTGGGTAAATTTTATCTGATCGATATGATATTCGACACACACAGCTTTCTACATCTTTTACACCTTTATAACCCTCTGTACTTCGTTCTCTAATGTCATAATTGTTATCTGAAGAAGTTCTTGCACTTTGCAAAAGGTTTGTCATTGTTTCAATTCTCTCTAACGCAAATGCTCAAGGAACTAAGTCTACATGATCCCAACATCTTAGGGAAGCTTCGCCTCCGTTGTACGCAACAAAGAAAAAGGATTTATATTTCGAACTTTTTCTAAGTTATTCTGATTATGTAAAGGACTTGTCCAAGAAAAGCATACCGATCACATGGCCTTTTGATCCTCGAGTGGCAAAAGGTGAAATCGTTCGTCCTCAACGTTCTCGTCGCACCCGACCTGAGGTCATCACAAGAGAGGTAAATCACGGCAGTCTGAGCAGGTAAGTAGTGGGTGAGGTGAAGTACACAGGGTCCAGAGATTTACGTCCCGATAACCCCATGATTCGACCCCGTATTTTCAAGTGGTAAATGATTCACTATTTACCAACTCTGATGACCCGTGGGATCAACCTTTTGGTCCTCGAGGTAGATTTTAAGGCGGGCAAAATAAATTTCTCGATCTCATATTAAATCTCTATGCGTGATTAAAAAAGCCCCTCAAATAATTTTGAATTAATGTTTTTTTCCTCGTTCCAGAGCTAGAAAATATTTAGGAGCTATTGTTTACTGATTATATATATCTAATAAAATATTAAAAATATATTTGAACACATAAATTATTAACTTTTTTTATAAAAGATTAATTCAAAATATTTTAAATCTAAAAAAATGAACATAGAATAGAATAGAATGAATGATACTTATACTTGAGAAAAAGTGTAAACTAAAATATTTGAAATATATTGCAATGATAAAATTTAAAAAATATATATAATCCGGATCCATTATATGTAGTTTTATTTTGTTTTTTGTAAAAGACTATTTTCAAAATTTAAACTCATGACCTTTTGATCACATGATAATAATTTTATTATTACACCAAGACTCCCCTATAAAAAATAATAACTTATCAGAGCTAAGTTTCAATCTTGAGACTTATGGGTTATGGGTCTATCACGCTTCCGCTGCGCCACACTACGATAAAATATAATTAAAAATTTTGATTAATTTTTTATGATTTTATTTTATTTTTTAAAAAATTGAGTAGCCAACTTTATAATCTCCCATTAAACACTCGCATTCTCAGGTCAATTAAGTGCAATCTCGATTTTCACACAATTTAGAAGGAAAAACTAATATACATGGCCAGCTTAATTAATTAAAGAATAAAATATATTAAAAATAAAAAGTACATGACGCATCATTAGCGGATTAAAAAGACCCTAAATTCCACAACACCCACCAAGGTTGACTAGATTACAGCCTCATAGCATGATGCGATAGTTAAAGTGTCCACAGGATAATTAAAAAAATTTAAGGTTTGAATTTTAGTTACAGTGTACTATAGGGAATTTTTTTCTCTAGTGAAAAGTGGATCTAAAAATATTGATCATTTAGATGAACCATTATTTTTCCTCTAGGATAGATCTAATTATCTCCAGAATTAATCGATTCAATGAAAACAAAAAGGTTGAACACATTACAAAAAAGAAAGCATATTTATCAAAATTGAAAGAAAGTAAATCTCGAATCGATAAATTGCAATTAAATCCTTAACAGCAACTTCAATTCGCTCATCAATCCCTAGGTCAGACAAAATGTGTTCCCACTCCCTAACCAAATCTCTTTTTGTTCTCAACTCCCTAATCTGCTTCAATTTACTAAATTGTCATCTTTCTTCATTTTATGTTGCTCTGACTCATTTTATACTCCGACTTCCAATAAACTCCCTTCTTGACTTCCACCCTAAACCATAGGCGACCGTCCAAAACAATTCCTTCGACATTGAAGGCAAAAATTAAAGAGGCAGCATAACCTGATTTTCACCTTCAAGTGTTGAACTTAAAGCTTCGAGTACATAACCAGACTTTCACCTTCAACCCAAGGATCATCGACGAATGCGGAGTATGAAGAAGTAAGAATGTGGAAATCGAAACAACTAGAGGATTGCTAATGTGAAGAACTGGCTTGCGTTGTATTTCAAAGGCACGTATTCGAGTAGAAGGTAAGTTATGTTTTTGTGCCCTAAATTTTGACCGATTTATTATTCTTGTTTGTAGAATAAAATTAAGATTATTGTTTGTGTATGTTTCTATAAAATGGTGTAAAAATTTGAAACTTTAGTTCATGAGTGTTGTCATTCTTGTTAGGTTGAATAAAATTAGGTTTTAGTGTTTGATTTGCAATTTTATAAATGAGTTTATAATGCATCTTCTTCAATTCAAGGAATGAATGATATTTTTAAGAGAGATATTTTTATTTTAATTCTCTTTAATAAATTATATCTTCCACATAATAAAAAATTAAAATTAAAATTCTTTTTAATTTTATTATGGCCGACCCTCTCTAGCTTGGGTTCAAGCTAGGGCCGGCCACCCATAAACCAAGCTTAGGCCGACCCTAGCTTGATTCCCAAGCTAGCTTGGACGACCCCCTTTAGGTGGGTATAGAAGGTGGGTATAGGTAGGTATAGTACTCTATAAATAAGAGGCTACGATAGGGACCGAGAGGAGGAATTGATTTTGGTCTCCCGATAAAATTAAGCATCCCGTGTTCGCCCCGAACACACAACTTAATTTTATCAATAATAATTCATTCCACTAGAGAACTATTATTGAACTACCGCACCAATCCCAAATTACATTTTTGGGCTCCTTATTATGAGTGTGTTAGTCTCCCTGTGTTTAAGATATCGAATGTCCACTAATTAAGTGAGTTACTGACAACTCATTTAATTAATATCTTAGTCCAAGAGTAGTACCACTCAACCTTATCGTCATGTCGGACTAAGTCCACCTGCAGGGTTTAACATGACACTCCTTATGAGCTCCTCTTGGGGACATTATCAACCTAGTATCTCTAGGACACAGTTTCCTTCTATAATCAACAACACACACTATAAGTGATATCATTTCCCAACTTATCGGGCTTATTGATTCATCGAACTAAATCTCACCCATTGATAAATTAAAGAAATAAATATCAAATATATGTGCTTGTTATTATATTAGGATTAAGAGCACACACTTCCATAATAACTGAGGTCTTTGTTCCTTTATAAAGTCAGTATAAAAGAACCAACCTCAAATGGTTCTACTCAATACACTCTGAGTGTACTAGTGTAATTATATAGTCAAGATAAACTAATACCTAATTACACTATGACCTTCTAATGGTTTGTTCCTTTCCATTTTGGTCGTGAGCTACTGTTTATAATTTATAAGGTACTGATAACATTATGTTCTGCATGTGACACCACATACTATGTTATCTACAATATAAATTAATTGAACAACTACAAACAAATGTAGATAATTTGACCAAATGTGATTCTTTATTCAAAACAAATATTTACAAAAGCTTAGGCTTTCAGTATACACTCCAACAATCTCCCACTTATACTAATGACTAAGCTGCCATTTCTTCTACCATACATCTGATTCCCATTCCCTCCACATGCCGATCAAAAGCTTTCGCTGGAAGGGCCTTAGTGAAAGGATCTGCCAGGTTATCCGCTGATGCAATCTTGGCGATGACAACTTTTCCTCGCTTCACGATATCTCGTATCAGGTGGTACTTGCGCTCTATATGTTTACTTGCCTTATGAGCTTGTGGTTCCTTCGAGTTTGCAACTGCACCGCTATTATCACAATAAATTGTGATAATTTTGGGCAAACCAGGAATCACATCTAAGTCCATTAGAAAGTTCCTGAGCCATACTGCTTCTTTAGCTGCCTCAGAGGCTGCTACATACTCAGCTTCCATGGTTGAGTCTGAAACGCATTGCTGCTTAACACTCCTCCATGAAATGGCTCCACCTCCTAAAGTAAACACATAGCCTAATGTAGACTTACTGTTGTCCCTATCTGATTGGAAATCTGAATCTGTGTAACCCACAGGGAGCAAATCGTCTACTTGGTAAACTAGCATATAATCTCTAGTCCTTCTCAGGTACTTTAATATATGCTTTACCGTAGTCCAATGTCCTTGTCCAGGGTTACTCTGATATCTGCTGACCATGCCCACGGTAAAACAAATATCAGGTCTCGTACATAGCATTGCATACATAAGGCTTCCTACAGCCGAAGCATAAGGAACTATTTTCATGTCTTCTATCTCCTTTGATGTTTTTGGAGACATCTCTTTAGATAGAGCTATTCCATGCCTAAAAGGTAAGAAACCTTTCTTGGAATCCCGCATGCTAAAACGAGCAAGGATTGTATCTATATATGAAGCTTGGGACAGACACAACATTCTTTTCTTGCGATCTCTTATTACTTTGATCCCAAGAATGTGTGCACACTCTCCTAAGTCCTTCATATTAAATTGTTTGGACAACCATACCCTTACGTCTGATAATACCTTGACATTGTTGCCAATTAACAAAATATCATCTACGTATAGTACAAGAAATACCACCACGTTTTTGTTACACTTTTTATATACACAAGACTCATCCGGACTTTGAATAAATCCATATGACTGGATTACTTCATTAAACCGGATGTTCCAAGATCTTGAAGCTTGCTTCAGTCCATAAATGGACCGATTGAGCATACACACTAGATGCTCTTTGCCTTTTTCAATGAACCCTTCTGGTTGCTTCATATGGATGTTCTCTTCAAGACTTCCATTAAGGAAAGCTGTCTTACATCCATTTGCCAAATCTCATAATCCATATGAGCAGCAATGGATAAGAGTATCCGGATAGACTTAAGCATGGCTACCGGTGAAAAGGTTTCCTCATAATCGATTCTCTCTTTCTGAGTGTACCCTTTCGCAACAAGCCTAGCTTTGAAGGTTTCTACCTTCCCGTCTGTCCGTCTTTTCCTTTTGTAGATCCACTTGCATCCAACGGCTTTTACACCATCAGGTGGTTCTACAAGCTCCCATACCTTATTAGAGTACATAGACTCTATTTCATAATTCATCGCCTTTTGCCAAGATACTGCATCTATATCTTGGAGTGCTTCATCATATGTCCGGGGATCAGCTTCATGTTTACCCGGGATCAAGTCCGAAGACTCTCCCAAAAACATGAATCTCTCAGGCTGCCTTACAACCCTCCCACTACGACGAGGCACTGTTTGTGGTTGTGTATCATGTGTGACGCGTGTTGCAGTCTCTTGTGGTACTTCATCTTGTACTGTTGGTACTAAAGTAGACGTGTCCTCTCTTAGTTCTTCTAAAACAACTTTACTACTGGGCTTGTGATCCATTATATAGTTTTCTTCTAAAAACTGGGCATTGGTGCTAACAATGACCTTCTGGTCTTTAGGACTATAAAATAAATCTCCTTTCGTTCCTTTGGGATATCCCACAAACACGCGAACTTCTGTACGAGATTCTAACTTATCAGCATCTGGTTTCAGCACATGTGTTGGACTACCCCAAATCCGAATATGTCTTAGACTGGGTTTTCGCCCATTCCACAATTCTGTGAGACTAGAAGAAACTGATTTAGAAGGTACTAAGTTCAGAACGTATACTGCTGTTTCCAGAGCATATCCCCAAAACGAATTTGGTAATTCTGAATAACTCATCATCGATCTAACCATCTCCATAAGAGTCCTATTCCTTCGTTCTGCCACACCATTCTGTTGGGGTGTACCAGGTGCAGACAGTTGGGATTGAATCCCGGCCTCTGATAAGTAATTCCTAAACTCTCCTAAGAGGTATTCGCCACCACGATCAGATCGTAGTGTCTTGATACTTTTACCTAGTCGTTTCTCCACATCAGCCTTGTATTCTTTGAACTTATCAAAGCACTCGGACTTGCGGCGCATTAGGTAAATGTATCCATATCTTGAATAATCGTCTATGAAAGAGACAAAATATTCAAAACCTCCTCTTACCTGGACAGACATAGGACCACACAAATCAGAGTGAACCAATTCTAACACTTCTTTGGCTCTATACCCCTTGGCCTTGAAAGGCCTCTTGGTCATTTTACCTTCCAAGCAAGATTCACAAGTTGGAAAATTTTCCAACTCTAATGAACCCAAAAGTCCATCGGCTATAAGCCTCTGAATCCTACTTAAGTTAATATGACCAAGCCTTAGATGCCAAAGATATGCTTGGTTCATTTCTGAAGGTTCTTTTCTCTTATTTGAGTTAGAAGATGAGTTATAAATTTCCATGTTTTTCTTTGTGGGAGAAATTGGATTTATAGTATACAAATTGCCAACTAATGTACCAGAACAGATAATCACTTTATTTCTCTTAATAACTACATCGTTACTAAAGGAAACTGAATATCCATCTAAAAACAGTTTAAAAACTGAAATTAAATTCTTTCTAAAACTGGGTACATAAAGATAATTTCTTAAAACCAAATTTTTATTTCTACTAAAAGATAAGTAGACGTCTCCCACTGCAACAGCCGCCACCTTAGTAGCATTGCCCATGTAGACGGTAATCTCTCCTTCAGTTAGTCGTCGGGTTTCCTGGAACCCCTGCAAGGAATTGCAGACATGATCAGTGGCTCCTGTATCTACACACCAGGTGCTGATAGATAACACCGCTAAACATGTTTCAACAACTAGAGTATGAGATATACCTTTGTTGTTTTGATTCCTACGAGGACAGTCCGCCTTCCAATGCCCTGACTGCTTGCAGATGAAGCACTTGCCCTTCGGCTTCTTCATTCCAGCTTTAGGTCCCATACTCTGAGATTTATTCACTTTCTTTGCTGAACCAACTTGTTTCTTCTTCTTCTTCTTTCCTTTCGGTTTAGAAGTAGAACCATTTTCAGCATAGTGAATATGAGAATTATGACGAAACAAACCTTCTGCTGCCTGAAGTTCTGTCAGTAGTTCCGCCAATGAATATACCCATTTGTTCATATTGTAATTCAGGCGGAATTGCTCAAAACTTCTAGGTAGTGTTTGGAGGATCATATCGATCTGGGTTTCCCCATCAATTTCTCCTCCAAGGATCTGTACTCGTTCAGATAAGCCATCATCTTTAGGATATGATCCCTCACAGGAGTACCCTCTTGCATGGTGGCTGTCATTATTTTTCTCATGGCTTCTTGCCTAGAAGCCCTATCCTGATGACCAAAGAGTTCCTTGAGATTGTTTATAATATCATAAGGTGTTGGTAAATTTTGATGCTGATGTTGCAATACATTTGACATTGAAGCCAAAATGTAACACCGCGCCATCTCATCTGCTTTTACCCATTTCCTATGATATTCAATCTCCTCTTGGGTAGATTCACCAGTAGGTGCTTCAGGGCAAGGCTCAGTCAATACAAATTTATAGCTTTCAGCAGTAAGGACAATGTCTAGGTTCCTTTTCCAATCTATGTAATTAGGTCCAGTAAGTCTATTCTGTTGAAGTATGATGGACAGTGGGTTGAAAGTCATCCTAAGAATCACAAATAACTTTTGGTCAGAACTCTAAATTTAGAATAATATTGATTCCTCAAACAATATTATTTTAAATTAACCAACACCTCAAAACACCTTGAATATTGTATGCCACGATAATGTGGACGTATACAAATTCAGCATTTGTAAAAGGAGGGTTTAACCCATTAATTTTATTATCTTGTCAACCTAACTTTTTGACAAATAAAATTAATAGTTAGTATCCTTTGGTCACACAAATAATAGCAGTGACTCCGATGGGGAGGATACTATTAGATGTGTCTAAGTGTATACCATTACTTGACACTAAGTCCATCTATAAGATTGTGCCCCTTCCGATGGGGAAGATCACACGCTCTTAATTAACTTCCTATAGTCATCCCAAATGGAAGTTTGTTCTAGTGATCCACAAACAAGCTCATCCGATATGGAGGAAGGCACTCAGAGCCAACGCGCAAGCTTGTTTGCATCACTTACAAACCAGTAATGGAGACCATGGGTTTTACTTAAAAATCCCTCTCCCACTTAGTTATTTATAAATGAGGAATTTTAACTATGCTAGCCTACTAAACATGTATACTAACATGCACACACAGCACAATATAAAAGCAATAAATAGAAAATCTAATTTTCAACTATTATGGCTTTTATCTATAGTTGTCCTCCGTGTGTTGTCATCCCAAGCTGCTGCCACACCGCCACTGGGTCTAGCTGTCGCATCCATCTTGCTCCTTGTTCCGCTGCGCCTCTGGTCCTCAGAAGGTTCCACGCTTTGCAAGATTTGATCCGCGACAAAAATAGAATTTTATATTTTTGATCCTATATTCCATAAAAGGAATGTACATGTATCTAGATCAAAAATAAAATCCTAATAAAACTAAATACAGCTCATGCTGTATTTTATAATACAATCATGCACACACATATAAATGCCCTTGACATGTCCAAGGGTCCAATCACACACATAAAACTATAAGCCATAATAGTTGGATCCTGCATCCACAAAGTTAGCACATCCTACTATTATCCTGCCTAAATTATGTATGACATGTGCATAATTAAACTAATACCTAATACACAGAGGCAAAACCCTAGCTCTGATACCAATTGTTGGTTGCTACTCGGAAAACCTAGAGGTTCCACTGTACAAAAATTTTGTACAAAGGTCTGAACCTTTTCCTAGCTACCATGTGTTCTTTTAAATTAAATTTTGGATCGCCTGCGGAACTTAACACGTTTGATCCAAAACTTAATCTATTTGTTCTTTTAGGTTTAGACTTGGATCTCCTGCGACACTTAACACGTTCGATCCAAATCACCTTAAGTTATTAATTCCATTAAATATTAATTTCCAAAATTGGTTCCCAGTACTGACGTGGCGAGGCACATGACCTTCTTGGATATGGGAGCAACCACCACCGACTAGACAAAACCTTTTATGGAAAGCTAATATTTAATTTCCTAAAATAACTTTAGGTTAACCGAAAGGAACAATCAAATCACAAGGAAAAATAAAACAATATAACACAACATCGAAAAACATATTCGAAATACTAGAATCATAAGCCTCTTATATTTGGTATTATTTCCAAAAATAACTACTATGATGCGGAAAGAAAAATTACTAGTTATACCTTTTAGAAAGACCTCTTGATCTTCTACCGTATTCCTCTTCTAACCTCGGACGTTGTGTGGGCAACGATCTTCCGAGATGAGAAACCACCAAACACCTTCTTCTCCTCCTAGCTAGGTTCGGCCAAAACAAGAAAGCTTCACTAAGGAAGAAGAAAAAAACACCAACCAAGCTCCAAGGGATGCAAGCTTTCTCTCCTTCTTCTTCTTCTTCTCCAAGTAGTATTCGGCCACCACAAGAGCTCCAAGCCAAGAGAAAGGTTCGGCCACCACAAAGAAGAAGAGGGGAAGAGAGGTTGGCCGGCCACACCAAGGAATAAGAGAGGGAGAAAAATAATAGAGGTTGTGTCTCATGAAGGCACCCCAACCCCCTCTTTTATATTCCTTAGCCTTGGTAAATTAGGAAATTTAATTACAATAAAATTTCCTTAATTTCCTTAACATGATTTAATTGAGAAAAATAAAATAAAATTTCCCAATTAATCTTATAATGGCCGGCCACATCATACAGAGAAAAAATTAGGCAAGTTTCAATCAACAAATTAAAACTTCCTAATTTGTTTCCGGAAATTTTAAAAATAAAATTTCTCTTCAAAAATCCCTTCATGGTTGATAAAAAGAAATTTCTATAATTTTAATATTTCAACATGTGAATAATTTTCAAAGAGAAAATAAAATATCTTTCTAATCTACAAATAAGGAAAGAGATCTAATCTCTTTCTTTAATCTTTTGTAGATCCTTTTAAGAGAGATATTTTTATTTTAATTCTCTTTAATAAATTATATCTTCCACATAATAAAAAATTAAAATTAAAATTCTTTTTAATTTTATTATGGCCGGCCCTCTCTAGCTTGGGTTCAAGCTAGGGCCGGCCACCCATAAACCAAGCTTAGGCCGGCCCTAGCTTGATTCCCAAGCTAGCTTGGCCGGCCCCCTTTAGGTGGGTATAGAAGGTGGGTATAGGTAGGTATAGTACTCTATAAATAAGAGGCTACGATAGGGACCGAGAGGAGGAATTGGTTTTGGTCTCCCGATAAAATTAAGCATCCGTGTTGCGAACACACAACTTAATTTTATCAATAATAATTCATTCCACTAGAGAACTATTATTGAACTACCGCACCAATCCCAAATTATATTTTTGGGCTCCTTCTTATTATGAGTTGTTAGTCTCCCTGTGTTTAAGATATCGAATGTCCACTAATTAAGTGAGTTACTGACAACTCATTTAATTAATATCTTAGTCCAAGAGTAGTACCACTCAACCTTATCGTCATGTCGGACTAAGTCCACCTGCAGGGTTTAACATGACAGTCCTTATGAGCTCCTCTTGGGGACATTATCAACCTAGTATCTCTAGGACACAGTTTCCTTCTATAATCAACAACACATACTATAAGTGATATCATTTCCCAACTTATCGGGCTTATTGATTCATCGAACTAAATCTCACCCATTGATAAATTAAAGAAATAAATATCAAATATATGTGCTTGTTATTATATTAGGATTAAGAGCACACACTTCCATAATAACTGAGGTCTTTGTTCCTTTATAAAGTCAGTATAAAAGAACCAACCTCAAATGGTCCTACTCAATACACTTTGAGTGTACTAGTGTAATTATATAGTCAAGATAAACTAATACCTAATTACACTATGACTTTCTAATGGTTTGTTCCTTTCCATTTTGGTCATGAGCTACTGTTTATAATTTATAAGGTACTGATAACATTATCTTCTGCATGTGACACCACATACTATGTTATCTACAATATAAATTAATTGAACAACTACAAACAAATGTAGATAATTTGACTAAATGTGATTCTTTATTCAAAATAAATATTTACAAAAGCTTAGGCTTTCAGTATACACTCCAACAGTTTGGACATGCATGTTCTTTATGTTGTTTTCCCCTAGTGTTTCACTAGGAACGGTATAAGATTTCAATTAAACATAATGCTTCTGAGAGATTATTTACAACCATTGATTTTACTAAAGTAAGTTGCTATGTTTTTAGTATGTTTTTTTTAAATATGATTGTAGAAGTGATGTTTTATTTATAATTGTAAAAAGATGTTGGTTATAATACCATTTTCGGAGGAGGAGATACTGTTGAGTGGCAAACAAGGAAGTTCTTCATTAAATGCAGAAATAATGAAATTATTATATTAAAAATGATGATAAGATATTTTTTTTACTATATTACTCTTATTTTTCAAGTGTCACATTGTATGAGATGTTCTAAATTTGATAATATGATAAGGATGATTGAACCAAGTGGTGCAATAAGAGTAACGATAAGGAGGCAGAAAAAGTTAGTGAAGATTTAGATGGTGAGAAAGATTTGATGGCGGTAGTGAGAATGGACATGCTAGGTTGCTTGACTATGTGAATGTGGAAGTGAATGTTGGGTCAACTACTAACTTTGATGGTGAGGCTGATTTGATAGTTAAAAATGTTCTGTCTCAATTGGATAAAGAAAATATAGGATTGGTAGGATCTGATTCGGGGAATGCTTCAACTGATGATCGACACAATGGTGATGAATTGGAAGAAGAGCATGTTTTTTGTAGTGACATTGCTACTTCAAAAGCAGAGAAGATCAACCTTTTTCAATCTTCTATTGTAGATATTATGAGGACTAGGGTTGATTGTATGCTGCCAAAGAAAGGCATCAATATTTGTGATTCCGCCTAGCTCAACACCAAAACACAAGAGGAAGAGGAAAAAAGGTAGATGGAGCATGAATTCCCGATTCGTTATTTTGAAGTCTAATAGTTTTGTATTGTTGCTAACCATGTAGTCTCATAGGTAAATTCTAGGGTAGATGTTGAGGATGAGGATGGCAAGAGTCGTGCCAACACTAAAATGAATGCATATAAAGGGAGAACCAATTTGTGCAGGCATGAAGAAGCATTTGAAGAAGAGAGAAAGTTGTTTACAGACTTTCTCTCTGGGAAAAATTGGAGTACGTTTATTTTTGATATGTTATTTTTTTTTTTGTAACACTTCTTTCTCAAATTTTATAATAAAAATTATTTTTATCTTCCTTTAGTGTTGTCATTTGACAAGATGAGTTCCTGAGCTTAACAAGACTTATATTCCATTCTTTTTGTTTGGTGAGACTTTTGGAAGTCAAATCATAAATGTTTTCATGAGGATTATGTAAAAACATGGTCCGACTTATGGATTTGAGATTTACTATATGGACACAACTATGCAGGTTTGTAGCCAATTTAAATATTTGATAGTTGATATTTGATTTTATTTCTTATTATATTAAGATACATGATCATATCTTGCTTTGAATGTGTAGCAAGAAGTGTTTCATCACTTGGAGCTATATGGTAAACACATGAAAATACGCAACATGGATTATAGAGCTTTTATTGCAAGGTTGACATCCACAACCAACATGGATTGCAGGAACTGAATGAAGATCTATTTAGAAGATACAAATATATCACTTTCCTAATTAATGACAGGTGACATTGGTATTTGTTGGTTTTTAAAACATCTGAAGAAAATTTTAGAGTGTGGAATTCAAATCATGATTCATTTACAGTAAGGATGACTAAAGTTTATGTGAGTTTGATGATATTCTACTCTAATAAGTCTTAAGATAGCAGTATGAAACCATTCCCTATTTTGTAGGCACTTTTTTTAGTTGGTTGCATACTTCATCTTTTAGGATTAGACATAGACAGTCATGAGGTATTGAGAGAACAGTGTCATCATCAAGGCACAACTCTGGATTGTGGCATATATGCATGCATGTGGGTGGGGTGTTTATCTCGTGACATAGATGATATCTGGAGATTTGTAAATGATGTGAGGATGAGAACTTATCAGGCCCGTGTTGCATCAACTATATTATCAGATGATAAAGGATTGTTGAAAAATACATTTGACTAATTTATCTCATGTTTTATTTCTTATGGTAAAATAGATGTAGTAATAGGAGTTTGAATTTTGTCTTTGTATAAAGTTTTGTACTGTTAGTTTTTTTATGGTAAAAACAAATGTAGTACTGATTATAGACATATGACTTAGTGATCAAGAAATAGCTGTAGAAATTTTTGTTGATTTTTATTCTATTGGTATAATTAGGTACAAAATATCTAAAATCAAATATATATGTAGTTTAATTAGATATAATTGTACAAAATTTGAATATATATGCACTTTAATTTGACTATAAATGTAGTTCAATAGGTCTTAATGCCTCAAAAATAGAGCATTATTTACTCCAATTAAGGTATATATGTACGTGAAATTAGTATGATTTATAAATTATAGGGTACATTTGGAGGTTTTCTATGAGATTTGTAGAAAAACAAGCATGAACGTAATACCAACTAAAGCAGTAATACTATTCCTATTTGGTTTTTCTTTAAGAGATAGAGCAAAACTCTGGGTCACTTCTTTACTAGTAAACAGTATTATATCTTGGGTGCAGTGTGAGCAAGCATTCCTAGATAAATTCTACCCACCAAGTAAAGCAACACACATGAAATCAGATTGCTAACTTTAAACAGACTGATACAGAATCTCTCTCTGAAGTGTGGGATAGATTCAAAAGTATGCTCAAATCATGTCCACATCATGGATTAATATTGGGAAAATAGTTAGTGATCCACACTTTCTACAATAGAATCAATTATTAGACTAAAGTGTTTCTAGACTCCGCATCTGGCGGAGCACTTATGAACAAAGGTTTAGATGAAACAGAAGATATAATAGAGAGTGTGGTTCTTAATTACCATCAATGGGCATCAGAAAGAAGTGAAACTATTTTTCTTTGAAATCCGATCAAAATACCCAAAAAAATATGACCTTGATACTTTGAGTTTGATATCTGCGAAGGTTAATACTTTGTCTAAGAAGTTTGAGTGAATGGGTTCCTACTTGGTTAACTCAATTATGGGAGTTTGTGACTCCCGTGGAGGGACAAAATGAACTCAAGAAGTTTGTCTGCTTGGTTCTATTACTGCACAAATTGAACAATGTGACGTAATTGGCAACTTCAATTCGAGACAAAATAATTCGTACTCCAACAATTACAATCCCGAGGAGAAATCATCCTAATTTCTCTTACAAGAATAATCAAGAGCAAAGCTATCAACTAGGTCAACAAAAGAGCTATCAACTATGGCAACAATACAACTTCCAACTTCGACAACAACAGAGTTATTAACCATCAAGGACTGAAAAGCTACTTGAGGAGATCTTAGCAAATCAACTTGAAATTAAAAATGACATCAAGCAATTAAGTCAAATGATGGAGAACTCTAAGCAACATATGAAGATGCTAGATAGCCAAGTAGCCCAGATAACTACATCATCCTCTAGAGTACCCAAGTCATTTCTAGGAAAGCGAGATGTAAACCCAGCCAAGCATTGCAGAAGAGTTGAGCTCAGAAGTGGACGGACCTTGGAGGAACCTATAGGACCATTGCACACGTGAAGGGGAGGGGGGTGAATCACGCGGTTTTAAAGAAAAACTTGTCTTTTTTTAATTTGAAAATGAGTGCACAGCAGAAAGTAAACGATTAAGTAGAAGAAAAGAAAAATAAAGAACACAAGTGATTTTACTTAGTTCAGAGCCTTTGGCAAGTCCTACTCTAAAACCCAAGTCTCTCAGATCTATCAATGGGCAATCACTTTAAACCTCTTCCGGAACAACCAGAAGAGGGAATCGAGTACAATAAAATCAAAAGGGCAGGTGTAACAGCCTACACTTTCCTTAATGTAGTAATTAAATAATTAACAACACTTTCGTTACCCAACATATGAAGATTCTCAGATCAAGCTCGGTGTAGGATGGCTTCTCTGTAGTAGTAGGGCGTAGCAATGTCATAGCACAGCAAGAGGACAATGTTGGAGCAGTCGGGGACTCAAAAGAACGCTTATAGAAGTCGTGAATGAGTTGATTTGAATCCTTGGTCGAGTAGTCATTTTAAAGATGGTTGAAGGTACCTTCAACACCACTAGAGGTGCCTTCAACGCCACTAGAGGCGCCTTCAATGCGCATGTTTTATCCCAACAAAAGTGGCTCTTATCGTCAACGAAGCCTTTTGTGTTATCCAGCTAAATGTGCCTTCTAAGCTCTCCTAGGCGCCTTCCATTGCCTAGCTCAAGGTGCCTTCCTTCGCATGGAAGTCACCTTGGGTACCATTCACCCAAGGCATTTTGTGCTCCTTTTATAATGTAAAAATGTGTTAGTCCAACAAAATAAAGTATACCCTGCAAGACAAATTTAGCACAATAAAAATAAGTAGTATTAATTAGACCCTATCTTCCTGAGACCAGGATCTAGTCACGGTCTCAATTTAGATTTCTAAAATTGACCTAAATTGAACCTATGCCTCAAATCCCCAAATGGGGCTCATCCTCACATGAACACTCTATTGAGGATCGGTGACCGATTAAAAGGGGGGTTTAATAGCTTGGTCACCCCAAATCGTTTGCCTTCCTACAATGTTAGTTCGTAGAGGAATAGTAACAATAAAAATAAAGTAAGAGAGAAAGCAAATGCTAACAAGATTAAGAAATGTGGTTCGGAGATTGTTTGCTCCTACTCCACGGGTTATCCGTGAGGTGGACGATCCCTCAATCCGTCGGTGGATTAGTCCCCGAAAATCTCCAACTAATGCTTTCTTCTTCTCGACAGAGCAAACCTCTCACAAAGGACTCTTCCTCTTTACAAGATGAAAACTTAGATTAGGAGGAAGAGAATTGGCTTGGAAGCTTGAGGGATGATTTAGGAGAATTCTAGCAAGAATCAGTAACCTCCTTCATCTCTCAAAGGCACCTTTAAATAGAGTGGAATAAGTTGATCACTTATCAACTCATTTCATAAGCACCAGACGACTGGCAAACTCATCAATCGATTGGTGCTACCATTAGATGTAGCCAACAACTATTTTGTAGAATCAGGGATTCTGCCAACGATCACCAACGATCACTTACCAGTCGATTGGTAAAGATACTAGTCGACTGGTCGTTACTAGCTGAGTGAATAGAATGCCTCTGATTGCTCCCAGTCGACTGCTTAGTTGATTGGATTAGTCGACTGACACTTTCATCAGTAGATTAATCCTAGTTACACACTCACTCATCCACTCCAGAGTTAGCCTTGAAGCCCTTCTTACTTGGCCTTCGTCCCTTAGATGCATTGGAGCTCGTGGCTCCTCTCCATGCATCCTTCGCATTTCCTTTAAGTTTGCTTCCCTCAACTCCACTCTGTTGCTCCTCGTCCGACGATTTCTCAGATGCACTATCCTTCACCGATCTCAAGGACTCAAGCCATAGGATGATCTTTTCCCAAACTTGGCCGCACTAAGATAACCATCAAGTCCTGCATGACTCAAACACATATCAAACATATATGAAACCTAACTTAAGCTATTTGACACACACATCAAATCATGATGATCGTACTTGATCAAACCTAGGTCGATTACACTCACAATCTTCCCCTTTTTGATATGTGACAATATTTTTAAGATTGACATAAATAATAACTTGAAAATCTACAATCATAGCATAAACATGAAGAATGAGACCCAAGCTCCGCCTTAACATATGCTCTATTACTTAATTTTCAAATTTTACACAAAATAAGTTTCTAACTTAAACTTTCTCATTTCTCCCCCTTTGACATCATCAAAAAGATTATACCAAACAATCATGCATACTATGACATCAAATTTGGACATAAATTTGACCAAAATAACTCTTGAATATGCAACCAGAATGCTAGAAAAATATAGTCATCAGTCGATTGGCACAAAATAGCTTGAATTTTAGCTTTCTGAAGTCAATTTCAGAAATGCATAAAAAATCTATAAAATTTAAAAAATCATGAAATTTTGAAAACATAGTTCTTTTAATGTTCTTTAATAAGGAAAAATATATTCATATGGAAATTCAAAATATTTTTAAAGTTTTAACAAAAAGTAAAAAACTTTGAGAATCACTCAAGTTTGTATCAATTTTAAATGTAGTTTTAAATTCATATGTTTCAAAATAACTACACAGCAAAAAATAAAATATAGAATGATTTTCAAAATATTTGAAATATCCAACTATGATCTATGGGCAAGAACCATTAGCCAATTTTTCCATAAACTGATTACTGTTGAGGTTCAATCAAAGTCCCACATTGGAAAGATTTGGTAAAGATCATGGGTTTAAAAGGATGTAGGATATCTCCATTGGCATGAGGCCTTTTAGGGAGAGTCCAAGAGTAAAGCCATGAGGGCCTAGACCCAAAGTGGACAATATCATGTCATTGTGGAGATATGTGGATATCCTTTCGGTCACAATAAATGGTATCAGAGTCATGGTCCAGACCAGATGCAATGTGGGGTGACCTTGAACGAAGTTACGGATAGGCTCGAAGTAGGTCAAGATTGACCAGATCCAGCTGCTTATGGGGAGGCCCAGAATAGATCAGGATGACTGGATGCTTGTGGGAAATGCCTCGAAGCAGGTCAGAGTGACCGGATACTCGCGGGGAGACCCGGAGCAGGTTAGGGTGACCGAATGATGGCGTAAAGGCCCGGAGTAGGTCAAGATGATCGAGTGCGGATGCTTGCGGGGAGGCCCAGAGAAGGTCAAGGTGACTAGATGCTCGCTGGGAGGCCTAGATCATGAGAGTAATTGTGGTCCTTCGTTTGAGGGGAGAATTGTTGGGGTTCAATCAAAGTCCCACATTTGAAAGATTTGGTAAATATCATGGGTTTAAAAAGATGTAGGATATCTCCATTGGTATGAGGCCTTTTGGGAGAGCCCAAGAGCAAAGTCATGAGAGTCTAGACCTAAAGTGGACAATATCATATCATTGTGGAGATATGTGGACATCCTTTCTGTTGGTGCGGGAAGCATCCGACGATCAACCATTGTTTTGATAATGACAAAGGAATTCAAAGTTAAGTTGTTTTGTGATCTAATGCACTTAATTGAGTATTCCAGGAAAGTCCTAGTTGCGGTTAGGCAGGTGGAAAACCTTAGGGGGTGTTAACCCTAGGTCATAGGGTGTGGTAACCCTATGCGGAAAGTCTTGGCGGGTCGAGAGCTTCAGGCAAAAGTCCTAGGGGAGGGGGGGGTAACCCTAGGTGGAAAGTCCTGGTGTCGCGAACCAGGTGAAAGACTGGACCACAGGGAAGCGGAAGTCCAGCAGAAAGTCCGGAAGCTTCGAACGCTGAGCAAAAGTCCAGTCGATGTAGAGGATCGCACTGGCATCAGGTAAATCTCTTGAGTGGAGTAGGTGAGGACGCGTTCCCCGTAGAGGGAACAGTAGGCGTCGGGTCGACCTAGGGTTTCCGGTTGGAAATCCGAAGTCAGACCCGGATAGTCCGACGACTGTCAAGTATATCTATCTTATTATTTCTGTGCTAACTTTGTCTTGCATGGTATGTGTTTGAGACTAACACAATTTGCAGGAACAAAGGAGCAACTTAGACCTCGGATGAACAGTGTCCGAGGCGCCTCCATGGGGCTTGGAGGTGCTATGGGTGCTAGCCGAATCTAGCTGTCCAGAGACGCTGGCGGCACCTCGGAGGTCACTGGAGGTGCCTTAGACCAGGCGTTGGAGGCGCCTTGGAGCAGCTTGGAGGCGCCTTCAGTGGGATAAGGTGTGACCAGATCAGAGCTGATCCACGCGTGCGACTCGGCGGCCTGGAGGCGCCTTGGACAGGCTTGGAGGCGCCTCCAGCACTGTTTAAAAGGGGACTTCGAGTAGCTTAGAACAACAATTCGCGATCCTTCTGCGTACAACTGCTAACGACGTCATCCCGAAGTGCTGTGACGACATACCGACGACCCAGAACTCCAGATTTTGATATTCTTACTATCGGTATTATTTTCTTTCATAGTTCTAATTGTAATAATCTTGTAACAATCTTTTCGAGCATATAGTTGTTGCCCACCGAAAGCGGTCAACGACCGCGGGCCTTGGAGTAGGAGTCGCCACAGGCTCCGAACCAAGTAAACGACCGTCTTCTTGTGTGTTTGCTTTAGCTTTATTTCCGCTGCGTTACTCGTAAGATTTCCGAATCGAACGAAATAGCCACGAGCGCTATTCACCCCCCCTCTAGTGCTTTCAGTCCAACAATTGGTATCAGAGCAGGGTCGCGTTGATTTGGTGCAACCACCAATCACGCAATTTTTCGTGGTAGTTTCAGTTTTACGGAGTCAATTAGAATTAGCTTAATAGCTATATTCTAATTATTTCTTTTCGAATCGGTTTTTGCTCGAGACTAGTGCAACACCACTCGAGTTCGCTATTACTTAACTTTATATTCCGCACTGCTAATCCAAGACCTAGTCTTGGGACATTTCTATTTTGTCGTTGTTTTTGCATATCGCTAATGGCCCAACAAGAAGGTTTCATCACCGTTCGCCCCCCCACTTTTCTCCGGAGAAGACTTCGGATATTGGAAGGGGCGAATGGAAACCTTTCTCAAGACATAGTTCGACACGTGGATGATTATCAAGACCAGACTACAACTGCCAACTGACGAAGACGGCAAGCCGACACCCTGTGAAAAATGGGAACCGACCCTAATCAAGAAGGTGGAAGCTGATGTTAGAGCAACCTGCACCCTCCAGTGTGGACTAACCAAGGAGGAACTCAACAGAGTTGGACCGTTCTCCAGCGCAAAAGAGCTTTGGGAGAAGCTGATCGAACTCCACGAGGGCACCTCTGACACCAAGGTAAGCAAGAGAGATCTCTTGTTCAATAAGTTATATAATCTGAAAACGCAGGAAGGAGAGACAGCAAGTCAACTCCATGCACGGATTCAAGACATCCTCAACTCCCTCCATGCTATCGGGCAAAAGGTCGAGAATAGGGACATTATAAGGTACGCACTTAATGCTTTTTCGAGAAGCACATTATGGGCATCGATGGTAGATGCCTACAAAGTCTCCAAGGATTTAACTTTCATTAGACTAGATGAATTGTTCTCAGAATTTGAATTGCATGAACAAACTAATACACAACCAATCGAGAAAGGTATTGCTTTAGTTGCAGGTACCAGTCGAACACGCGAACCAAGATCACAGTGAAGAACTGAACTTGAGTCAGAATCCGAACCCGACTCAGACGATGAAGACGACGAATTGACCTCCGAACTCGTGAATCTTCTGAAGAAGCTCTACAAGAAGAAGAAGGGATTCAACAAGAAAGACCTAAAGAAAGCCGTATAATCAAAGGAGGTTCAACCCAGCTCAAAGGTCAAGTTTGGGGTGATCTGTTATGGGTGCAACCAGAAGGGGCACATCACGGCCAACTGCCCCAATCAGAAGGATGCAAAGAAGCAGAGGAAAAAGAAGGTGCTAAAAGCAACCTTTGAAGAATCTTCAGAAGAGGATACCGACGACGAGCTCGAACAGACGAGCCTTCTTGCCCTGATGGCCCGAGACTAGATCGATGTGTCCGAGAGCGAGAGCGAGTCAGAAGCAGAATCGGAAAGAAGCCACGGATCCGTATCCGTTTCTGAAGGGCCCGATCCCTCTGTAAGTATCCCTCGACTAAACAATCTAGTCAATTATTTGTTACGAAAAGTAGCTAAGTCTAATCTTAGAATTAAGTCACTTCTAAAGGAAGTAGTTGTCCTTAAAGAAGTGACTAACTCCGAATCTTTGACTGAATTAGTTCAGACTGGAAACTCGACTCAAGTCCAAAAACTTGAGGAAGAGAATTCCAGCCTGAAAACTCAGGTCAAGGATCTGGAGAAAACATTAGAACGATTCTCTTTGGGTTCCAAGAACCTTGACCTAATTCTTGAAACACAAAGGGCAATCTACAATAGAACTGGACTAGGATTCAAATCAAAAAAGAAATATAAGTCATATTTATCACTTCTACAAACAACAAATAGAAAAATGGTCCAAGCATGGGTCCCCAAGTCCAACCTGATCAATCAAGTTGGACTTGGACAATATTGGGTCCCTAAGGATCAAATACATTACCTCGATAGACCATATCGAGGCTATGATGCAGGGGGAGCTAGAAGAAAAACAATAAAAATAAAACTAGATTTAAATTAAATTAAATTAAATTAAAATCAAATTAAATTAAAATTAAATTAAATTAAATTCAAACTAAATCAAATTAAAATTCAAAGGAAGGCTCCAGAATAGTTGGCACCTCCGAAATTAATCCACCCAATAAGGGTAAACAAGAGTAGACTACCCGGCAGGGTAATTAAGGATAGATTAAAATGGGCTAGGTTTAACTTGACTCACGGTACTGGTGAAGTATTGGATGATAGTACGTTGGGGAAACTTAGTCATCGCATGTCTAGGAAGATATGGCTTCGACCTGGTGCATTTGGCTAAGTGGAACTGACCGAAGCTACCCTTTATGGATCCTAACCAATTAGACTAAGATCTTGTATTAAGTTCAATGGGTAGGACTATTTGGAAAACCTCGAAGGCATGGACTTTAATAATGTTCTTGTGACTTACCATAGCCCAGAAGTTTATCCAAAGAACGTCTACTTGTTGAACCCAAAGTTAAACCTGAATCTAACACAAAGTTAAATCAAATCCTAAAATTGAACTTAATTCATCTCACATATATTGTAGGATTACCTGATTGAAAATTTAGATCAGGTGAGATGACTAAGAAATAGAAATTTAAAAGAGAATCAAATTTGAAATTCAAATTCATAATTACAATTAAATTCGAAATTAAAATTCATAATTAAAATCAATTCAAAATTAAATACATAATCATAATTAATTCAAATTCAAAATTAAATTCATAATCAAATTCAAAATTAAATTTGTAATCAAAATTAAATTCATAATCAAATTCAAAATTTAATTCATAATTAAGATTATTCAAAATTAAATTCATAATCAAATTCAAAATTAAATTTGTAATTAGAATTAATTCAAATTGAAAATTAAATTCATAATTTATTAGAATTACTTTTCAAATTAACTTAAAATATTTTTTAAATTAAATTAAATTAAAATATTTTTTAAAATTAAATTAACTTAAAATATTTTTTAAATTAAATTAACTTAAATATTTTTCAAAATTAAATTAACTTAAAATATTTTTTAAAATTAAATTAAATTAAAATATTTTTCAAAATTAAATTAACTTAAAATATTTTTCAAAATTAAATTAACTTAAAATATTTTTCAAAATTAAATTAACTTAAAATATTTGTTAAATTAAATTAACTTAAAATATTTTTTAAATAAAATTAACTTAAACTATTTTTCAAAATTAAATTAACATAAAATATTTTTTAAATTAAATTAACTTAAAATATTTTTTAAATTAAATTACCTTAAAATATTTTTAAAAATTAAATTAACTTAAAATATTTTTCAAAATTAAATTAACTTAAAATATTTTTCAAAATTAAATTAACTTAAAATATTTTTAAAATTAAATTAATTTAAAATATTTTTCAAAATTAAATTAACTTAAAATATTTAATATTTTTCAAAATTAAATTAACTTAAAATATTTTTCAAAATTAAATTAACTAAAAATATTTTTTAATTAAATTAATTTAAAATATTTTTCAAAATTAAATTAACTTAAAATATTTTTTAAATTAAAAATATTTTTCAAAATTAAATTAACTTAAAATAATTTTAAAATTAAATTAACTTAAAATATTTTTTAAATTAAATTAACTTAAAATATTTTTCAAAATTAAATTAACTTAAAATATTTTTTAAATTAAAAATATTTTTCAAAATTAAATTAACTTAAAATATTTTTTAAATTAAATTAACTTAAAATATTTTTTAAATTAAATTAAGTTAGAATATTTTTCAAAATTAAATTAACTTAAAATATTTTTCAAAATTAAATTAACTTAAAATATTTTTTAATTAAATTAATTTAAAATATTTTTCAAAATTAAATTAACTTAAAATATTTTTCAAATTTAAATTAACCTAAAATTAAATTTCAAAAAGTTAAAATAATGCTTTTTAACTTGTAAAATATTTTTCAAATTAACTAACCTAAGTCATCCATCTCACAATCACCCATATAAATAACTATTGAAAACCTAGTTGGGGTGAGATGAAAAAATAGAGAGCTTAATTCAATCAAACTATCTTTTAATCCATTAAAAGAATCCAAATCAACTACTTTGTGTGTAGGAATTGGATCAATGGATGATAGATAGTGGATGCTCCAGACATATGACTGGGGATACGTTGAAGTTTACTAAGCTCAAATTGAAGAACCTAGGGTCAATTGCGCCAATAACGGTAAACTTAAGGTAATCGGAAGAGGTAATATCGAACTTAACTCCAATTTTGTCATTCAAAAAGTTCTATTAGTTGAAAATTTCAATTTTAATCTATTGAGTATTAGCCAATTATGTGATAGTGGATACTTAGTTACCTTTGATAATTCTAGGTGCTTAATTGAAAACATCGACAACCCCAAAATCAGACTTAAAGGACTTAGTAAAAATAACATCTATACAATTGACCTACCCTCAATAAAGTGTCTCTTGACACAACAAGAGGAAACCAACTTGTGGCACAGAAGATTGGGTCACACTCATATTAGACTCATTTCGAAAATGAGTCAAAACGGCTTAGTTAGAGGATTGCCCAAATTAAGAAACCTAGAAAATACAGTTTGCCATCCCTGTCAACAAGGAAAACAAACCAAGTCAACCCACAAGTCAACCAATCTAGATAGAACTAACTCTTTACTTGAGCTCCTTCACCTAGACCTATTTGATTCACATGGAGCCAAGTCACTAAGCAAGAACCAGTATTGTTTAGTTATAATTGATGACTACTCCAGGTTCACCTGGGTAAAATTTCTAAAACAAAAGATGAAACTTTTGAAGCCTTTAGTAAATATTGTAAACTAACAGAAAATGAAAAAGATACTAAAATTAAAAGAATAAGAAGTGATCATGGGGGGAGGGGGGGGGGATTCGAAAAGCATAGGTTTATCCAATTTTGTAAAATCAACGGATACAAACACGAATTTTTATGCCCTAGAACCCCCCAACAGAACGGGCTAGTAGAACGGAAAAATAGAACCTTACAAGAAGCCGCTAGAACCACACTAAACAAATATAATCTAAATCATCAATTTTGGGCTGAAGCAATAAATACGGCAAACTATATTCAAAATCAAATTCTAATTAACAAACTTTATAATAAAACCCCTTATGAAATATATTATAATAAAATTCCCAACTTAAACTACTTAAAAGTATTTGGATGTAAAGTTCATATTTTAAACTCTAAAGACTACTTAGGAAAATTTACACCCAAATCAAACCAAGGAATCTTTTTAGAATACTCTACAACAAGTAGGGCCTATAGAGTCTATAACCAAAATACACTAAAAGTTGAAGAAACAACTAATGTAATATTTGATGAAGAAAACAATCTACCAAATATAGATAAAAATGCAGACATTAACCCAAGAATTATAGAAGACGATGAAATTCAACTGAATACTAGTAAACCAGAGGAACTAACTCCCAACACAAAAATAAGACCAACCAGAATAGGTATTTCTCACCCACCTGACCAAATTTTGGGTGACCCAAACCTAGGAGTTAGAACTAGATCCTCTTATAGAAACCTGAGTCAGATTGCCCTTATTTCTAAGATTGAGCCTAAGACTATAGAAAAAGCCCTACCTGACCCCAGACTGGATCATTGCTATGCAGGAAGAGCTAGCACAATTTGATAGAAACCAAGTCTGGGAACTTGTACCTAAACCCATAGATAAGTCCATAATTGACACCAAATGAGTATTTAGGAACAAATTGGATGATCAGGATGAAATAGTTAGAAACAAGGTCAAACTAGTAGACAAAGGTTTCAGTCAGGTTGAACATTTAGATTATGACAAAACCTATGCACCAATAGCTAGACTCGAATCCATTAGGATGCTGCTGGCTTATGCAGCACATAAAGGATTTAGATTATACCAAATGGATGTCAAGTCAGCCTTTTTGAATGGATTTATTAAAGAAGAGGTATATGTAGGTCAACTCCCAGGTTTTGAGGACTTAGATCATCCAAACCATGTATTTAGACTAAAAAAGGCCTTATATGAACTAAAACAAGCACCTAGGGCATGGTATGAACATTTATCTAATTACCTAATATCCAAGGGCTGTAACCAAGGTCAAATAGACCAGACTCTATTTGTCAAAACCATAGAAAAAGATATTTTTGTTGCCCAAATCTATGTTGATGACATAATTTTTGGCTCAACCAACACTAAACTTTTAAAAGAATTTGTTAATTTAATGGAAAACAAATTTGAGATGAGTTTGGTGGGGGAACTCAATTTTTTCTTAGATTTACAAATTAACAAACCAAAGATGGAATCAACATTTACCAAACCAAATATGCTAAAGAACTAATTAAAAAATTTGGCATGGAAAACTCAAAAATTATAAATACTTCAATGGCAACAAATAGCAACATTGATTCTGACCCAGATGGAAAACTAGTAGACCCAAAGTACTATAGAAGTATAATAGGTAGCCTACTCTACGTAACTACAAGTCGACCCGATATTTTATTTGCAGTAGGTATGTGCGCAAGATACCAATCCTGTGCAAAAGAGTCACACCTAACATATGTTAAGAGAATACTTAGGTACATTAAAAGCACCCTAAATGTAGGACTTTGGTACCCTAGAACTTGCACCCTTGACCTTTTTGGCTATTCTGATTCAGACTATGCCGGGTGCAAATTAGATAGAAAATGCACAAGTGGTAGCTACCAAATTTTAGGTTAGTGCCTAGTAAGTTGGTCAAGCAGAAAGCAACACTGTGTTGCTCTATCCACTACTGAAGCTGAATACATAGCACTAGGAGAATGTGCTTTCCAACTTTTATGGATGATGCATACACTAAAAGATTATCAGCTAGAATACAAAAATACAAAAACTTTAATTGATAATGTGAGTTCAATTAACTTAATCAAAAATCCAATTCACCACTCTAGGACCAAACATATAGAGGTAAAACACCACTTTGTAAGAGATCATGTGGCTAAGGGTGAAATTGTACTCAGCTATGTTGAGTCCAAGTCAAACCTAGCTGATATTTTCACAAAACCCTTACCTGAACTTGAGTTCAGTGCACTTAGAAGGCAAATAGGAATGTGTTGGGTAGAATAGTTTTTAATTTTCAAATCAGTTTCCTACAGTTTTTAAAATCATCTTATGTTTTAAAATTCTAGGAAAATATTGCTTTTAAAAATTCCAATATTGCTAGATTTTCAAAATATGGAATTAGCTTAGGCTTTACCCTAGAAATCATGCTCCCTAGAATTCAGCCAAAGCATCTCACAAACACCTAGGCTTACCTTGCTTGTGTTTGAAAAACATAGAACGGCGTGAGATGCATAGGGTAAAGCCTGGACTCAAGAATGCTTATATCTGTGCATCAATATGAGTCTGGGCGTTAAACACCTAGTTAACAGCAATCAAGTTAAGTCTTCCAGCACTAGTCAAATCTAACTGGATCTATTGACTTAACTTGACTAACCAAGTGAAAGCTATTGCCCTCTAGGTAATCAGCTAGTAACTGAATGGTTAGACATGTGGCCGCGAACCTACGTGCTTGATTCTTAAACCTTTTGAGATCACTCAGGCATGAACATTAAGGCTCTGATACCTTACTTAAAGAAAAATTAGCTAATTTACAATCAATCTCACTTAACTCATGCTTGGACATTAAGGATTGAAGCTCCTCCCTTGCCCTCAAAAGCTTTAAATTAATTATCTGTCTAAAAGAAAAATTCTTTCCAATTTAGCTAAGTTTTCAAAACTTGAGACTTTCAAAAGTCATTTTTTCTGCACTTTTTAGACTAAGCTGTCAAAATTCCTTTTAAATCTAAGTCTTGCAAATCTTTTCAAAACAAAAATTTAGCTAAGTGTTTTTGAAAATTCAATACTTTCCCTTAACTAAGTATTTTGAAAATTTAGCTAAGTATTTTCTAACAGATTTACAAAATTTAGTTAAGACTTTCAAAAACATGTTTTTCAAAGAATTTAACTAGGTTTCAAGATTGGCTAAAAGCTACATTTCAAAGTCAACCTTTTATTAGCCTTTTGAAAGAAAAATTGCTCTTTAGACCTTGACTTCACTTAGCTAAAGATATTAATCATAAAAAGCTAAGTGTTACTAAAATATTTTCTCCTCTTTAAAAGCCTAAGGTTCCAAAATCTTTCTCCAGTAAAATTAATTGACAAAAATTAAGATTTTTTTCTCATACCTTTTTTCTAAAAATCTTTATAAAAAGTTAAGATTTTTTTTCAAACGTGTTTATTTTTTGATGAATGGCAAAGGGGGAGAGTAGAGAAATTCAAAAGAAAGGTTAATTTTAAAAAGAAAGCCTTTGTTAAGGGGGAGCCTGAAAAAGTTTAAGTTTTAGCTTAACCATGCGTGCATTTATGTAACGCCCGAAAATTCTCAAAGCTAAATTAGAAATATTCTATGATTATTCTGGAATTTTTAGATATTTTTCCGGAATTTTTAGAATAACGGGAGTAGCAAAAATAATTAGAAAACGAAAACGGCCTAAGCGGGGATTGAACACGAGACCTATGGCTTGGAGATAATGCTAGTAACCAGTTGAACCCAGTAGGGTCGTGCTGAAAGAGAAGGGAAACATTTATATTTATATTTGAGTTGGGCCTAGTTACCCACTTAATATAAATTAAAAACTTAAGTTGGTTTGGGTTATTTTGAGTTTGGTTCGGCAACATCTCTTTCTCAAAAACCCTCACCGCCGAATACCCTCTCCTTCCCCGTCTCCCTCCCTTTCTCTCGGCGCCAACTTCCAAGCAAGCCTAGGGTTTCATCCCTAGGGCCATAGGAGTGCCTTCCGGTGACATCTCGGGGACAAGGACGTTCCCCTCCGCGAGTAGAGCACGTGGACGCGAGCGAACCGTCGAGAAGTCGTCTCCACCGGAATTTTTAGCGATTAGATTTGTAAGAAATCTAGCACACAAGGTAAGAAACCCCTCACCTGCAGTATAAGTAGCTCTCGTATGAATTCCATGCTTGTAGATTAGTTGTACGCAGTTTTTCGGCACGTAGGGTGTGTTTAACCTCCTTCACGACTTAGGGATTTAGTTGAACACCTCTAGATGGGCCAGACACGTCCTTCCCTACAGTTGGAGGATGTAGACGCTGTCGGGTGCCTAGAGGTGGTCTCCCTAGTAGAGGAGAGGGTTGGAGCACACCAAGTGTTTGATAAAATGCTCAGTTCAGAAAAGAAATGCAATTTAGGCATTTTAATAGCTTAGTTAAATGCAATAGAAGCATTCATTTAGCACTTTCAGCTTTATTACAGCTTATATGGGACAAGATGTCCAATGGGTAGGCTCCCACAGTCGCCTCTAGGTTCAGACAACCTAGCTCTAGGTTCAGACAACCTAGAAATAGCAAGAACAGCAAAAAATACAGCTATAATTAGTATTTTACTTTTCAGTGGCACTGTACAAGATTAGATATCCATTGGGCTGGACTCCCACAGTCGGTCCCTAGGTTCAGATAACCTAGTAACCTTTCTAAATTCGAGACTTGCAAACCCGGGTCTAGTTAGGGATGCGCGCATAGCAGGTACAGTTGCCGGGCCCAAACAGCAGCATGATTATGTATTTTCACATATTATGTATATAGTTTTCAAAAGTTCATAAAATAGTCATATGAATTCAGTACAGTTTTAGTATCAGATCGGTAATAGCTTAGCTCAGTATCATGTTCCAGCTTAGTTTTTCCCTGTGAATATGCATGATAACTCTATGTTTAGTTCGATATACATGTTTGGATGATTGTATGCCATGCCATCTTTTACATGTTCAGCATATGTTTTAAATAGCATGTTTTAAAAGCATGAATGCATCGTATGCATGTTTTTGTGAGTTAGATGGTTTCTTACTAAGCTTTAAGCTTACAGATTCTATTTTCCTTATACTGCAGATAAAGGTAAAGGAAAGATGGACTAGCGGAGGCTGGAGGTCAATGCACTGATGAGGATGTGTGTGGATGGGATATGGAATAAAGATCCTAGGGATCCAGCAATTTCAATTAAGCATATGAACTT
This sequence comes from Zingiber officinale, assembly GCF_018446385.1. Classification (NCBI taxonomy): domain Eukaryota; kingdom Viridiplantae; phylum Streptophyta; class Magnoliopsida; order Zingiberales; family Zingiberaceae; genus Zingiber; species Zingiber officinale. Next base: position 81,281,056 of record NC_055988.1, read on the forward strand.
TAGTATTTCTATTACTCTTTGTTTTAGCATGTTAAATGCCATGAGCTAACGAATCATGCTTTAGATTGTGCTTAGAATGTTAAATATATGATGTTAGAATGTTAGTTGTCATCGTTAGGGTGTTTCCTAGTCATCTTAGAACTGGAAATGTGGTTGAGGCACGAAACAGTGCTGAAATCAGACATTTGGCACGAAATCAGTAACTCGAATCGATCAGCTGATCGATTCGAGGGTTCCCAATCGATCAGCTGATCGATTGGGCAATCTGTTCCACGAACAGAAGGCCTCTGGATCGATCAGCCGATCGATCTAGTCATTTCCGTCGCGAACAGAGAGCTCTGGGATCGATCACTGGATCGATCGACCAACCTGGATCGTGTTGGTGCGGGTAGCACTAACGGTCTAACCCAGGTTTTGATGAATGACAAATAGGTTAAGTTAGTTGTGTTGTTGGCTGACACTTTGATCAAGTGTGCAGGAAAAGTCCAGCTAGGTCGACGGGCTGACCGGATAGCTTGCGAGAAGTCCAAGCGGGTCGACGGGCTGACCGGACGCTTGGCGAGAAGTCCAGCTAGGTCGACGGGCTGACCGGATAGCTGGCGAGAAGTCCAAGCGGGTCGACGGGCTGACCGGACGCTTGGCGAGAAGTCCAGCTAGGTCGACGGGCTGACCGGATAGCTGGCGAGAAGTCCAAGCGGGTCGACGGGCTGACCGGACGCTTGGCGAGAAGTCCAGGCGGGTCGACGGGCTGACCGGACGTCTGGCAGGTAAGTGAGGTAAGTCACTGGAGGGGAGTGACTGTGAGGACGCGTTCCCGGGAAGGGGACATTAGGCGTCGATCCGGCTTAGATCCATCTCGGATATCTAAGTCGAGATCGTGACTAGATTCCGGTCTCGGAAAGACGGAATCTAAGTCATACTCTTGATGCTAATTTTTATTACTTAGCGTATCTGTAAAAATGTGCTAACAAACTGTGCTGCAGGGTTTATTTGCCTCGGACTAACACTGTTTTGCAGGTAGGGAACAGTGAGGGTCCGGGCGCCCGGAATGGCTCCGGGCGCCCGGAAGTCCGGGCGCCTGGAAGGGATCCAGGCGCCCGGAGGCAAATTTTATCCCAGGACGACGTTGACACTTGGGAGTGTTACGTCACATTCCAGGCGCCCGGAAGGGATCCAGGCGCCCGGAGCAGCATATAAAAGAAGCCCCAGGCAGGAGCTTCAACATATCAGTCTTCTGAGAACTCTGAGTCCAATCACTCTGCTGCTCTGCGCTCCAACAACGTTCACAAAGCTCCGACGACTCACTCCGGCTCTCTTTTTAATTCATTGTTTGTCGGTTAGCTTTGTTTTCTTTCTTTTCATTAGCAATATTTGTACGTAAATTGTAATTATCCGAATTGCTAGTGAATTGCCCAACGAAAGTACTCAAGGAGTACGGGCCTTCGAGTAGGAGTCGTCACAGGCTCCGAACGAAGTAAAAATCAACCGTGTTCATTTCTTTACTTCCTTACTTTTCCGCTGCGTTTTAACTCGAGATTTTCGAATCGATATTCACCCCCCCCTCTATCGAATCTAACGGTCTTACAAGTGGTATCAGAGCAGGTACCGCTCTGATTTGGTGCAACCACCAATCAGACAGGGGGTGAAATCATTTTTTTTAACAATTCAAAACTGATATTATTATCTTTTTGGAAGATTTTTTTCTCTCGTTGCAATTAAAATCTAAATTGGTACAACACCAACTTAGAGTTTCTATTTCTCCCGCACTTCTAATCCAAGACGAAGTCTTGGGATTTTTTTCCAGTTAATTTAGTGTGTGCAGGATAAGATGTCTCAACAAGAAGGCTTCAGCACAGTACATCCTCCCCTATTCAACGGGGATGACTTTTCGTACTGGAAGAGGAGAATGGAGGTCTACATGAAGACAGACTACGACCAATGGATGAGCGTCACAAGGGCTTACAAAATTCCAGTAGACAACTCCGGGAACATAGTAGACCCTGAAGACTGGACAAATGATATAAAGAAAAAGGCATCAATTGAAAACAAAGCCATCAATACTCTACACTGCGGACTAACACGAGAAGAACTGAACCGGGTCGGACCGCATCAAAACGCTAAGGAGCTTTGGGATAAACTAATCGAGCTGCACGAAGGAACAAGCGACGCGAAGGTAACAAAAAGAGATTTGCTGTTAAATAAAATTTTTAATATAAAAATGCAGGAAGGAGAAACGGCAAGTCAGCTCCACGCGAGGGTCAAAGATATCCTCAACGGTCTCCACGCGATAGGCCACCAAATGGAGAACCGAGACTTAATCAGGTACGCGTTAAATGCCTTTCCGCGAAACAATTTGTGGGCATCAATCGTAGATGCCTACAAAATTTCAAAAAATTTATCTAAATTAAAATTGGATGAACTCTTTTGTGAATTAGAACTGCATGAGCAAACTAACGCCGGGATCGAGAAAGGTGTAGCTTTATTTGCAGGTTCCTCTAAAGAAAAGAAGAACAAGCCCGAATCTGAAGAAGATTCCGATCAAGACTCTGAGGACGAAGAACACCTGGTGAACCTGGTAAGGAAAATGTTCACCAGGAAAAAGAGAAGCTTCAGCAAACAGGATCTTCAGAAGATCAGTTCACCAGCCGACTCTAGAAATGTCACATGTTTCGGATGTAACAAAAAGGGGCACTACAAGAACGAATGCCCAAGATTGAAACTTGACAAACCAAAGTCAACAAAGAAGAAAGCCCTCAAAGCAACATGGGACGATTCCTCCTCAGACGAATCGGAGGGAGAAAGGCAAAAGCACCAAAGTCACCTCGCGCTGATGGCTCGCGAAGCTGAAACGGAAGACGAATCAGAGGAATCGAAAGATGGGTCCGAACCCGAATCGAGCGACGAGTCCGCACTCGTTTCCAAAGGTTCCGAAGCGGTATACCTAAACTTAAATCGTAAATTCTTTAGAATTATCTCGTGTTTAAATAAAAAATTAGTTAAATTGGAAAATAAAAATAAATCGCTTCTTGAGGAAAATCAAAACCTCAAGGAACAATTAAAAAGTTCGAATCCAACTCAAGATCGAACACTTGAGGAGGAGAATTTATCATTAAAAAATGAAATTAATAAGTTAAAAGAATTGTTGGAAAAATTCACAACAAGATCTAAAAATTTAGATTTAATTCTAAATAACCAAAAGGCATGCTATAATAAAACCGGACTTGGACATAAGTCAAACTCAAACAAAACCTTTAAATCATTATTAACCCAACACAAAGCAACTAAACAAGCTTGGGTCCCGAAAGCGTGCTTAACCACGCAAGTAGGACTTAATCAATTCTATATACCTAAAGATAAAATACATTATATAAACTTGAATAAATCAGATCAAAAACTAAAATATAAATCTAAATTAAAATCAAAATTCAAAACTCAACAAAATTTAGATTATCACCAAGTTGATTATAACTACAAAAAGAATCGACACAAACCCAAAATCTAAATTAATGGCCAATAATTCAGGGGGAGGCTCCAGAATAGCTGGCACCTCCAAAACTAACCTACCCGACAGGGTAACCCAAAACAAACTAACCCGGCAGGGTAATTAGGATTAGTTAAAGAGAGACCAAGTTTAACTTAACTCATGGTACTGGTGAAGTTTTTGGATGATAGTACGTTAGGGAAGCTTGGGCATCGCATGTCTAGAAAGATATGGCTTCGATCTGGTGCATTTGGCCAAGTGGAACTGACCGAAGCTACCCTTAAACGAATCCTAACCAGTTAGACCAAGATTTAATACTAAGTTCCGGGGATAGGACTATTCGGAAAACCTCGAAAGGTTGGTTACTTCTAATGATGTCCTTGTGACTCACCAAGCTTAAAAGTTTATCCGAAGAATGTCTATTTGTGGAAACCAAAGCTAAGTCTGAATCTAACACAAGTTAAAACAAAACTCTGTAATCAAACTAATTTCATCTCACAAAATCATAGGATTCCTTGATTGATAATATAGATCGGGTGAGATGAATAAAACTTAAAAATTAATTTCAAAATGTTAAAACTTAAATTAATTTCAAAATTTTAGTTTTAAAACTTAAATTAATTTCAAATTTTCAATTTTAAAAACTTAAATTAATTTCAAAATTTTAATTTTAAAACTTAGATTAATTTCAAAATTTTAATTAATTTCAAAATTTCAATTTTACAACTTAAATTAATTTCAATTTTAAAACTTAAATTAATTTCAAAATTTTAATTTTAAAACTTAAATTAATTTCAATTTTAAAACTTAAATTAATTTCAAAATTTTAATTTTAAAACTTAAATTAATTTAAATTTTAAAACTTAAATTAATTTCAAAATTTCAATTTTAAAACTTAAATTAATTTCAAAATTTCAATTTTAAAACTTAGATTAATTTCAAAATTTTAATTAATTTCAAAATTTCAATTTTAAAACTTAAATTAATTTCAATTTTAAAACTTAAATTAATTTCAAAATTTAAATTTTAAAACTTAAATTAATTTCAATTTTAAAACTTAAATTAATTTCAAAATTTTAATTTTAAAACTTAGATTAATTTCAAAATTTTAATTAATTTCAAATTTTCAATTTTAAAACTTAAATTAATTTCAATTTTAAAACTTAAATTAATTTCAAAATTTTAATTTTAAAACTTAAATTAATTTCAAAATTTTAATTTTAAAACTTAAATTAATTTTAATTTTAAAACTTAAATTAATTTCAAAATTTCAATTTTAAAACTTAAATTAATTTCAAAATTTCAATTTTAAAACTTAAATTAATTTCAAAATTTTAATTTTAAAACTTAAATTATTTTCAAAATTTCAATTTTAAAACTTAAATTAATTTCAAAATTTCAATTTTTAATTAATTTCAAAATTTCAATTTTTAATTAATTTCAAAATTTTAATTTTAAAACTTAAATTAATTTCAAAATTTTAATTTTAAAAATTAAATTAATTTCAAAATTTTAAAACTTAAATTAATTTCAAAATTTCAATTTTAAAACTTAAATTAATTTCAAAATTTTAAAAACTTAGATTAATTTCAAAATTTTAATTTTAAAACTTAAATTAATTTCAAAATTTTAATTTTAAAACTTAACTCCAAAACCTAAAACCCAAAAAAATAATAATAATAATAATAATAATGTCAGTCCAAAACCAGGGGCGGGCGCCCCTGGTATTCCCCTCCGGGGCGCCCGGAGGGGGTCCGGGCGCCCCGCCCTAAATCAACCCCGGGCGCCCGGAAGGAATCCGGGCGCCCGGAATCCCCTATAAATAAGGGGCAGCAGGCGCCCCCAACCTCTGCCCCACTCATTCTCACCTTTGCCAAGGTTCACTTTGAACCTCAGTGCGAAAGTACTCTAAATCAAAATTTTCTTGCGGTGAAGACGCTGTTGCGATTCAACCGAGGTCGTCAAATCTATATTATTTTTCGATGGCTCCTCGGTAAAACATTCTTCCCCTCTCTATTTTTTTTTTTTGTCTTCTAAATTTTGTTTAATATTCTTTATATACAGTAGGAAACGAACAAATACTGGTGCTGGACCCTCCAATGCTAGTACAGACCCTAGGTTTCCCACAGACGAACTTAGGATTAAATTTGAGTCCACCATTTATATGGCCATTAGGACTACCTGCATAGATAGAGCGTTCTTCCTTAGGTCATGTCCCTCTGCTTTAGAGGTTATAGGCCACTATAACTTAAGGAACCTTGTCGAATGTACCAGTCCAATAAACATAAGTCTATGTGCCGAATTTTGCAATAACCTAGTAAAAGTAGACGATTTCACCTATACCACTAGGGCAGCAGGCACTGATATCGTATTTTCCCCTACGACTATCCGAGAGTTTTTAGAGTTGCGTCCATCTACTTGCTCCTTTTTGTGCTATCCTCCGAGGGATCTTCCGTTCGACGATCCCTACTCACATATTACTCTCGATACGATGTATTTTTTTTTTTGAGGGAGAGAGAGATCCCACTGTGACACAGTTTAGATCAGTAGAACTTAGAGTCCAGGACTACGCTCTTTATAGGATTGTAGTTCTTTGCATTTTACCACTGACTACTCGGGACATCGCTGTGATGCGCCCATTCCATTCATTCTTACTTTATGCCCTGATTCATAGGTTAGAGATTGACATTAGCCTACATATCTTCTCCACCATCATTTACTCAGCCGGATTCGTGACTGACAGTCGAGTCCATATACCATTTGGTCACATTTTGACAGCCTATATGTCCTCGTTGCACATTGATGTCACTAGAGGAGACGTTGCCCATATGACCGAGTTCGATGTTATATCCTCTCGGAACTTTTCCCTAGCCGGCATCCACATAGATAGAGATGACGGGACTATGTCTTGGCGGAGGGGGGCACAGCACCAGCCCGATCCAGACGCACAGATGGATGAGTTCATGCTCGCACTATTTCCGGAGGAAGCCGCACCGGCTCCACCCCAGCTCGAGCACCACGACACGCTCCCCGCACTCTAGCCGACCGTATGACCGGACTAGAGAGAGCCATGGCGAGTCTCCAGCAGGAGAACTCCGATTTTCATCGGGACATACGGCGAGAGGTTGCCGAGTTACGAGCTGCCGGGGACACCCGACACACTGAGCTGATAGCACTTCTTCGATCCTTGGGATCTGGTCCACCCCCTGCATCATCTCAGTAGCTTTAGTGATGACCTACTTCTGTAGCTACACTACTTGTAAAATATTTTGGATTTATCTAGTGGCACTTCAAACTTACATTGCATATGTTCTATCTTAATAGACTAGGATCTTTCAAAAATACTTTCAAAAATGATTTTATCAACTTATAGGCTAAACTTGGTTGTTTTTCAAACTTTCCATTTTTAGACTTTCAAAAACAGTTTTGGCCTTAGACTAGTTTTACATCCTTAGAAAGCATGTACCCATAGGACTAGTTTTTGAGCATCTCACCAACACCCTAGGGTTACCTTACTTGTGTTTGACAAACATAGAAAGGGGTGAGATGCGTAGGCCAACTGTCTAGACTTAAGATGCTTATTTCAGTGCATCAGCATAAGTCTGGACATTAAATACAATTCAGATATTAATCAGATTAAAGTTCATCAGTCAAATCAAACACTGACTGATTATAATTAACTTTATCTGACTAACCAAGTGAAAGCTACTATCTTCTGATAGTTAGTTAGTACCTAATTGGTTAGACAGCTGGTTAGAGTTAAGTATCAAATTCAGGGGGAGAAATAAAACTACTTTGGTTTTCCAAATTGAATTTCAAACTTAATTTTGAAAATCAAAGGTTAAAAGCAACTTGTTTGAAATTGTGAAATTCACAAACTTTTATCCTTTTTACCTAGTCTTTTGAAAACTGAACTTTTCAAGTATTTTAAACCATGGTTTTTAATCTAACTTTGTAAATTTGGTTTTGGAAAATAAATTTTACAAAAACATTCTATAAATATGATTTTACTTTTACCAAACTCCTTTGAAAACTAAAAGTAAAGACTTAAATTTAATTTAACTTTACTTTGAAAAATTGTTCTGAATCTAGTCCTAAAAATTTGATTTTACTTAATTTTTTCAATTTGATTTGAAGGTTAAATTTTACAAAAAATTAGTTTATAAACTAAATCTCTCAAAATCATTTTTCTTGATTTTGAAAATTGAATCCTTTACAAACTTAGTGTTGAAAAGTAAATCAGTTTTGAAAAATATATTGTCTCAAACTTAGTTTTGGAAATTTGGTGTTGAAAACTTATGTTTGAAAAGCGTTTCAAAGTTGAAACTTATTTTGAAAATTTAATCTTGAAATTTAGACCTTATACACTTATGTTTGAAAATTAAACTTAAAAGTTTTCAAATCTTTATACTCCCCCCAAGTCAACTTGACTATTTTTTTTTTTTTTAACTTGCTGTTAAAAAATTATACTTTTATCAATATCTTTGAATTTTTTGAACTAAACTTTTTATGCTTGTTCACCCCTGCTTACTTTTTGATGAATGCCAAAGGGGGAGAAGGGTTAGGTGGTTAAGTTAGCTAAACCAATTTGAAAACACAAACTGACTTTAAAACCACACAAATGCATGTTGTTTCGTACATATGCTTTCACTAACTTAACCAGGTTGTCATTCCATCAAAAAGGGGGAGATTGTTGGTGCGGGTAGCACTAACGGTCTAACCCAGGTTTTGATGAATGACAAATAGGTTAAGTTAGTTGTGTTGTTGGCTGACACTTTGATCAAGTGTGCAGGAAAAGTCCAGCTAGGTCGACGGGCTGACCGGATAGCTGGCGAGAAGTCCAAGCGGGTCGACGGGCTGACCGGACGCTTGGCGAGAAGTCCAGACGGGTCGACGGGCTGACCGGACGTCTGGCAGGTAAGTGAGGTAAGTCACTGGAGGGGAGTCACGCGAGGGCGCGTTGGGAAGTGAGGTAGTGACTGTGAGGACGCGTTCCCGGGAAGGGGACATTAGGCGTCGATCCGGCTTAGAGCCATCTCGGATATCTAAGTCGAGATCGTGACTAGATTCCGGTCTCGGAAAGACGGAATCTAAGTCATACTCTTGATGCTAATTTTTATTACTTAGCGTATCTGTAAAATGTGCTAACAAACTGTGCTGCAGGTTTATTTGCCTCGGACTAATCTTGTTTTGCGGTAGGGAGCAGTGAGGTCAGGCGCGAATAACTCGGGCGTCCGGCGCTGGAAGGATCCAGGCGCCAAGGCAAATTATCCCAGGACGAGCGTTGACACTTGAAGCATCTTTGGTTGGGAGTGTTCGTCACATTCGAGCACCGGAAGGGATCAGCGCCGGGCGGCATATAAAAGAAGCCCCAGGTAGGAGCTTCAACACATCAGTCTGCTGAGAACTCTGAGTCCAATCACTCTGCTGCTCTACGCTCCAACAACGTTCACAAAGCTCCGACGACTCACTCCGGCTCTCTTTTTAATTCATTGTTTGTCGGTTAGCTTTGTTTTCTTTCTTTTCATTAGCAATATTTGTACGTAAATTGTAATTATCCGAATTGCTAGTGAATTGCCCAACGAAAGTACTCAAGGAGTACGGGCCTTCGAGTAGGAGTCGTCACAGGCTCCGAACGAAGTAAAAATCAACCGTGTTCATTTCTTTACTTCCTTACTTTTCCGCTGCATTTTAACTCGAGATTTTCGAATCGATATTCACCCCCCCTCTATCGAATCTTACGGTCTTACAGATCGATCAGCCGATCGATCCAAATTATTGCCCCGAGCACAGTAGCGTGCTGGATCGATCACTAGATCGATCCAACTTATGTCCTGCATACAGTAGCCATCTGGATCGATCACTAGATCGATCCGACTATTCCAATCGATCCGTGGATCGATTGGGAGGTCTGATAATAGCTGGGAAACATATATTTCAGTTCCTTGACCATAGGGGATGTAGTATATGTTAGGTATACTTAGATTATACTCCTTAGTACATGTAGCACCAAGAAATGTTAACAGCTTAGCAAAATTTTAATTAGTACAGCTTCCGCGTCTAGATTTAGCGATGGTCAGGGAATAGTTTAGCACAGATTAATGTAATGATCGGTCTCACAGCCTAGTTAGAAGGAGGTGGGTCGTTACAATTTAAAATTTATTAAGCTTGCTTACTTAAACTTTATGCATCTATTTTACTTAGCTTTGAATTTCAGTTGTCATAATCAAAAAGGGGAAGATTGTTGGTGCGGGAAGCATCCGACGATCGACCATTGTTTTGATAATGGCAAAGGAATTCAAAGTTAAGTTGTTTTATGATTTAATGCACTTAATTGAGTGTTTTAGGAAAGTCCTACCTGCGGTTAGGTAGGTAGAAAACCCTAGGGGGTGGTAACCGTACCCTAGGTCATAGAGGGTGGTAACCGTATGCGGAAAGTCTTGGCGGGTCGAGAGCTTCAGGCAAAAGTCCTAGGGGGGTAACCCTAGGTGGAAAGTCCTGGTGTCGTAAACCAGGTGAAAGACTGGACTAGCCGGGAAGTGGAAGTCGAGCAGAAAGTCTGGAAGCTTCGAACGCTGAGCAAAAGTCCAGTCGATCTGGAGGATCGCACTGGCATCAGGTAAATCTCCAGAGTGGAGTAGGTGAGGACGCGTTCCCTGTAGAGGGAACAGTAGGCGTCGGGTCGACCTAGGGTTTCAGGTTGAAAATCTGAAGTCAGACCCGAACAGTCCGACGACTGTCAAGTATATCTATCTTATTGTTTCTGTACTAACTTTGTCTTGCAGGGTTTGTGTTTGGAACTAACACAATTTGTAGGAACAAAGGAGCAACTTAGACCTCGGATGAACAGTGTCTGAGGCGCCTCCATGGGGCTTAGAGGCGCCTCGGGTGCTAGCCGAAGCCAGCTGTCCAGAGACGCTGGAGGCACCTCGGAGGTCACTGGAGGCGCCTTGGACCAGGCGTTGGAGGCTCCTTGGAGCAACTTGGAGGCGCCTTCAGTGGGATAAGGTGCGACCAGATCAGAGCTGATCCACGCATGCGACTCGGCGGCCTAGAGGTGCCTCGGACAGGCTTGGAGGCGCCTCCAGCACTGTTTAAAAGGGGACTTCGAGCAGCAGCTTAGAACATTAATTCACAAGCGATCCTTCTGCATACAACTGCTAACGAGGTCATCCCGAAGTGCTGTGACGACATACCGACGACCCGGAACTCCAGATTTTGATGTTCTTACTGTCGGTATTATTTTCTTTCATAGTTCTAATTGTAATAATCTTGTAACAATCTTTTCGAGCTTATAGTTGTTGCCCACCGAAAGCGGTCAACGACCGCGGGCCTTGGAGTAGGAGTCGCTATAGACTCCGAACAAAGTAAACGTCCATGTTCTTGTGTGTTTGCTTTAGCTTTATTTCCGCTGCGTTACTCGTAAGATTTCCGAATCGAACGAAATAGCCACGAGCACTATTCACCACCCCCCTCCTCTAGCGCTTCCAATCCAATACTTTCGGTCACAACAATTACAGCCTCTAGAACTTCTTGTTCCTCAAGCACAACAGTTTGTACTACATGATTTTCATTAAAATAACATTGTTTGTATATAACAACAGTTTCTATTACATGATTTTATGAATATGAGCTTAACACTGCCCACACATAGTGACAGTGATAACAACTGAACTCTACTTTGTAAAATAAGCTAGAACCACTCCCACTAGAAAATAAACTAATGAGTGGGAAATGTTATCACGTTCATCCCGGACTCAATGAAAGCAGGGTCAACCTGTAATGACCCGCCTTCTACTAACTAAGCTGTAAGGCCGATCGCTACAGTTATGCTGTGCTAACTATGCGGAAAACAGATCTAATTTAAATTTTAGTTGCTAACTGTTAACTATTCTTGGTTCTACATGTGCTGAAGGGTGTAATCTAAAGGATACAAGGTGTATCCCACATCCCCTATGGACTAGAAGCTGATCTGCATGCTAAGTTTCTTGGTCGAAACTGAACTTCCCAATCGATCCAGACTGAATTGGATCGATTGCTCTCATTTGGATCGATCCATGGATCGATCCAGAATGCTACTGTGCTCGGGCGATAATCTGGATCGATCGGTTGATCGATCCAGGCTCACCGATCGATCCAGTGATCGATCCAGCATGCTTCTGTGCACGGGACTTTATTTGGATCGATCGGCTGATCAATCCAACATAAGTCAATCGATCCAATGATCGATCAAAAACCCTTATGTTCGCGAGGAATAGCTTGGATCGATCGACCGATCGATCCAGAGGCCTTCTGTTCGCGACAGCATGTGACTGGATCAATCAGCTGATCGATCCAGAAGCCTTCTGTTCGCGGAATCGGCCCTCAATCGATCCAGGGATCGATTGAGGACCCCCGATCGATCCATTGATAGATCGGAGTTTCTGATTTCGCACTGAAACTCTGATTTCAGCACTAGTTCGTGTCAAAATCTCACCCAACAATTATACAATGCATGGAAAACATTCTAATATCTACTAACTAGCATTCTAACATGACATAGTGCAAGGTTTATTAATTCATAGCATTTAACCACTAGAAATGCATAAAAGTGTCTTAAGAAAAGAAACTAAGTTCTTAATTTGCTAAACTCCCTAAGGATCTTCATTCCAGGTTCCTGCCACACACACCATCTCTGCATTGACCACCAGCTTCCTCTAGTCCATCTTCCCTTTACCTTTATCTGCAGTATAAGGAAAGGAAAGTATCTATAAGCTTTCGCTTAGTAAGAAACCATCTACCTCACAAAAACATGCATACGATGCATTTATGCTTTTAAAACATGCTATTTGAAATATGTACTGATTAAACTAAAACATGGCATGCTATCAAACAATACATGGAAATCAAGAGCTAAACATGGCATACTATCATCTATAGCATATGTAACCAAAAGCTGAGCATAGTGTTATCATACATAACCATAAAAATGAGCTCAACTGAAGTATAAACTGAGCTAATTCTAGCAAATGCTTAAACTATACTGATCTCACCTAACTGTTTTGTGAGAGTTTAAAATTACATACATAATAGATGAAAATACATAAACATGCTGTTGTTTGGGCCCGGCAATTGTACGTGCTATGCGCGCGTCCCTGACTAGACCCGGGTTTGCAAGTCCCGAATTTAGTAGGGTTTACTAGGTTATCTAAACTTAGAGACCGACTATGGGAGCCCAGCCCAATAGATATCTAATCCTGTACAGTGCCACTGAAAAGTAAAATACTGAATATAACTAATTATTGCTTGCCTTGCTCTTTCTAGGTTATCTGAACCTAGAGCTAGGTTATCTGAACCTAGAGGCGACTATGGGAGCCTACCCATTGGACATCTAGTCCTGTAAAAGTTGAAGCAAGGCTAAATAATCTGTAAAAATGCTTCTATTGCATTTATCTAAGCTACTAAAATGCCTAAGTTGCATTTTACTGCGATAAACAATTTAATCGAACACTTGGTGTGCGCTAATTCATCTCCCTTGTGTTGAAAGTCTATATACTGCTAAAGTAAACATAAAATCCACACGGAAGCTACTTATACTGCAGGTGAGGGGTTTCTTACCTTGTACGCTAGTTTCCTTATGGTTCTAGTCGTTAGGTTTCCGGAGAAGATGATCCTTTCGATAGTCTTCTTGCGCCAACACGTTCCTCTCGCGGAGGGGAGTGTCCTTGTGTCGGAGCTGCTGCCGGAAGATGCTCTTAGGGCCCTAGGGAGAGAACCCTAGGGTTGGCGCCGAGAGGAAGAAGGAGAAGGAGAGGGGGCGGCGTGTAAGGTGAGGTCTCGGTGGAGAATTTCCGAACCAAAGAAAATAAACCAAACCCACTCAAGTTTTCTATTTATATTAAGTGGGTATTTCGGCCCAACTCTAATATAAATATTATTGATTCCCCTGCTGGGGCTCCTGGCTAGCCAGATTCAATTAAGTCTCGGTTCGGCTAGAGGTCATGGGTTCAATTCCCGCGAAGGTCGTTTTACGCTTATATTTATTTTTGCTACTTCCGCTACTCTAAAAATTCTGGAAAAATATCTAAAAATTCCAGAAAAATCATAGAATATTTCTAAAATAGTTTTGAGAATTTTCGGGCGTTACAATCCCCCATACCTTATAAAAAGTTCGTCCTCAAACTTAAAACAATTCTGGGTACTTCTGTCTCATGCTGGCTTCTGTCTCCCAAGTTGCCTCTTCTGCTGTGTGACTGTGCCAAATAACCTTGACTAATGGTACCTCCTTGTTCCGCAATTTCTTAACTGCTCGGTCTATTATCTGAATAGGCCGACTGTCATAGCTGAGGTCTTCGCGGATCTGTATCGACTGGGGCTCAATCACCTAGGTGGTATCTGAGATATGCTTCTTTAGCATAGAGACATGAAATACATTGTGGACAGCTGACATTTCCTGGGGTAGCTCTAGCTCATATGCTACCTTGCCCACTCTTCTGCTGATAAGGTATGGTCCCACGTATCTGGGACTTAGCTTGTCCTTCTTTCCAAAATGCATTACTCCCTTCATGGGAGCTACTCTGAGGAACACTGTATCCCCAACTGAAAACTCTAAAGGTCTGCGTCGTATATCAGCATAGCTTTTTTGGCGGCTCTGAGCTGTTTCTATCCTCTGGCGGATCTGCTGTATAGCTGCTGTGGTATCTGCCACTAGATCTGTCTGAAGTTCTAGTTCTTTCTGTTCACCACTCTCATACCAGCAGATTGGAGATCTACACCTCCGCCCATAGAGAGCCTCATAAGGTGTCATACCGATAGTGGCCTGATAGCTGTTGTTGTATGCAAATTCTGCTAAGCTCAGATACTTGCACCAACTTCCCTTGAAGTCTAGGGCACATGCTCGGAGCATATCTTCGAGTACCTGATTTACTCGCTCCGTCTGGCCATCTGTCTGAGGATGGAAAGCTGTGCTGAACTTTAATTTCGTTCCCAATGCTGACTGTACACACTCCCAGAAGTGTGATGTGAATCTGCTGTCCCTGTCTGAAATAATGGTTCGTGGGACTCCATGTAGTCTAATGATCTCCTTGAGATACAACTGAGCTAGCTGTTCCATGGAGTAGGATATCCTGATGGCTAAGAAGTGGGCTGATTTAGTCAACCTATCGACTATTACCCAGATGGTATCAAAACCATTTGTGGTTCTGGGTAATCCCACTATGAAGTCAATAGAAATGTCTTCCCACTTCCATTCTGGGATCTGGATAGGCTACAAGATTCCTCCTGGTCTCTGATGTTCTGCCTTGACCCTCTGACAGGTTAGGCAGGTGCTGACATAACGAGCGATGTCTCTCTTCATCCCAGGCCACCAAAAATGTTTCTTCAAGTCCTGGTACATTTTGGTGGAGCCTGGATGCATCGCATAGGGAGTCTTGTGAGCCTCACCTAAAACCTTCTTTTTGAGTTCCTCCTGATCTGGAACACATAGCCTGTCACTAAAATACAACACCCCGCTATCTGATATTCTGAACTCTCCACTTTCTGATTCTGCTAAACCTTGCTTGATTCTCTGAATTTCAGGATCCTGCTCCCGAGCTGTCTGGATGTCACCAAGCAAGGTAGACTCTAATGTCATAGTAGAGAGATGTCCGACTATGAGTTCGAGACCGAAATCTGAGATCTCCTTCTGTAGGGGCGGTGACATGGCTGCTAGAGATAATAGGGTAGCGATGGACTTTCTGCTGAGGGCGTCTGCTACCCTATTTGCTTTTCCTGGGTGGTAGAGGATGTCCATGTCGTAATCTTTGACTAGTTCTAGCCATCTGCGCTGTCGCATATTCAGATCCTTCTGAGTGAAGAAGTACTTCAGACTCTGATGATCTGTATACACTCTACACTGAGCTCCATACAAGTAATGTCTCCAAATCTTGAGAGCGAACACTACTGCTGCAAGCTCAAGGTCATGAGTGGGGTAGTTCCTCTTATAATCCTTGAGTTGTCTGGAGGCGTAGGCGATCACCTTGTCGTTTTGCATCAGCACTGCTCCTAGTCCCAACTTAGAGGCATCACTATAAATGTCGAAGCTGTCTGTGTTCCCTGGTAGAGCTAGAATAGGTGCACTGGTCAATCTCTTTTTCAGCTCGCTGAAACTGTTCTCACAGTCCTCGGTCCACTGAAACTTTCTGTTCTTTCTGGTGAGAGCTGTCAGTGGGGAGGCTATCCTGGAGAAGTCCTCTACGAATTTCCTGTAGTAACCTGCTAATCCCAGAAAGCTTCTGATCTCGCTGGCGTTCTTGGGTCTTTTCCAGTTGCTCACAGCTTCTATCTTACTGGGGTCTACCATGATACCGTCCTTTGAGATGATGTGACATAGGAAGGACACCTGATCTAGCTAAAATTCACATTTTGTGAACTTGGCATACAGCTGGTTCTGCTGAAGGGTCTGCAATACTATTTTCAGGTGTTCTGCGTGTTCTTCCTGAGTTCCTGAATAGATAAGAATGTCATCGATGAACACGATAACAAACTTATCTAAGTATTCCCTGAATACTCCGTTCATGATGTCCATGAAAGTAGCTGGAGCATTCGTCACACCAAAGGGCATGACTACGAACTCGTAATGTCCGTATATGGTCCTGAATGCTGTCTTGGGTATATCACCTTCTTTAACTCTAACCTGGTGATATCCCGATCTGAGATCTATTTTAGAGAACACTGCTGCTCCCTTTAGCTGATCAAACAGGTCATCTATCCTGGGAAGAGGATACATGTTCTTGATTGTGACTTGGTTCAGTGCCCGGTAGTCTATACACAGGCGCATGCTCCCGTCTTTCTTCTTCACGAACAATACAGGTGCTCCCCATGGTGAGTGACTAGGGCGTATGAAGCCTTTGTCAAGCAGCTCCTGTAGTTGCTCATGAAGTTCCTTCAGTTCTGTTGGAGCCATGCAATAAGGCGCTTTGGAAATCGGATTGGTACCGGGAATGAGCTCTATCTCAAATTCAATCTCCCTGTCTGGTGCTAATCCTAGTAACTCTTCAGGGAAGAGTGTTGGGTAGTCACATACGACTCGGACCTCTGCTAGCTGTTGGTCCTTGTCCTGACTGGTACTGACTACGTGTGTTAAGAACCCCGTACATCCTGAATCCATCAACCTCTGTGCTTTCATAGTTGAGAGAAACCTCTTGGCTTTTCTCCTGGGTTCTCCGACGAATTCGAACTGTGCTTCCGCTTCAGGTTGGAATATGACCTTCTGTTTACGGCACTCGATGGAGGCACCGTATTTGATCAAGAAGTCCATCCCGAAGATGACATCGTAGTCGGTCATATTAAGCACTATCAGGTCGCAAAAGAGCTCTCTGTCTGCTATAATGACCGGCACTGCTCTGAGCCAGTGCGTGGATGCCATGATTTCTCCTGAAGATAAGGTCATCAGGAACTGACTACTGAGTACCTCTGGAGGTCTTGCTAACCTCTCAGCAAATGCCCTGGATATGTATGAATGGGTTGCCCCAGTATCGAATAAGACAGTTGTACTTTGCTGTAAAATACTAATCTAACTTGTGACAATTGTCGAGGCATTTGCTACGTCCTCTCTGGTAAGTGAGTAGATCCTCGCATTGGTCATAGCTGGAGGAGCTTCTAATCTGCCCTGGCTGATATGTGGGCCATCTAAAGCGGCCTGCATCTGATGTAACTGAGCTGGTTGACCTCCATACTGAAGCGGCTGTGGCTGAGGAAGACTGGTCTTGTTTGGACACTGCTTGGCCATATGCCCTTCCTGTCCTCATTCAAAGCATCTTCGTGTGCCCTTACGACAAACTCCAGGATGGAATTTCCCACAAGTAGCACACTTTGGATAACTGGGCTGCTTGCTGGCTGACCCTCCTTTTGGGTAACTCCCTAGTTTGCGCTTGTTGCTGGAGTTCCCTTTCCAGTTAGAGCCATGAGAGCTGTGACCCTGCTGTTTCTGAGTGACTGAGCCTCCTTGACCTTTAGCTTCTGAGAGGACCTGCTTCTGCTGCTTGATGCTATTCTGGTAATGCTCAGTGATTATAGCACTGCTCACTAACTCTTCTGTGGTTTGTGGCCTATGAACACCACCAGCCACGTTCATTGCTATTTCCGGCCTCAGCATCTTGAGCATCAACCGGATTCGTTCCCTTTCTGTGCTGACTAATTCAGGGCATAGACGAGCCAATCTGTTGAATTTCTTCATGGCTTCCTCCACTGAGAGGTTGCCCTGGCGAAACTCGGTGAACTCGTCGTAATGGCGGTTTATGACCCGCGTGTGAAAGAACTACTCAAAGAATTCTTTCTCGAAGTCTGCCCATGTCATCTGATTTACTGGGCGCTACGCTCTGATTCTCTCCCACCACATGCGTGCATCTCCTGTCAGACAGAAGGAGGCGCACTTCACCTTCTCGTGTTCTGGCCAGTCCCGAAGCTCCATCGTACTCTCCAGTGTTTTGAACCAGGCTTGTGCATCCCATGGTTCACTGGTGCCTGAGAAGTTCTCTGGCTTGACTCTCTGCCACTGGATCAAATAGGCTTCTCTCTTTGCCTCTACTGCTGCTGGGCTACTAGGCTGGACTGGTGGAACCTCTAAGACTACTGGTGTTGCCAAGTTTGGCTCCGGGGTGACAGTGGGAGTGTTCTGCTGACTAGCCTTTAAGGTGGCTATTTCTTGTTGTTGTTCAGCTAGCTGCTGCTGTAACTGAGCCACTAGTGCTGTAAGGTCTGGGGGAGGCACTGAACTGTCTGCCTCATGCTGGGGCTCAGTGGCTGGTGCCCTTCTAGCTGGGCGTCCTCGTGCCATTTCTAAAGACATAGAGGACATACATAACTAATACAATCATGTTTATGTAACTACAATCACTAACATGTTAGGTACTATCATCAATCAACATGCTACAGTATCTAAAAACATGAAAGAAGGAACATAATAAAGTGAGAGACGTTTCTTACTTGGAAGCTGCAGGTTCAATGCTGATGTGTGTGTAGGAAGTATGGAAGTTGCTCTGATACCACCCTGTAACGACCCGCCTTCTACTAACTAAGCTGTAAGTCCGATCGCTATAGTTATGCAGTGCTAACTGTGCGGAAAACTGATCTAATTTAAATTTTAGTTGCTAACTGTTAACTATTCTTGGTTCTACATGTGCTGAAGGGTGTAATCTAAAGGATACAAGGTGTATCCCACATCCCCTATGGACTAGAAGCTGATCTGCTAAGTTTCTTGGTCGAAACTGAACTTCCCAATCAATCCAGACTGAACTGGATCGATTGCTCTCCTTTGGATCGATCCATGGATCGATCCAGACTGCTACTGTGCTCGGGCGATAATCTGGGTCGATCGGCTGATCGATCCAGGCTCACCGATCGATCCAGTGATCGATCCAGCGTGCTTCTGTGCACGGGACTTTATTTGGATCGATCGGCTGATCAATCCAACATAAGTCAATCGATCCAATGATCGATCAAAAACCCTTCTGTTCGCGAGGAATAGCTTGGATCGATCGACCGATCGATCCAGAGGCCTTCTGTTCACGACAGCATGTGACTGGATCAATCGGCTGATCGATCCAGAAGCCTTCTGTTCGCGGAATCGGCCCTCAATCGATCCAGGGATCGATTGAGGACCCCCGATCGATCCATGGATCGATCGGAGTTTCTAATTTCGCACTGAAACTCTGATTTCAGCACTAGTTCGTGCCAAAATCTCACCCAACAATTATACAATGCATGGAAAACATTCTAATATCTACTAACTAGCATTCTAACATGACATAGTGCAAGGTTTATTAATTCATAGCATTTAACCACTAGAAATGCATAAAAGTGTCTTAAGAAAAGAAACTAAGTTCTTAATTTGCTAAACTCCCTAAGGATCTTCATTCCAGGTTCCTGCCACACACACCATCTCTGCATTGACCACCAGCTTCCTCTAGTCCATCTTCCCTTTACCTTTATCTGCAGTATAAGGAAAGGAAAGTATCTATAAGCTTTCGCTTAGTAAGAAACCATCTACCTCACAAAAACATGCATACGATGCATTTATGCTTTTAAAACATGCTATTTGAAATATGTACTGATTAAACTAAAACATGGCATGCTATCAAACAGTACATGGAAATCAAGAGCTAAACATGGCATACTATCATCTATAGCATATGTAACCAAAAGCTGAGCATAGTGTTATCATACATAACCATAAAAATGAGCTGAACTGAAGCATAAACTGAGCTGATTCTAGCAAATGCTTAAACTATACTGATCTCACCTAACTGTTTTGTGAGAGTTTAAAACTACATACATAATAGATGAAAATACATAAACATGCTGTTGTTTGGGTTCGGCAACTGTACGTGCTATGCGCGCGTCCCTGACTAGACCCGGGTTTGCAAGTCCCGAATTTGGTAGGGTTTACTAGGTTATCTAAACCTAGGGACCGACTATGGGAGCCCAGCCCAATGGATATCTAATCCTGTACAGTGCCACTGAAAAGTAAAATACTGAATATAACTAATTATTGCTTGCCTTGCTCTTTCTAGGTTATCTGAACCTAGAGCTAGGTTATCTGAACCTAGAGGCGACTATGGAAGCCCACCCATTGGACATCTAGTCCTGTAAAAGTTGAAGCAAGGCTAAATAATCTGTAAAAACGCTTCTATTTCATTTATCTAAGCTACTAAAATGCCTAAGTTGCATTTTACTGCGATAAACAATTTAATCGAACACTTGGTGTGCACTAATTCACATCCCTTGTGTCGAAAGTCTATATACTGCTAAACTAAACATAAAATCCACACGGAAGCTACTTACACTGCAGGTGAGGGGTTTCTTACCTTGTACGCTAGTTTCCTTACGGTTCTAGTCGTTAGGTTTCCGGATAAGATGATCCTTTCGATAGTCTTCTTGCGCCAACACGTTCCTCTCGCGGAGGGGAGTGTCCTTGTGTCGGAGCCGCTGCCGGAAAATGCTCTTAGGGCCCTAGGGAGAGAACCCTAGGGTTGGCGCCGAGAGGAAGAAGGAGAAGGAGAGGGGGCGGCGTGTAAGGTGAGGTCTCGGTGGAGAATTCCCGAACCAAAGAAAATAAATCAAACCCACTCAAGTTTTCTATTTATATTAAGTGGGTATTTCGGCCCAACTCTAATATAAATATTATTGATTCCCTCTTCTTTCAGCACACCCCTGCTGGGGCTCATGGCTAGCCGGATTCAATTAAGTCTCGATTCGGCTAGAGGTCATGGGTTCAATTCCCGCGAAGGTCGTTTTACGCTTATATTTATTTTTGTTACTTCCGCTACTCTAAAAATTCCGGAAAAATATCTAAAAATTCCAGAAAAATCATAGAATATTTCTAAAATAGTTTTGAGAATTTTCGAACGTTACACAATCTTAGTATCATCCATCAGATCTATTTTTGGATCTTCCACACATTCTTCCAGAGCCTCCTCTGATTCTGCGGGATCCATTTCTTTAGGATCTAGATCCTCTTTTGATTCTTCAGGATCCTATGTTAATTGAAATAATTCCCTGCATATCTCTGAATATGAGATGCACCCTTTAGAGCGATCCATTAGTTTATCTGCTATATCACGAAGATGTCCCGGCAGTGACTGAATCAGAGCCCATCTTCTGTGTTCGTCCAGGATTGGAAACTTTTCTTGTTAGAGTTTCAAGAATATCCAATCGAGCTGATTAATAAGCCATCTGGCTCCGTAAACAGGGTCATTATCAAGCTCCTTGATTTTCTCCCAAAGCTCAAGTTATCGTTCATAACAACTAGTTATCGTGTATATTGTTCGTGATATCTGGAATTGAAAATAATAATGTCAGTATAAATTGACAAACCAGTAACAAAACTGATCAATTCAATTCTCACAGAACAATATACATACAATACATAAGCAAATAAGAAAAATAAATATTCTTATATTTAGGATGTTCTAGTTGACTAACACATTGGATTGGTCAATGGGGCAACTGGATCCTAAATTCCTTGTCCTTGTTGGAACTAATCCAATTGGGATGTTCAATTTTTTTTTAATCTAAGGTCATTTAATTAAATCATCACTACAAGAAAAAAGCTAAACAACAACGCTTTTTTGGCGTTGTCGTATGTACTTAAAAAGTGATGTTGTAGATGGTGTTGTAGAAAGTCATATCAAAGACAACGCTTTAAAAGCGTTGTGGTTGGTCACAAAGACAACGCTTTTTAAGCGTTGTCTTTTCGTTCTTAAAAAGCGTTGTTATAGATGCTGTTGTAAAAATGCACATATCAAAGACAACGCTTTAAAAGCGTTGTGGTTGGTCACAAAGACAACGCTTTTTAAGCGTTGTCTATTCGTTCTTAAAAAGCGTTGTTAAAGATGCTGTTGTAAAAATGCACATATCAAAGACAACGCTTTAAAAGCGTTGTGGTTGGTCTCAAAGACATTGTTTTTTAAGCGTTGTCTTTTATTACTTAAAAACGTTGTCTTTTTAAATTTATAAAAAATAGTGTTTTTCTTAATTAAATAGCAAAAATTATAAAAAATACTCAAAATTTACATATAATTGAATATCCACAACCACAATCATTTTTATAATAAGACTATTTAACAAATAAATAAAACTTTATATTATACAAACAAAATGTATACATATTGATCCACAAATTAAATTTGTATCATACAAGTTATCCTTAACTTCATGACAATAATTTTTCAAACACACAAGTTTTACAAAACCTCATCATTGACTAACCGTTGTTGTTGGTGTCCATCGCATGGAATTGCTTCTTTAAGTCCAGCAATCTCTTCTTCTGAAAGGCTTTCAACTATCACTCTTAGAGCCATCTTCTTCAACTTGTCATCAGCACACCGGGTTGTAGGCAATCAAGAAATTTTGTATGAAAACTTTCATACATGTAAATCTCGTACTAAATAATATGTCAATGTTATATATACATGTAATTTATACCGTAAGTGTGTTTATATCGTAACTGACAAGTTTTCTTTAGGGCCAACTTCTACTCAAGCTCTTTAAACACTGCATCAAAATAAAAAAATTGGCATTAGTTCTGTGCTAAATGAAAATCATATTTAGAGGAAAAAGCGGGAGTGTTGTAGATGGATATATTAACCAAGCATATTAATGTTTGACCTGTCTTTACAAGTTCTAAGCATATATATTAACCAAGCATATAACCTAAGAGGAATAAGTTACAAAATGCTACTTGATGTTTGACCTGTCTTTATTGGATTTTGCGGCCCCGGTCTTCTTGTAGCCAGGCACAATGTAATACTTGATGTTGACTCTACCTTTGCAGTTGTTTCGGCTTGAGGAGTGGCAAAGAATGGTGGAGTAGAGGATGGATTTCAGGTATTCATCCGTGCCATCGAGGAAATGACTCCAGTAGGTGACTAGCATGTTGACCAGGGCATGCTTGGAGAAGATGACTTGTTTCAGAAGCTTTTTAGATCAAAGATATGAAGTGCATTGTTATAAAACTAGATGCACGAACACTTGCTTATACGGTTCTTGAAATAAAATACATTCGTAACCGTCACTAGCCCAAGCTCAATAAGGAAAATTCACGGTAAATGTGCATAGTATACCTCAGATACTGCAGATGATAGGGAAGGCCAGAAGACAGTTTGACGCAAATATTGAGATTGCCCAAGCCAATCCATGGTACTAATCCTGACAGCTCCTCCAAATCGCACTGACTTGATTGTGTCCACCCATCCTTGTTCATCAGCTTGGAACCTTTGAAATGAAAATTGCATTGGGTACATGGAAAAAACAACAAAAGGGAGGATAAATGATAGCCACCAACCTAATTGTTCACAAATATCTATATAAGTTATTAAGGGTGTTCATAGAAGTTGATCCTTTAGCCGTGTCTATTAGATGGTCAAATCTAGGCGCCAACTCAAAAATGTTGGCGTCCAAGTGTTAGTGTTCAACTACTTCTGATTTTCTTCATCTTTGAATTGTTAAATACATAGGGTATTTATAGGGAATACTCAAGATGTATCTAAATAAATACATGAACCAATATTAAATGACATACATTCATCATCCGAAGAGTCATTCATGAATCCTCCAATATTCATGCTCCAGATGACCATACATTAGATTATAAGTCCAATTAATTTGATTGCAAGGTTGTAAACAGTCCTTGAGGGCTATTGATAGTGATTCCAGTGCGTCTTGGAAAATAATGGAACAAACCTATGAAACAGCTATCAAGGGATTCACAAACTTTCAAGAAGCGGATGGATTACAAAGAAAACAATTTGCACCATCAAACTGAAACTTATAATAAGCCTTAATAAATTAATGAAAAAAGAATTGTTTAGAAGTTCACCGAGAAACATATGAAAATACAACAAATGCAACTGCAAAAAAATAACAATTAACTTTTTTTTTTTACTTTCAGATCAAAAGGTCAAATTTATATACTTTGGTTCATGTTCAAGCAAGAGGATAACAATCTCATCGACAGTTAGTATTTCCTTTTAATATAGAACACTAAAAAGAAGGAATATCAATGATGAAACAAACATGAAAATGCGAGCTACTGAGGCAGCGAGCAATCTGCTTGAACAAGGTAATCATGCAGCGTTGGAACTCTGTCGTGAGCATCAAAGACCAAATATTACCAAATATTAAGATCACTGACAAACCAAATAATACCTTATTTTTAACAGCTATCTAGAGGATCTGGCTTTTTGACTTGAATCTGGTTCAAAGAAGACAAATCAAATATACAAATACTAAGATGAAAGCATAATGAAGTAGTTAACTTTTTCTACTTTACCTGATTATAAGATCTACAGCTTCTTGCTCAGTATTTTGCTGCACGAGTAATTATTAGAAAAACAAACCCAATAGTGGAACAAAAGCTAGATAAAGAAACTAGATAATTTACACTGACAGAACTTTATAGAATAACATATAATACAGTGCTTTGTACTTGCATATTAATCCAGAAAACATCCTTTCACCTAAGTGACAATTTTTCCAAAACATCATCATTCACAAAACATCATCATTCACTAAAAATTTTCACAAGTTTTTAAACTTCAGTGACAACTTTTCTTTGGGGTCAACTGCTCAAGGTCGATCTGGTAACTATGCACTGCATCAAAAAAATTGGCATTAACTATGATTCCACCAAAAAAACCACCATTCCATGAACTTAAATCTAAATAGAATTATGGCAACTATCATTCCATACCTATTCATAAATATGATCTTGTATGCACTCTGCCAACTCGGACCGAACCTCATCAATTTGTTCACGAGAGTACCCTATTTTTGTGAACTGTGAGCATACACAATTTATGTTAATGGAAAAAATAATCAACACTGATCACTTTGCAATTTTAAATAGTTTATGTCAAATAATTTGAGATAAGCTAAATAATGTTACTATTGATTGCAGCGAATCTCTCTCAATAGTCTCAACTTCTTCAATAATTTCTCTCATAAATTGCATCACAAAAAAACCACATTGTTTCGCATCCGGTTGTTGAGGAGCCTATATATAGTAATTAGAGTCAAATTGTTAATGAAAATTATACACATTACAATATATGTTAAACAAAAGTACACATACCTTAACTACTTCCCACTTAACATTTTTCCTACCTTTTCTTTCCTTGGTTGAATTAAACAATTTTAAGGCCCTTCATACGTTAAGAATATTTGTTAAATAAGATTTTTATTATAATAAATATTTACTAAAAGAAATCTGAACTCACATTTCCATTACGTATTTTGAATCATCATCGCGAATGCGGCAACTTAGGGAATCCAGCAGGTAAATAGCATCCTTGTAAGGTTCAATAACACTAAGATTCCAATGGAAACTAGGCAAATACATAGGATTAGATCATTAAATTGAATAAATTATCGAAAGGAAGCAATTGAAAGTGATGTTTTACTTCTTGCTTACCCGACATTACATGGCACTAACACTAGTTGATCTGTTGATGCACTTGTCAGCTTATCTGCTAAAAGAGTTGCCCTTTGATTCAGGGTTTCAAGCTTAACTGATTTGTCTTGTGCCGTTTTTGCCAGATATGGGAGTTTGTGAGGATTCATAAATCTGAATTTCTTTGTCTTGGTATCTTTCACCATCTTTTTATACAGACACCTATCATTGCAAAGAAAAAAATATTTAGATACTAAATAATAAAATTTAGATACAAAACACTCATAATAAGTTGGAAAAAATAATGATCACTCATAACACTAAGTTATGGCTGATGATAGTAACATCCATACATGAGAACTTACTATGAGCAGTCTTGCATATTAAACATACCAGAAATGTATACATGCAAATTCTTTTATTTCTTGAGGACAAGCACATTTAAGATACTTAAAAATATACAAGAAAAAAGATATGAGCAAAGTACTTCCTGTCTAGAAGAACAAATGGCAGAAGGCAAACATTAAGGGCCGGTTGAAAATGAATGAGCTATATTTATGTAAAGTGTACCACATCAATTGATATTAGTAAACCTCTCAATAGAAATGATGAACTATTAACTTAATGAGAATAACATGGTATGAGAAAATTACTAGAAGTTGAATTTTTCAAGAGTAAACTTGTTCACACAACAATATTAGTAAACTTCTTGCAGTTCAAATCAGGGATTTTCTGTCTTGATATTAGAATTTCCCAGCAAACATAAAGCAATGCAGTAATTTCCCAGCATAAGTAAAGCAATGCAGTTGCAACTGAGAAAATAATATTTAGATACTAAATAATAAAATTTAGATACAAAACAATCATGTGGATTAAAAAATAATGATCACTCATAATAAGTTGGTGAAATTGTAACAATAAACCATAATAAGTTGCTAAAATTGGGAAGCAAACATGTGATGAAAAAGTTGCTGAAATTGCTTAAATAAACTTACTTACCATATGTAGGCAACGATCAAATTTCCTGAAATTGACTCCAAATGATACAAAGAATTGATGTCCTCAAGGTCAAGAAAAAGTTCACAATCTTCATCAAACACTTCATTATCTAAGCACATTGATATACATTTTCCTCCATCTAGAGCATGCTTACTGTAACAATATAACATATGTAATGCTCTTGGGACACTTGTTGACAAAGTAGGTTTTGATTTTTTTCGTTCAAACTTCTTCCTTCTAGGCTTCTAATAATTTCAAATATAAACAAGTTAGATAGCTAGGTTGAATAATAATAAAGTGGCAATATAATTAGAAATATAATAATAAAGTGACAATATAATTAGAAATATAATATCTCATATACCTCATCTTGCTTCACAATCTGCTGTTCAGGCCAAGCCACAATAGTTCCTATGGCATCACCAATTACTTCACATTCACTTGGAATTGGATATGGCAAAGGAGCGGATTTGTCCACTGCTTGATCAATGGAGACTCGAATGCAATTCTTGGGAAATGGAATACCATGAAGCATTTTTTCCATGCCATTGAAACAAACAATTGTACCATATGCAGCAATATTTGAGCAAGATTCCAATGTCAATGCAATGAGCTAATACCTAAAAATATTAACACAAACAATAGTGTGAAACTATAACAAAATATTTAAACAATTAATCAAAATTGTATTTCTACCTGAAAATTTTTGACCATACAGGTTTCTCATCAAAATGCAATCCCAATAGCAAATTTCTCACTTGGGGAGATAACCTAGTTATCTATATTATCCATATGTACATGTTTGTTAGAGTCTACGTATAGGTAGTTAGGTACTTTTGCCTTGGTATAAATTGTAGAGTCATATAATATTGGAGCATTCACCAAAACATATTCTCTATTGAAACATGTTAACCTTTAGTTGAAAAATGAAACCATTCCAGGAAAATGCTTGAATTATAACTTATAATAAGCAACTTTGTTTCTTTAGCACTTGAGAATCTGCAACTTCCTCAAAGGGACATCAACATAAGCAACTCAATGCAATAGTGCATGATGTATTAAATCATACTTAAGCCATTAAGCTCTTAGAAGGCAAGTGACATAAATATAACAATAGTAGTTGATATAAATTCAACAAACTGAGTAGGCACAAGTCACTGCCCAGAATTAAGATGAGATAATGCAGAACACAAGTTTTAGATACAATAAAAATGAGAGATATTCTCTGCGCATTAAGGGTACACAATAAAAATAATAGTAGAATAACACTAGAGATTGATTAATTTCAAGCTGCACATTATACCTGACGACAAAGAAAGGCTGGAATGTGAATAATATCTGCAACTTGGCCAATAGCTTCACACTGAATTTGAGAAAAAAGGATAGCATGTTATATGCTTCATGCTATTTTTAAGGATTAATACCTACTGCCAAAGTCTATAGCTAAACGTTTAAAAATTCCAGATTAAATCATGAGAAAATACAATCAGGGGAGGGGGAAAATTGATGCAGTATGAATCCGGCAAAATGGCTAGTTCGGAAAATAATCAAAAATAAACAAAATCTTATTCTAGAGGGATGGAAGAAATTTTACCTTTCTTTCTTCCGTTCCTCCTACTCTCGAATCTGCTCTGCGAGGAAGGAACTAAGATCGAAGGGTTCAGAGGAGTTGAGGAGCCGTGAGAAGATTAGGAAGGGTAAGCTGACTTTGATTGAGGAGATGGGGAAATGCGAGATTAGGGATCTCGACTTGGAGGAGTTGGGCCGGCGTGAGGAGTTTTGCGTGAGGAGTTTGGGTCGAGATTAGGGTTCAGAGGAGATCACGCGGCAAGGAGAGGAGAAGGCGCTCGTGGAGAGGAGTGGAGAGGAGAAGGCGCTCGTGGAGAGGAGAAGGAGAGGAGAAGGCACTCGTGGAGAGGAGAAGGAGAGGAGAAGGCACTCGTGGAGAGGAGTGGAGAGGAGAACTCGTGGAGAGGAGTGGTGAGGAGAAGGCGCGCGCGCGTTGAGGGTTTAGAGTTTAGCAAAGCGAGGGCTGCGAATTTATTTTAAGTGAGTTTAGGGGAAACATACATAACACTTTAAAAAACGTTTTTTAAAAAAATGTTGTCTTTGACCATAAACAACAACACTAAAGACAACACTTCATTAAAAACCGTTGTCTTTAGTAAAAAGTAAATACCATAGACAACGCTTTTCACTAAAAACGTTGTAAAACAAAGAACGACAACGTTTTTATTAAAAAGCGTTGTCTATTGGGTGTTGTTGAATGCAAAAATTCTTGTAGTGCATCTTAATTGATTTGGTTGAAATAACCAATAATTTGAATCAGATTGAGATCAACCTTTCTAATATGATATGGTCTAGTCCAGGTAAACTAGATCAGTTCAGATTAGACCAGTAGATAATCATGCAAATCTAAATCCAAACATAATTAATTGAAAAATTAAAAACACAAAGTTTTTAACATTATGTTTCGTTTTTTTTTCACATGACAAAAATTTCACATTTTTTTATTTTATTCAATTGAATGAATCGACGATTAAAATATGATAAAAAACTTTGACACGTGTTTACTAAACACGAGCAAATTTAATTTTTCTTTTTGATTTAACAAAATCAAAAAATTTCTCAAATAGTATTTTGACTGATTACAATAACAAATACTATACTGTTCATCTTCTCTCTTTATCGCTATGAATGGCGATGAGCGCCTCGCAAATGCCTCGCTCTGCTAACAATTGCTAACATATCTAAGTGATCACAGGTTACCAGTCCTAGTGCTGGCGCTTGTGTCAGTCCCGGTGACGGAGAGAAAATGACTCAGTAGGCCTTTTTTCAGCACGGCTATGCGGCAAAGGCCGTGATCTGATCGTCGATCGCTAGAGGGATTTCTCCTCTCTACATCAATGGGCTCTGATACAATTTTTGCTGGTAATAAACAATTTCGTACTAAACGAAATAAACTCACAGTGTGCTCGGAGAAGAAGAAGTCGTCGGAGGAAGAATATCACCAAGAAGAAGCCATTGTGTCCTTAAGATGATCATCAAGAAACGTGGTTGTCACAAGGAAGATCACCACGTAGAAACCTTCTCCTCTCTCCACAAACCAAATTCCAATTTTCTTGGATGTTCTTCTCTTAGATCACCTTCAACTCACATCTTTTACAATTACCCTTGGACGCTTTTTATACAATGATCTTGTAACCGGTGCTTTAATAGCACATAATAGAGAAAGATGAAGATGAACATCCCTTCATTTTCTTTACATTGCAAATATTACAACGTTCAACATAATAAGCAAATAAGGACCTTAGCTTTATATTTGTTTGACCAAATACTTGAATACTAGGTGCCTAGTATTAGTCAAACCAAATACTTGAATACTAGGTGCCAACTAAAAATATATTCAGTTTTTAAAACCAATTAATTTTAAAGGTGATCGGTTCGATCTTAAAATATTTTCTACCGGCCACCAAGATAAATCGGAAAGCACTCAAATATCCATCAAAACAGTCAACGTTCTTAAAGTTATTGCACTACAAAAAATAAAGGATTTCGGGACAAAATTGGGGACGAATTTTGAAAAAAAATTCGTTGTAAAAATTTTTGCGACAAAATTTGGGACGAAAATTTTTTCGTCCCAAAATGGTTGATGCCAACTTTTGGAACGAATTATGGATTGTTGCAAATTTGGGGACGAATTTGGGGACGAATTTGGCGACGAAAAAAATTTTCGTCCCCAAATTCGTTGCAAAAAAGTATAGAAATTTGCAACGAAAACTGTTTTTGTTGCAAACCTAGGAACAAATTTAGGGACGAATTTACATAAATTATCCACCAAAATTGTCTTGATTTTTGCAACAAATTTGGGGACGAATTCGGTGACAAATTATATTTTGTTGCCAAGTTTGTCCCTAATATTGCAACGAATTTGGGGACAAATTCGGTGACAAAATTATTTTTGTTGTCATCTTTGTTCCTAATTTTGCAACGAATAATAAATTTGTTGCAAAACTGGCAACGAATTTCGCAACAAAAACTTGCCAAGTTCATTGCACACCAGATAAATTTTCGTCCCAGAATTCGTCCCAAATTCAGGGACGAAATTTGGGACGAAATTTGTGGATTCGTCCCAGATTCTGGGACGAATCCACAATTCGTCCCAGCTTCTAGGACGAAATTTGGGACGAATTTTGTGGATTCGTCCCAAAATTCGTCCCAAAATCTGGAACGAATTCTGGGACGAAAATAATTTTGTCCCAAATTACGATAGAATTGGGACAAATAATTTTCGTTGCCAAATTCGTCCCTATTTCAAATAATTTTTTCCAGCTTCAATCTCTTTCTGCAATACAATCCAAATACATACAAACCAAATTCAAATAACAAATAATATGCATTCAACACATCCTAATTTAACATTCAACACATACAAATTTAACATTCAACACATCGATCAACTCATAATTCAAGAAGTATAAAGTTTGCAACAAAGTTTACAATATCCATCTTGTTCAAGCTACTAGAAAATATGATACAAAGTTCAACAACCCAATGTTTTATAAATCCATCATCCAACCAACAACACTAAGAATACATATAGTCATCTTCATGAGCCACAAAATCTTTGATCCCCATCAAATCTCTTTTGCCTACATAACAACAAACAAATAAACTAGATCATGTCTAACAAGAAAGATTGTAAATATTATACGATATGACCATGTAAAAAGAATAATTGGAAACAAAACATAAATATGAAATTCCTTAAACATTCTAATAAAAGCCCTAAATATAATAAAAGTCATATTTACCAACGATATGAATCATCTATGTCATAACAACGGTAAAGAAAATTATAAGAATTATTTTGAAGCTAAGTACATGTATCGTAACTACGATACAACCTAATATAATTGACACATCATATAGAGAAAAAGAGAGAGATATTGTGAAGTATGATATTAGGGTTTAAATTTTCTCACTTAGTTAACTTTATTTTTCATTTTAATTTGCTGAATTTATAGGTTTGTCTTTGGTTGATATTTAATGTAAACTAAAGGATGTTTAAAATAATTGTTCATTTCATTGTGTTAACTAGTTGACAATTTCATATGAATAACTTTAGCACATTTTTAACAACTCTTTACAAAATATTAAGGTAGGAGGATGCATCGTTATCTAGTAAAGAATTTTAGAATAGTGTAATGTAATTCTAGATGAAATATAAAACTTTTATGTATCTATATAGTTTTGAAACTATACATAGATCAAATTCAGAACTTTTATGCATCATTATCATTGAAGACAAAACAAGAAAGAGTAACTTATCAAAAAGAATGAACACAATTAAACAACTATTTAAAGTTAATTTTAACATAATTATTTAAAGTTAACTTTATATAATTAAACAACTATAACATAATTATTTAAAGCTAACTTTATATATAGATCAGTCAATGCATATTAAAGAACTTAGGAATACCGAAAAGAGGTGAACAAATACATTTGTCTTCAACTACACTGAGATCGGACCAACTTGAGACCTGCACAAACAACATTATCAAATCAGGACAAAAATAAAGTCAGAGTATTAGAGACTTCATTCATAATGCCTAGTTATGCTTTAATTTTGTTACTGGTACACAACTAAGAATCATATAGATTAGTCTACGTCAAAGATAAGTCATCTCATACATTGACAGTGGAACAGTGCAAGAAGACAACAGACTTAACCTACAAATGGCAGAGTTGAAAAGTTAAAAAACCATTGATTAATGTGTAAAGCAGTAAACATAAGAAAAAAAAATCATCATACATTATTAAAATCATCACCGCCATCATCGTTATCATCGTAGGCATCATCATCGTCATCATTGGGAGGATTCTGACATTGAGCGGAGCTCAACTGAAGGTGTTGCATAATAAATTCTTGTTGTCGGCGCATTTCTCTAATATCTTTCTCCAAATTAGCCCGTTCTAGGTCTCTTTGCACCCTTTCTTGGTCTCTTTGCGAAATTATTTCCTTCAGATGACTAACCTCATCAGTCAAGGTATTTACTTGGGTCGTAAGTGCTGATGTGGAGGAAGAAGTTCCAACTAATCTTTGGGTTCTACTCAAGGAACCCATCCCCAATATCCTTCCCCCTTTTGGTCCTCCACTGGCCTCTAACCATAAACTCAAATTATTGCCAACAGACTCCTCAGACCCCTGACTATCGATGCCAGCTTGTGAGCATGTTTGAGCTAGCTCGAGTTGATCATATTTTTCCTGTTTTGTAAAACACATACGATATTGATTAGATATAATAGAAACACATATAATATTAAGACAATAATGGTAGGTAAATAATTAAATTTAAACCATATATTAAGGTAAAATAAAAATTAATTCCAACCTTGACTACTTTTGCTCTCGCCCCACTCCATGTGTTATCTTTTTTTTTTAAAGTGCGAGTGAAAGCATCAATGAAAGAAGGCTCCTTCCCTGTCTCCTTGGTCTAAAAAAACATTATTTCAAATAACGAAATAATTTGATATATATTAAAAATTTGTGAAAGAGTGAAACTATTACCATTCTCCGTCTATGCTCATCTATGTTACTGGAGCCTCCCGCATATATAGCACTTGAGTCACCAGAATTGTGAGATTGATTCATTCTATTCAGGTCACTCCTTTGTTTACTTTCCTCCATTGCCCAAAATAGAGTGATCCTCTCCCAATTTTCTTCAGTGATGAAGTTTGTTTTTTTCCGCCGACTCTTTGCGTGACTTAATACATGTCTAATGTGATCGCCACATTTCTTTTTAAATATTCTTCGTATCTCCATTTCGTCATTCGGGTCCCAATTATTTAAGCGCTGAAATAGAAATTTATTTTATTATATAATCACTGTAAAATTGAAGTAAAGTTAAGAAAATTTACTTTGAACTCGCTCCACCAAAGTTGTTTTGTGGCTGGTGGAGTGCTTGAATATGTCAAAGAATCCCCTCCTCAATGG
Source organism: Zingiber officinale (assembly GCF_018446385.1). NCBI lineage: Eukaryota > Viridiplantae > Streptophyta > Magnoliopsida > Zingiberales > Zingiberaceae > Zingiber > Zingiber officinale. Next base: position 81,314,443 of record NC_055988.1, read on the forward strand.
TTGTTCACGATCCTATTTATTTCTCGAACAACTTGTACCAGATTTTCAAAGCTGCATTAAATTACAAAATAATGATATTATATAATTAAGATAGATCTAACAAATAAAATATTTTATAGTACTTACGAATCACCGATGGGGACTAAAGGGGCTCTATCATTCCTAAACTCAGCAAATGAGTTTCTTGCTGAGTCAGGAGGATCTGAGTGGACAGGTAACTGTTCTGGGTAAGGTACTTGTGGCGGCGAATATGAAACCGGTGCAGAAGGTACATGAGAAGGGCCCGGCTGATGAAGGGGTGGCATAGGTACACTGGCAGGAGAATATGATGCCGGTGGAGAAGACACATGGGATGGGCCTGCTTGAGTAGGGGGTGGATTAGGTTCACTGGCAGGTGATGGATGTGTCTGGTCCTGTGGTCGCCGTCTACGTCCACCACGTCGAAATATATGCTGGAAATTTCAACAATTTAATAAAGTTAATTACAGATCTAATACATAACAAAGGATAATTAAAAACTTACCATTTTTATGTAAAGATTATGGAAAAGGATGGAGGGGAAATTTATGAAATGTGACCTCTGATGACCTGTAGGAATAAATACAATGTGTTAACAGATAAAGTAAATCAAATTATAAAAGAGACAGTATATACAATAAAATATGGGAAATTTCTTTAAATAAGCTAACAAAACTTACCCATCATCAAAAATCAAAGTCATCATTGTCATTATCATCCTCATCCTCCTCTTCCTCTTCCTCCTCCTCTTCCTCTTCCTCTTCCTCCTCCTCCTCCTCCTCCTCCTCCTCCTCCTCCTCATCATCATCATCATCAATTTCACTTCTATCTACGTTGATTACTACACCGTTGGGATCTCGTAAAGTTGGAATAATATATTCCTCAGTCTGAAAGGTGTTTGAAACTTCCTCTTGTTGATATGCAATGTTTTCCCAACGTGCCTCAATTTTTTTTCGTGCTTTAGTTTTACAAACAGCCCACCAATCAATCTTATCGCGTTTCAAACTCGGATATGAAGAATAGAATACTTGAATTGCTTGTTGTGCCAACACAAATGGTTCATATCTCTTATAAAATCTCTTATGATTTATTTCAACTAAATTATAATGTGGATGCACTTTCATCCCTCTAACAGGGTCAAACCAGCGACACATAAATAATATAACTTGCATTTGTGGTCCTGGGTATTCTACTTCTATAATTTCATCCAACAAACCATAAAAATCATTACTTGGACCTCCTTCATTGGATGACGATACGCACACCCCACTATTCATGGTATTCTTGCCCATTCCATAGTCTTGAGTATGAAAATTATATCCATTTATGAAATATGCTGGCCAAGTGCGTACGCATGAATTTGGACCCCATGACAGATGGATTAGCCATTCTTGTTCAAGGTGAGATTGATTAGCTTGAACCTAAGGTCAAAACACAAATTGTTAAAAGTATGCATATGTATCACACAAATATAGATTTTTTACTTACATATGATTTGAACCATGCAGCAAATTCTTCTTCACAAAATCGATCGAACTCTTGTGCCGATAATTCAGAATATAAGTTGGTAAATATCCTACTCAAAAAAACATATTGTTACACAAATAATTGAAAAAATAAAGAAATAAAAATAAAAATATATACTTATGTAACGACCACCCTTCTTACTACTACTACACTCTAAGGATGACCGTTACTTGACTACTAACTCTACTTAACCGGTATGCTACTTAACTACGAGGAATCCCTATCGAAAAATTTCGACAGAATCTCCCCTGTACCGGTGACCAAATCAATAATACAAACAAACTATACTCAGCCACAGGCGGCTGGAACATATATTTCACAACCAAAAGGAATAACATCACCACGCAGTTTAATGAAATCAAAGCATGCAAGTAATAAATAGCGGAAACAAAATAAAAACATACAGTTAACTAACAGCGGAAGGCTAAATGACTCATCTAATACATTCTTAATAAATTCTTAAACTAAGTCCCAAGGCTTCCATAGTCCTGGCATCACACACCATCCGCGCCACCTTGTCGCCTTCCTTTCTATATCTTTTCCTTTCCTTTATCTGCAGTAAGAGGAAGTGTAGTCTATAAGCAAAATTTGCTTAGTAAGCGCTATCTAACTCACAAAATCACGAATGTGCATGTATACGAAAAGAACTAGAAACTATATGCTCTAAAAAGGAAATAAAGCATAACATAACTGTTCATGTCAAACTAATAGCAAAGAAAAGCTAAGAAATCTACTCATGTAATTCTACTCGCTAATCATGCTACTCATCTAATAGGTAAACATGAAACTACTCATCCACTAGAAAAACATGGTAGAATAAAGAACTAAACTTACTGAATTCTAAACACCTTCTGAATCTTATTCAACTTGTTTAAAGACTTATTCTTTAATACTTTATACTTATGTAAAACTTGCTTTACTTGTTCAAAAACTTATACTTATAATACTTCAAAATAATAATCAACTTCTTCTTGGGCCCAGGCGTAGTACCATCTTATGCGCGTTCCCTAATAGGTTGGGGTAGCGAGCCACCAATCCTAAAAGAGCAGACCTCGGTCTACCAGGGCCAAGACCTCGGAATTGGACACCTGGATTTGTTTAACGACAAGCTCTTGGATGTCGGGTACTAGCCTCTTCTTAAAAGTAAAATACTTTTTAGCTTATTTACTTCTTCTTTAAATGCCTTGGCATTTTAATAGACACCTTGTGTGCCAAAAATCCCTAAAGTCTCGACTTTGGGATCTACTTAAGGCCTCGGCCTTTTCTTTCTTTTCTTTATCTTTCTTATACTTTTCTTTATCTTTCTTATACTTTTCTTAAACTCTTAAAAAGAATATAGGCATGCTACAACAGAATTAAATCAAAGGAAAGAAAATCTGACTTCTATAAGCATGTATATCAGAGACAAATCAAAAGAAAGCATATCTAACTTCTCCAAACATACTACAACGGATTTAAAATCAAGGAATACAAAATCTGAAATCTTTAGGCATGCTATAGCAGAAATAAATCAAAGAAGAAAAATCTGCATTCTTAAAAGAAACTGCATACACTTAGGGAGTGGCTGTTCATGCTTGTTAAAGTAGCGAAGTAACTAAAACTGCAATGCTACTAACAGGGCTGATCATGTATAAGAAATAGCACCAAAACTGAACTAAAAAAATGCTGAACTGCATAATAACTAAACCTATATGAACTACTACTATGGCTGCATTCAGAGAAACAAAATGCTACAACATAGCTATTCAACACAAAGAAATCTGTTAAAGCTTGATACCCTTGTAAAACTTATACTTTTATAGAGCAGTAGAGATCTTTAAACCTGTTACAACATGATCTAAACCAGTTTACTAAACCGTAAGCTCAAACCGGAAACTAAATCCACAGAATGAAACTTAAATCTAAATCTGAACAAGTAGTAGGGTAATAAGGAAAACCTAAGGGCTGTTCAACTGAGATCTAAATCTGCAGATTGAAGCTGAAGCTTAACAATGTTTCAAATACCATTGTCTTAACAAAGTTTCTTCAGAAAACTTATCTAGTGAAGGGAGTGCCTACACTGCATCTAGTTATGGCTGCACAGGATTATGCAATAGAGCTTGTCAAAATCCAAATCATAGCATGATAAAGTTATTTTCAACACAACCATTTTGGGTTAGCTATAAATATATCATCAAGCAAATCACAAAGCAGTAAATCTCGGAGCAAAGGAGATCACAACCTAAATTCTGCATATTCTCGGCACAAAACAAGATCATGCACTAGCACACGAAAATCCAGGAAACATCACAAGATGAAATCTCGGAACTATCCTACTGCAGGTGAGTAGCAACTTACCTCGGTTTCTTGAACTCACAGCCGGAAGAGAAGGACTCTAGGGTTTCGGAGAAGCTCGCGATCTCGGCGTTCCCTTCGTGTCCGCGCGTCCTCCTCAACAAGGTGACCTTGCTTCTTCGCTGCCGTCGCCCGAGAGGAGGAGCCCTAGCCTTGGCTGCGCCTTCGCCCGAGAGGAGTCGCGCCGTCGAACTCGAGAGAAGGGGAGAGGGATCGAGAGAATAATTTCCTCCCTTAACTTAACCTCTTTTATAACCTAATACTTCTGTTACAGCTTAAGACTATTTCGCTTCCTTCTTATTACAAAATTCCCGTTGGATCACCTGGTCAGCAGCGTTTGATCAAATCAAACCGTTGCTGGTTCGATTCCCCCGCAGCGCCCTTTCTCGTTTTAATTAATTTTGATTTCCCAACTACTGCTTAAGTACAATTCGACCCTAATTTGATTAAATAACCACCGCTAGCCCAGTTGGTTCGTTGGGCTTTGCTCGAAGCCATAGGTTTGGGCTTCGATTCCCTAGCCGCGCACTTTCTGTTTTGATTTATTTCCAATGTTCCTAACTATACCTTATATACATTTTATTCCATATATAATTAACAAAACCTTTGCAGACCAGCTGGTTGGTTGGGTTCGGTTAAGACACGGGCTAAGTCCGAGGTCTTGCGTTCAAAACCCGGCTGCAATATTTTCTTTTTCTTTTCTTTTTTTAAACTTCTTCCGTTTGGTAAAAATACCAAACGAACTCCAAAAATTACATAAAAATACTCTATAAATTCCTAAAAATCTCTAGAATTTTTCTAAAGTATTTCTAAATATTTTTAAGAACTTTTAGAACTCCTAATGAGGAAAATTGGGTCGTTACAACTTACTCGTAATATGATGATACTTCTGGACAATTTAGTAAAATATATGTTTGGGCTGCTCGCCATTCTTTACCAGTTAAGTATCTTTGTTTACATGGTCCACTTGGTCGACCAAGGTAGTTAAAAATTGAAAATGAGGTAACATTTGGATCAATAGGACCCTCATCATTTCTGCCCGCTCTTCGCCTTTTGCATTGAACATGAGGTTCAAAATAATATGATGCAAAAGTGGTGACTTCCTCCACAATGTATGCATTAACAATAGAGGCTTCAACTCGTGCTTTATTTTTCACCTTTTTCTTCAAATGATATAAGAATCTGTTGAAGATATATAAAATTATATTAAATATATATATATATATATATAAATAATCCAGGAGTAGAAATATTTTTTTTTCATTCAAACATTCGAATTATACAAATAAGACACTCTACCTTTCAAATGGATACATCCACCGAAAATGAACGGGTCCTCCAACTTTGGCCTCATATGGCAAGTGAACCAAAAGATGCTCCATGGAGTCAAAAAAAGAGGGTGGAAATATTCTTTCCAAATTGCACAAAATGATTGGAATATCTCTCTCTAACTTCTCCATGTGTGAACGTTTCAAAACTGTTGAGCAAATATCATGTAGGAAAATACTTAACTCCGTAATCGCTCCCCATACAAATTGTGGTAAGAGTTCCTTAAAAGCAATAGGAATCAGTCTTTGCATTATGATATGACAATCATGACTTTTCATACCAATTAACTTCCATTCTTTCATATCAACACATCTTCCAAGATTAGAGACATACCCATCTGGAAATTTCAAAGATTTCAACCATTCACATAGGACACGTCTTTGATCCTTATTTAATGTATAAATTGCCTTTGGCTTTGGTCCTCTACTATTTTCATCGACATCAAGAGTGGGTCTTTTACATATGAGTCGCATATCTTTTCTTGCATTGAGATTGTCTTTTGTTTTTCCGGTGATATCCATCACAGTATTTATCAGATTATCAAAAACATTCTTCTCAATATGCATTACATCGAGATTATGATGTATCAAATGACTAAACCAATACGGTAAATCCCAAAATATACTTCGTTTAGTCCATTTATGTGTACTCCCATATTCATATGTTGTACCATATGGTTGTTCAATAACAGAGGGAAAGTGATGCACTCTGTACCAAATATCTTGACCTGTCAATCTCAATGGGGGAAGTGTTCTTTCGATCCTATTTTTAGTGAATTCATCTTTATTCTTTCTGAACTTATGATTTGTTGGTAAGAATTGCCTATGACAATCAAAATAACTTGGTTTCTTTCCGTGTTTCAATCTGAATGACTTTGATCTCTCCATACATATTGGGCATCCCAAGATCCCAGCAGTACTCCAACCTGATAGCATACCATAAGCTGGAAAGTCATTTATGGTCCAAAGAATAGCAGCCTTCAGTATAAACATCTGGTTAGAATGAACATCGTATGTAGGAACACCTTCATCCCATAGTTATTTAAGTTCTGCTATCAGAGGTTGCATATAAATATCTATTAACTTCTTTGGATTTTGCGGACCTGGTACAACCAATGTTAAAAACATATAAGGTGTTTTCATGCACATCCCAGGTGGAAGATTATACGGCGTTAAAATAACTGGCCAACAAGAATAATTTCTTCCTGATTTACCAAACGGAGCAAATCCATCAGCACATAGACATAATCTAATATTTCTAGTCTCCTTTGCAAAATCTGGATATGTTCTATCAAAATTTTTCCAAGCATCTGCATCTGATGGATGACACATTAAACCCTCTTCTGTTTGATGAGTTGCATGCCAAGTCATGTGTTCCGCAGTTGCCTTTGATGCATACAATCTTTGTAACCTAGGAGTTAAAGGTAAATAAAACAACTGGCTGTGTGCTTTTTCGTCTGTTGTCTTATACCTATCTTGATTACAGAATTTACAAACCTCTGCATCATCTCCCCAATATAACATACAACCATCTCTGCAAACATCAATTCTTTCAACTGGAAGACCTAAATCTTTCACCAGTTTTTTCATACTGTAAAAATCAAGAGGCAAACTGTGATCACGTGGCAATGTATCGTCAAACGCTTGAACAACATCATTAAAACAATCTTGCGACATATTATGATCTGCCTTTATATTTAATAATCTGGATGTGAGAGATAATTTAGTCTGACTGTCACAACCGGAATATAATGGTTCATTTGCAGCACTCAATACTTCTTGAAATTTGTAATATATTTCATCCAGACCTGGTACATCAGGCTCCTCCAACGGCAATGTATTAGTGGCAAACATTTGTTCACTTGTTGGAGGAAAACTAGAACTTGCACCAAGCGTCTCGGGAATATAATTCTGACAACTTGCATCAATTACCATCCTCTGATATGGATTGAATTGTTCATAATAACTCTGATCCCCACTAGCAGAGGCTTGAAAATTCCGTCCATAATCCTCATCAGATATGAACGGTTCGCCATGACTTGTCCAATTATAATAATTCGGAGTAAAACCAAATCTACAAAGATGTTCTTCAACTTTATCGGTGGGTAAAAATTTCCCATTGTGACATTTTCTACACGCGCACCTTATCTTCTTGCCATCCATATACATAACTTGAGTAGATGCAAAATTTAAAAATTGCCTCAGTCCAGTGATAAACTCAGGAGTTAACCCCTGACGATTAGGCAAATTTTTGTTATACATCCAACTTCGCTCATTCTGCATTTTACCTGAATTCAACTGTTTAGTTAAACATTATTAAAAGTTACTATACATAAATCTTATCATTGAAGACAAAACAAAAAACAACAGCTAATTAAAAAGACGGAACGCAATTAATCAACTATAATAAAATTATTTAAAGCTAACTTTATATACAAAGTAAATGCATAATAACGAACTTAAGAATACCGAAAAGAAGTCAACAAATACAGGTCTTCAACTACACTGAGATCACGCCAAAATGAGACCTGCACAAAAGAACATTATCAATTCAGACAGTAATTTTTGAATATTAACTTAAACAACTGATAAAATGGTGCACGGCGACAGGCATAAACAGTCCAGCCAACTGCCAAAATGGTGCACAGCGGCAGCCATACGCCGTCCAGTGAAGCGGGAGAGGAGGTTGGACTTGCCGACCCCGGAGGCCCCGATGAGCACCAGCTGAACAGGCAGTCGTAGTCGGCCTCCGCGCGATACCCGGCCATTTCTGCCCGCCTGCCGCCTCCCAACCAGCTCGCTCTCGATCAAGGTGAGGCTTCGGTGGACTGGACGTGTAGCAGAAAGGGCGAGGGCAGAACAGGCGAGAGAGAGAGAGAGAGAGAGTGCTTACCAAACGAAAACCTTCCACCGCCGATCATCGTAGATCACGCCGTCGTCGGTCGGAGATGTGGCCGAAACCTGGAAATCGCAGATGGGAAGAAGGGGGAACGGGGGAGAGAGAGGAAAGAAAAGAGAGAAGGGAAAAAGAATCGGGTTGGGAATTAGATCTAGGGTTTTTAGGAACAAATATTTTTTGTTCCCAATTTCGTCCCTATATTTGGGACAAATTTCTGGATTCGTCCCAAATTTTGGGACGAATCCAAGATTCGTCCCAAAACTTAAATTAATTTAAAATAAATTAAATCAAAGACCGAAAGCTTATATCTTGGCCTAGATACATCGGAATTTGATGAAACAAATTTCTATGCATTCGTATCATTGCCCTGATCATAAATATGTCACCATCCATAATTTTTAATTAATAATTTAATTTATTTAAATTTTTTATACCAAATTAGGTAAAATTAGAATTAAAAATTCCAAAAATAAATATATTTGTTAAAAAATATTTTTATGTATATATTTACGATCAGGAAAATGATACAAATGCATAGAAATTTATTTCATCAAATTCCGATGTCTCTAGGTCCGTATATGAGGCGTCCCATTTTATTTTATTTTTTTTAAGATAATTAAATTTTTGGGACGAATCTCTGGATTCGTCCCAAAATTTGGGATGAATCCAGATATTCGTCCCAAACTTTGGGACGAATTCCTGGATTCGTCCCAAATTTTGGGACGAATCCAGGATTCGTCCCAAAACTTAAATTAATTTAAAATAAATTAAATCAAAGACCGAAAGCTTATATCTTGACCTAGAGACATCGGAATTTGATGAAACAAGTTTCTATGCATTCGTATCATTGCCTTGATCGTAAATATGTCACCATCCATATTTTTTAAATATTATTTTAAGTGATTCAAATTTTTAATATCAAATTAGGTCAAATTGGAATTAAAAAATTCCAAAAATAAATAGATTTGGTAAAAAATATTTTTATGGATATATTTACGATCAGGATAACAATACAAATGCATAGAAATTTATTTCATCAAATTCTGAAGTCTCTAGGTCCGTATATGACGCGTCCCATTTTGTTTTTTTTTTTAAGATAATTAAATTTTTGGGACGAATCTCTGGATTCGTCCCAAAATTTGGGATGAATCCAGATATTCGTCCCAAACTTTGGGACGAATTCCTGGATTCATCCCAAATTTTGGGACGAATCCAGGATTCGTCCCAAAACTTAAATTAATTTAAAATAAATTAAATCAAAGACCGAAAGCTTATATCTTGACCTAGAGACATCGGAATTTGATGAAATAAGTTTCTATGCATTCGTATCATTGCCCTGATCGTAAATATGTCACCATCCATATTTTTTAATTAATAATTTAATTTATTTAAGTTTTTCATACCAAATTAGGTCAAATTGGAATAAAAAATTCCAAAAATAAATATATTTGTGAAAAAAAAAATTTATGTATATATTTACGATCAGGACAACGATACAAACGCATAGAAATTTGTTTAATCAAATTCCGATTTCTCTAGGTAGATATTTTTTAATACATATATAGATTGCTATTAACTAAAAAGGTGTTGTGCAGTGAACGGTTGTAAATTAGTGTCTGAAAACTTAAATATGGACCTAGAGACATCGGAATTTGATGAAAAAAGTTTCTATGCGTTCATATCGTTGCCTTGATCGTAAATATGTCACCATCCATATTTTTTAAATATTATTTTAAGTGATTCAAATTTTTAATACCAAATTAGGTCAAATTGGAATTAAAAAATTCCAAAAATAAATATATTTGGTAAAAAATATTTTTATGGATATATTTACGATCAGGACAACGATACGAACGCATAGAAATTTATTTCATCAAATTCTGATGTCTCTAGGTCTGTATATGACGCGTCCCATTTTGTTTTTTTTTTTAAGATAATTAAATTTTTGGGACGAATCCAGGATTTGTCCCAAAACTTAAATTAATTTAAAATAAATTAAATCAAAGACCGAAAGCTTATATCTTGATCTAGAGACATCGGAATTTTATGAAACAAGTTTCTATGCGTTCATATCGTTGCCCTGATCGTAAATATGTCACCATCCATATTTTTTAATTAATAATTTAATTTATTTAAATTTTTCATACCAAATTAGGTCAAATTGGAATAAAAAATTCCAAAAATAAATATATTTGTGAAAAAATTTTTTTATGTATATATTTACGATCAGGACAACGATACAAACGCATAGAAATTTGTTTCATTAAATTCCGATGTCTCTAGGTAGATATTTTTTAATACATATATAGGTTGCTATTAACTAAAAAGGTGTTGTGCAGTGAACGGTTGTAAATTAGTGTCTGAAAACTTAAATATGGACCTAGAGACATCGGAATTTGATGAAAAAAGTTTCTATGCGTTCGTATCGTTGCCTTGATCATAAATATGTCACCATCCATATTTTTTAAATATTATTTTAAGTGATTCAAATTTTTAATACCAAATTAGGTCAAATTGGAATTAAAAAATTCCAAAAATAAAAATATTTGGTAAAAAATATTTTTCTGGATATATTTACGATCAGGACAACGATACGAACACATAGAAATTTATTTCATCAAATTCCGATGTCTCTAGATCCGTGTATAAGGCGTCCAATTTTGTTTTTTTTTTAAAGATATTTAAATTTTTGGGACGAATCTCTGGATTCGTCCCAAAATTTGGGACGAATCCAGAGATTCGTCCCAAACTTTGGGACGAATTCCTGGATTCGTCCCAAATTTCGGGACGAATCCAGGATTCGTCCCAAATCTTAAAATAATTAAAAAAAAAATAAATTAAAGACCGAAAGCTTATATCTTGACCTAGAGACATCGGAATTTGATGAAACAAGTTTCTATGCGTTTGTATCATTGCCCTGATCGTAAGTATGTCACCATCCATATTTTTTAATTAATAATTTAATTTATTTAAATTTTCATACCAAATTAGGTCAAATTGGAATAAAAAATTCCAAAAATAAATATATTTGTGAAAAAAAATTTTTATGTATATATTTACGATCAGGACAATGATACAAACGCATAGAAATTTGTTTCATCAAATTCCGATGTCTCTAGGTAGATATTTTTTAATACATATATAGGTTGCTATTAACTAAAAAGGTGTTGTGCAGTGAACGGTTGTAAATTAGTGTCTGAAAACTTAAATATGGACCTAGAGACATCGGAATTTGATGAAAAAAGTTTCTATGCGTTCGTATCGTTGCCTTGATCGTAAATATGTCACCATCCATATTTTTTAAATATTATTTTAAGTGATTCAAATTTTTAATACCAAATTAGGTCAAATTGGAATTAAAAAATTCCAAAAATAAATATATTTGGTAAAAAATATTTTTATGGATATATTTACGATCAAGACAATGATACGAACGGATAGAAATTTATTTCATCAAATTCTGATGTCTCTAGGTCCGTATATGACGCGTCCCATTTTGTTTTTTTTTTTTAAGATAATTAAATTTTTGGGACGAATCTCTGGATTCGTCCCAAAATTTGGGACGAATCCAGATATTCGTCCCAAACTTTGGGACGAATTCCTGGATTCGTCCCAAATTTTGGGACGAATCCAGGATTCGTCCCAAAACTTAAATTAATTTAAAATAAATTAAATCAAAGACCGAAAGCTTATATCTTGACCTAGAGACATTGGAATTTGATGAAACAAATTTCTATGCGTTCGTATCATTGCCCTGATCGTAAATATGTCACCATCCATATTTTTTAATTAATAATTTAATTTATTTAAATTTTTCATATCAAATTAGGTCAAATTAGAATTAAAAATTCCAAAAATAAATATATTTGTGAAAAAAAAATTTTATGTATATATTTACGATCAGGACTATGATACGAATGCATAGAAATTTATTTCATCAAATTCCGATGTCTCTAGGTCCGTATATGAGGCGTCCCATTTTGTTTTTTTTTTAAGATAATTAAATTTTTGGGACGAATCCTGGATTCGTCCCAAAACTTAAATTAATTTAAAATAAATTAAATCAAAGACCGAAAGCTTATATCATGACCTAGAGACATCAGAATTTGATGAAACAAATTTCTATGCGTTCGTATCATTGCCCTGATCATAAATATGTCACCATCCATAATTTTTAATTAATAATTTAATTTATTTAAATTTTTTATACCAAATTAGGTAAAATTAGAATTAAAAATTCCAAAAATAAATATATTTGTTAAAAAATATTTTTATGTATATATTTACGATCAGGACAATGATACGAACGCATAGAAATTTATTTCATTAAATTCCGATGTCTCTAGGTCCGTATATGAGGCGTCCCATTTTGTTTTTTTTTTTTTAAGATAATTAAATTTTTGGGACGAATCCTGGATTCGTCCCAAATTTTGGGACGAATCCAGGATTCGTCCCAAAACTAAATTTAATTTAAATTACATTAAATCAAAGACCGAAAGCTTATATCTTGACCTAGAGACATCGGAATTTGATGAAATAAATTTCTATGCGTTCGTATCATTGTCCTGATCGTAAATATATCCATAAAAATATTTATTACCAAATATATTTATTTTTGGCATTTTTTAATTCCAATTTGACCTAATTTGGTATTATAAATTTGAATCACTTAAAATATTATTTAAAAAATATGGATGGTGACATATTTACGATCAAATTAATGATACGAATGCATAGAAACTTGTTTTATCAAATTTCGATGTCTCTAAGTCAAGATATAAGCCTTCGATATTTGATTGTTTTTTTTTAAAAATAATGTCATTTTTGGAACAAATCCTGGATTCGTCCCAGATTTTGGGACGAATCCTGGATTCGTCCCAGAAGGATTCGTCCCAGAATTTGGGACGAATTCTGAATTCGTCCCAGAATTTGGGACGAATCCAGTATTTGTCCCAAAATCTGGGACGAATTCTGAATTCGTTCCAGATTTGGCGACGAATTTAGCAACGAAATGTTCTATTGTTGCAAATTTGAAACAAAACTTTTTTGTTGCAATTTTCGTTGGTTATTTGGGTCGAAATTTTTTTTCGACCCAAAATTTGTCGCAATTTTGGGACGAATAATTTTCGTTCCAAATATTTGTCCCCAAATATATGTTTTTTTGTAGTGTTGTCTCACTAGAGAAAAATCCTTACAATGCGTCGTAGTTAAGATTCGACCTTTAGATATTTGATTAATTATTTGGAAGATCTAATTATTGCACTATATTATGGGGCTAAGACAATCTATTTAACTATCATCGAGCTAAAATATATTTAATTTTTAAATATCATATTATGGTTGAAATACTTAATTTGTATATTCATGAAAACATATACGTCTGTTTCTTGTTCATCTAATTAAACCTGATGTAGCATGATTCCATTGCCATCACACCGACTTGCACTCCTACTTTGTGTTCTCTTCCTTATTACTACCCATTTACTAGCTACACCTTCAAGCAACCTTCTTTGTTACCACCCAAAGGAGCCATCTAAATGACAATGCTCCCCATTCGGTAGTATTTGCGTTGTATCGTGCGTGACCTAGTCCACATACTAGGTACCCATGAGGATGGAATAGTTTGCGGATTGGACCAAATGCGCTGAGCTCTGCATGGACTTGGATGCATAAACATTTTAAGAAATAAAAAATTAATCTATTTTCTAGGTTCAATTAATTTAATTTACAGATAAAAATTATGGATTATTTTATTTAAAAATAAGTTCCAAAAAACCACTAGATATAATATTATACAAATAATAAATAATGTAAAATCACAGTGGCGCAGCGGAAGCGTGGTGGGCCCATAACCCACAGGTCCCAAGATCGAAACTTGGCTCTGATAAAATAATATTTTTTTTCAATTTTATCTAAAGCTATGGACGGATTTTGGCCGTGAAGGCACCGAGCCAATAATTTATTTTTGGCTGAAGGCCTAGAAACGCACAAGGAGAAAGTAGAAGGATGTAGAAGCGTCGTCGGCGTTCTTTGGTTTGTATTGTTTTTCAATTTTGTCTAAAGCTATGGACAGATTTCGGGCATCGGCGTGAACATGGGTCATCTTGTGAAGACAACGACCCAATAATTTATTTTTGGCTGAAGGCTCAGATGCACACAAGAAGAAAGTAGAAGGATGTAGAAGCATCATCGACATTCTTTGGCTTGTAATGAGGACAAGGGCGAGGGCGATCTGGTTACAAGGAACACCCTTCCGCCACTAACCAACCACAGGTTTTGTAGCGAAGAATCAAGCAGGTTGTCACAGCCAAACGGTGCCATAGAACACTAGATTCACCAATGGTTCTTCTCTCCCACGAGTGTTAGGATGTATACTAAAAGTCTAGCTTTTGGTATAAACATTTATCTAAAAATAAGAATCACATTGGTCAAATGTCTACATTTATGATAAATGTAGTTGTTCAATTAATTTATATTGTAGATAACATGGTGTGTGGTGTCAGATACAAAGGATCATGTTATCAGTACCTTATAAATTATAAACAGTATCTCACGACCAAGATGGAAAGGAACAAACCATTGGAAGGTCGTAGTGTAATTAGGTATTAGTTTATCTTAACTATATAATTACACTAGTACACTTAGAGTGTATTGATTAGGACCATTAGAGGTCGTTTCTTTTTATACTGACTTTATAAAGGAACAAGGACCTCAGTTATTATGGAAGTGTGTGCTCTTAATCCTAATATAATAACAAGCACATATATTTGATATTTATTTTTTTAATTTATCAATGGGTGAGATTTAGTTCGATAAATCAATAAGCCTAATAAGTTGGGAAATAATATCACTTATAGTGTGTGTTGTTGATTATAGAAGGAAACTGTGTCCTAGTGATCTAGGTTGATAATGTCCCCAAGAGGAGCTCATAAGGATTGTCATGTTAAACCCTGCAGGTGGACTTAGTCCGACATGACGATAAGGTTGAGTGGTTCTACTCTTGGACTAAGATATTAATTAAATGAGTTGTCAGTAACTCACTTAATTAGTGGGCATTCGACATCTTAAACACAGGGAGACTAACACACTCATAATAAGAAGGAGCCCAAAAATGTAATTTGGGATTGGTGCGGTAATTCAATAATAGTTTTCTAGTAGAATGAATTATTATTGATAAAATTAAGTTGTGTGTTCGGGGCGAACACAGGATGCTTAATTTTATCATGAGACCAAAACCAATTCTTCCTCTCGGTTCCTATCGTAGTCTCTTATTTATAGAGTACTATACCCACCTATACCCACCTTTATACCCATGGTGTAGGGGCCGGCCAAGCTAGCTTGAGAACCAAGCTAGGGCCGGCCAAGCCTTGGTCCATGGGTGGCCGGCCCTAGCTTGAACCCAAGCTTAGGTGGCCGGCCCTATTAAATTAGAAAAGAATTTTAATTTTAAAATTTTTTTATGTGGAAGATATAATTTATTGGAGAGATTAAAAATTAAAATATCTCTTTTATAAGTTTCTACAAAAGATTAAGAAAAGAGATTAAATCTCTTTCCTTATTTGTAGATTAAAAGGTTGATTTTAATTTTGATAAAAACTTTCCTTTTAATCATGTTCATGATTTAAAAGAAAGTTTAAAAATTAAAAATTCTCTTTTATTAGTTTCTACAAAAGATTAAGAAAAGATTTAATATCTTTCCTTATTTGTAAATTGAAAGGAGATTTTAATTTTTAGAGATAATTTTCATATTTGGAAATTATCCACATGTTTAAAAGAAATATTTTAATTTATAAAATTTCCTTTTTATTAACCAATCATGAAGGGATAAAAATTATTGGAGAAATTTTTATAAATTTCCGGAAACAAATTAGGAAGTTTTAATTCTTGTTTTAATTAAAACTTTCCTTGTTTTGGGGTGAAAGTGGTCGGCCAAGAAAATTGGAAAAAGAAAATTGATTTTTAATTAATTAAGTTTTCTTTTTCATGGCAAAAGAATTAAGGAAGTTTTTATTAAAATTTTCTTATTTGCCAAGACCAAGGATTATAAAAGAGGGGGTAGAGGTGCCTTAATGGCGAACGACTCTATTCTTTTTCTTCCTCTCTTTTCTTCCTAGGTGTGGCCGGCCCCTAGAGGTTCTCCTTCCCCTTCTCTATTCTCCTTCTTGTGGCCGAGACTTCATCACCTCTTGGAGACATAGAAGTGGCCGGATCTAGCTTGGAGAAAAGGAGAGAAAGGAGGCTTGTTTCTTGCATCCCTTGGAGCTTGGTTGGTAGAAAAATTTCTTCATCCTTTGGAAGTTTTTGCTTGGCCGAAACTTGAAGGAAGGAAGAAGAAGGTGCCTTGGTGGTTCTCATCTTGGAAGATCATTGCCCACACAATGTCCGAGGTTAGAAGAGGAATACAGTAGAAGATCAAGAGGCCATTAAAAGTTCACAAAGGAATGTATAACTAGTAATTATTTTCCGCATCATACTAGTTTTATTTCTTTGTAAAAATACCAAATACAAGAGGCATGTGATTCTAGGTTTTGAATTAGTTTTTGATGTTGTGTTATTTTATTTTTTCTTTTCCTTGTGATTTGATTGTTCTTAGCGGTTAACCTAGGGTTACTATGGGAAGGTTAAATATTTAATTTCCTTAAAAGGCTTTGTCTAGTCGGTGATGGTTGCTCCGATATCCAAGAAGGCCAAGTGCCTCGCCATGCAGTACTGGAAGCCGATTTTGGAAATAGATATTTTATTGTCTTCGTGACCTAGGTGATTTGGATCGAACGTGTTAAGTTCCACAGGAGATCCAAGTCTAAATCTAAAAGAACAAATAAATTAAACTTAGGATCAAACGTGTTAAGTTCCGCAGGAGATCCAAGTTTAATTTAAAAGAACACATGGTAGCTAGGAAAAGGCTCAGACCTTTGTACAAAATTTTTGTACAGTGGAAACAATAGATTTTTCGAGTAGCAACCAACAACGAGATCTATCCTCTTTCAAGGGTAAGCAATCGTTTATTTATTTTTTCTTCCATGTGTGTCATAGATTGTTATATTACGAAGTAGTCCTGATGCATTAACATAATAACCTGAGTAAATTGTATCTTACAGAGATGTCTTGATAAGATTTTTTAGCCTTTCATTTTGCACATTTGATATTCTACAATCATTCGCCTATAACATTAGTTATGATATAAATTAAATGTATATATAATACAATTGCATTGTAATAAATAATTTAATCGATAACTTACATAAATTTGAAACAAAATATAAATTCATCCTCTAACTTGTGATCTACCTCACTTGCACTTATTGATAGATTTTGTAGGTGTAATTGTTATCCATACAAGCTGTCAAATAAGGTAATTTGAAGACATATTAGATAACATATTAAATATACAGAAAGCTATGTATGTATATATTTACTTGAACTATTACCTTATGTATGATTTAACCACTTCAATAGCTTACCGAGTGTTTAGGAATTGATAAGTCCGAAGAACCGAACACCAGGCTGAAATCCGGCTAGGTCTGTAGGATCAGATAGCCAGTGCGAAGTCTATATAGGTCAACGGGCCGATCAAATATTTGACAAAAAGTTCGCTTGGATCCGTGAGACCGAACAACCGACATAAGTCTAATTGGGTCTGTGGACCGGACAATTGGCATGAAGATCTGGTGGGTCAAAAGGCTAGTCAACCGATTGCAAGCTGGTAAGTAAAGGTAAGTCATTAAAGGAGAGTGACTTTATGAGGACGCGTCCCAGTTGAGGGACAGTAGGCGTCGGTCCAAGTTTGATTTATATTGGATCCCTAATCTGAGACCTTGACAAGTTCCTGGTCTTGGGAGGATAAGAGCTAATTACTACTTTTTATTTTTCACTTTGCTAATTTTCTTTTGCAGGTTATATGTTTTAGTTTTGGACTAGCACAATTTGCAGAGTAAAAGGAGCAAAAAGCCTTCCAATGAACAATACCTAAAGGCGCCTTCGAGCATTGGAAGACGTATTCACACTGTTCATGGAAGGCGCCTTCAATGGCTTGAAGGTGCCTTCTAGAGAATAAAAGGTGACAGATTCAACGATAAGCTTCAACAGACTTCGAGATCAGATTTGAACCATTGGAAGCGCCTTCAACACCTATGGAAGGCTCCTTCCATGCCCTATATAAGGCAATCTCGACCAAGCTTCTTTCAACAACTAATATATGAGCTACTGCGCGTCCATTTGAGGTTCATACTGCTCCAACTTCCTGCTACGACTCTGCTGTGCCTGACGACTGCTCGAGGAGTTCCGATCGTGGCCGGCAGACTGACACCGACACAACAGCACTCTCACATCAATCCCTACTTGTTGGTAAGAAAATTTTTTTGTACTTAATTACTAACAAAGGGAAGTGTAGCACGTTACACTTTGCCTGAATTCTTTGTACTCGATTCCCTTTTTTGGACGTACTGGAAGAGGTATTTTAGTTGATTACCTATCGATAGGTCTGCAGGACCTGGGACTTGGAGTAGGTGTCGCCGAAAGCTCCAAACCAAGTAAAATTGATCGTGTTTTCTGGTGTTTTTTATTCTTAATTTCCGTTGCGTACTTATCTTTTAAAAATCAGAAAAGAACGAGATTTTAAAAACCACTTGATTCACCCTCCCCGGTCCTCTCATGTGTGACTCTATCCAACAAGTGGTATCAGAGCAGGTTCTGCTCCGAATTGGTGCAATCACCAATCAAGTTAGGGGGAATTCTTTTATTTTGATTTTGAATTCTAGTTTTTCGTATTCAATTTGAATTTATAGAACTTACCCTTTAAATAATGATTTCTTGTTCGGTTTTTAACTTGAAATTGGTACAACATCACTCGAGTTCTTCGAAATTTCTTATTCATCTTCTCAAACTCTGCTAATCCAACACCAAGTATTGGTACCTTTCTTTAATTTTCTATCTATAGCTCTAAATGCCAAAATGAAGGATATAGTAAAGCACCGTTCGTCCCCCTCTCTTCAATTGGGACGATTTTCCATACTGAAAGAAATAGATGGAGGTCTAACCTAAAAACTGACTTCGACCAATGGTTCAACGTCATCAAAGGGTACAAGCCGCCAATTGACAACGTTAGAATTCCAATGGACTCAGAAAATTGGAATCCGGAAATGAAGAAGACGGCTTAGATTGACTTCAAGTCCCTTAACACAATCTAGTGCGGGTTAACAAAGGAGGAGCTGAACTACATCGACCACACAAAAACGCCAAAGAGCTATGAGACAAACTAATAGAACTACATGAGGGAATCAACAACGCAAAGATAACAAAAAGAGATCTATATTTAAATAAATTATTTAATATAAAAATACAGGAAGGTGAGACTACCAGTCAGCTACATGAAAGGAGAAAGGACATCCTCAACGGACTTCACACGATCGACCACCAGATGGAGAACCGTGATCTTATAAGGCATGCTCTAAATGTATTTCCTCGAAATGCACTGCGGGCATCCATCATGGATGCCTATAAGATTTCGAGCAACATATCCAAGTAAAAGTTAGATGAACTTTTTGGTGAATTGGAGCTACACGAACAGGCTAACTCCAAACCTGAGAAAGGTGTTGCTTTTATTGCAGGAACATTGAAAGAAAAGTCGAGAACCAAACTAGAACTTGAAGTTGAGTTTGACCAAGACTCAGACGATGAAGAATACCTGGTGAACCTGGTAAGGAAGATGTTCACCAGGAGAAAGAAGAACTTCACCAAAAAGGATCTACAGAAAATCAACTCCACCTCTAACTCCGACAACAAGTCAAACATCACATGCTTTGGATGCAACAGAAGGGACACTACAAGATCGATTGCCCAAATCTCAAAAGGAAGAAAGCCTCAAGGCAACTTGGGATGAATCGCCTGTAGAGGAATCGGACAATGATGAACAAAGGCACACCAACTACCGCACACTAATAGTGTATGGACTAGAATCAGAAAGCAAAATAGAAGACAAGTTTGAACGCGAATCAAGCCATAATTCCGTACTCGTTTTCAAAGGTTTTGTTGAGGTACAATCTACTTTAAGCAAAAGATTTTTTTTTAAATTATTGTGTGCTTGCATGAGAAATTGACTGCATCTAAAGATCAAATAAATGAACTAATCAAAGAAAATAAAATACTTAATAATCAACTAAATTTAGATTCAACAACTAAGCCAATTCAAGCTGAAATCCCAATTCAAGTTGGAAAACCTGAAGAGGATAATTCTGGATTGAAAGGCAAAGCAGTTGAACTAAAAGAACTACTAAAGAAATTAACAACTAGATTCAAGTACCTAGACATGATACTTGGATCACAAAGAGTTGTATAAAATAAATCCAGACTCAGATACAAGTCCAGCTCGTCTAACAAAACGTTTATATCACTAATAAGTCAAAAGAAGAAACTAACTAAAGCCTGAGTTCCGAAAGTGTGCTTTACCATGCAAGTAGGACTCAATCATTTTTATGTAGCTAAAAATAAAATTTATTATTTAAAATCAAACCCAACTAAATCTATTAATATAAAATCAACCAAACTAAAGAATAAAATAAAGTCAAATAATTCAAACTCAAACAGAGAAAATAAATCAAATAACTACAAAACTAACTCAAATAATCATCAAGTCTACTATAATTATAAAATTAATCGACATAAATCCAAAACCTAAACTGAAAAGATCATTAATTTAGGGGAGGCTCCAAATTAGTTGGTATCTCCAAATTCAATAAACTTACCCGGAGGGACAAAAGTTTAACTTGATCAATGATGCTGGTGAAGTTTTGGATGATAGTAGGTTAGGAAAACTTTGTCTATGCATGTCTAGGAAGATAGAGCTTCAACCTGATGCATTTGGCTTAGTGGAATTAACTGAAACTACCTCTTACAAATCCTAACTGGTTAGACCAGAATTTATTTATTAAGTTCAGTGAATAGGACTATTTGAAAAAATTTGAAGGCATTATTACTCTAATGATGTCCAGGTGACTCACCATAGCTCAGAAGTTTATCCAAAGAATGCCTATTTGTTGAACTCAAAGCTAAACTTGAATCTAACATAAAGTTAAACTCAACCCTAAAATTCAAACTAATTCATCTCACAGTATTATAGGCTTCCTTGTTTGAAAATATAGATTGAGTGATATGATTAAGGATTTAATTCAAATTCAAGATCAAATTAAAATAAAATATAATTAAATTAAAATAAATCAAAATAAAATAAAATAAAATAATTAAAAATAAACTAAATTAAATTAATTAAAAATAAATCAAAATAATATTCTTGTTCATTTAACTATTTAGAAATAGTTGCACCCATTGTTTTACTAGAAAATTTGAAAATAGAAAGCATATCTGAATCAACTAGTTGATTATCATCAGAATTTTGAGGACACATACAATGTCTGGTTTGTTAGGACACTCCGGCGAAAGGGGGAGGGGGGGGGGGGTGATTGGCTCGAATCGCTTCTTCTATGATTTGTTGCAGCAGAAACTCAAAATAAATGCTAACACCCTTGATTTTACTTGGTATCCATCTCGTTGAGGTAACTAATCCAAGTGTCCACTCTCCTCACTTACAATACACTATGAAATCCTCCTTCGTTGAAGCGGAGAAACCTCGTACAAGCAAATACACACGCGAATATGAGATAGAACAAGAAATAAAACAAGAATAAGGAAATGGATACAATAATGAAGGACATTTGCTCTTGATCTCTTGTTCCTGTGGATTGCCTGTTGATGTTTGGAAATGCAGCATCACTTTGCTAAAAGAACCTTCAAGAATCAGAGATGAAGAATGGACAAGAAGTATTTTTCATTTGAATCTCGACAAACGCCTTTTATCCCATAGCTTAGGGCTCTCATTCGATTGACCTTATCCCCAATCGATTACCACGTCAGATCTGAGCGTATTCAACCATCCAAACCTTGCAACAATTCTTTTTTCTTTCTCCCAATCGATCACCTAATCGATTAAGTGCTTTTGGATCGATCACCCAATCGATCCAGATCACCTCTGTTCTTTCGCGAGAACCCTCATAATCGATTTGGAACCTTCCCAATTGATTCACCATTTTCGCGACATAGCTACTGTGCTTCACGAAAAACCAGCTCCCCACCGATTACCCAATCGATCAAGCATCTTCAATTGATCACATGATCGATTCAGAAGCTCTCGGTTTGCTCACGACCAAGCTTAATCGAGTAGTCAATCGAATAATCCTCTCGTAATATCCTCAATCGATTAGAATTCATCCCAATCAATTCAACATAGTGCAGTACACTGTGTTTCATGAAAACCACCTTCTAATCAATCACTTAATCTATTGCGTTCACAGTGCATCCATCACCATATCAATTCACCATACACTTCAGGACAAAATGCACTCAATCAATCAGCTGATCAATTGAAA
Source organism: Zingiber officinale (assembly GCF_018446385.1). Classification (NCBI taxonomy): domain Eukaryota; kingdom Viridiplantae; phylum Streptophyta; class Magnoliopsida; order Zingiberales; family Zingiberaceae; genus Zingiber; species Zingiber officinale. The sequence continues at coordinate 81,336,966 of NC_055988.1, forward strand.
AGGATCTCAATCGATCAATTGGTACTTGTCTCAATCGATCACTTGATCGATTACTCAGTCATAACTTGCTTTACCCAAGTTTATGGATCCCTTGCCCAATCTCCGATCAATCGTGACCTGTTGCGACTTCTTCACCTAGTGTCCTATCAACCTTTTGACCTACTTGGATTTTGCCAACTTTCTATTGGAATTTTGATCACCAAGTGTGGTCCTTTTTGACCCACTTGGATTTTCCTCTTGTCTAACCGTAATTAGTTGCCAATCTGTGACCCCCCTTAACCAACTTGGACTTCCCTTGGCCTAACTATAGTTAGGGCTTTTCTTTGCCAAAGTATGATTCTCTTTGATTCACTTGGACTTTCCATATCAACGTGCAGTCCTTCTTGACCCACGTGATACTTATGATATTTAGAAACATCATGTGTATACTTTTGAAATACTGAACCTGTAAGAGGGAGTTAATAGATATTTCTATGCTTAAAAGTGTGTGATTATTTCAATTATCTCTAATACAAATGCTCAAGGTACTAACTCACTCTACAGAATCCAAACATCTTATGCTTTCCAGGTAACTAAGTTCCCTAATACTTTTTTTACTTGTTCACATGATATTTAGAAATTTTCTTAGGTCAATAGTGTGCCTCTTTAGTAGTCATAATTTTCTAGACATGGAAGCTTTGCCTCCGTTGTACTCAACAAAGAAAAAGGATTTATATTTTGAACTTTTTCCAAGTTATTCTGATTATGTAAAGGACTTGTCCAAGAAAAGCATACCGATCACATGGCCTTTTGATCCTTGAGTAGCAAAAGGTGAAATCGTTCACCTCCAGTATTTTCGTCGCACCCGACCCTAAGTCATCACGAGAGAAGTAAATCATGGTAGCCGAGCAGGCAAGTAGTGGGTGAGGTGAGGTGCATAGGGTCCAAGGATTTACGCTCCGATAGTCCCATGGTTCGATCCTGTATTTTCAAGTGGTTAATGAATCACTATTTACCAACTCGAATGACCCGTGGGATCGATCTTTTGGCCCTCAAGGTAGATATTAAGGCGGGCAAAATAAATTTCTCGATCTCATATTAAATCTCTATGCGTGATTAAAAAAAACCCCTGAGATAATTTTGAATTAATGCTTTTTTTTCCTCTTTTGAGAGCTAGAAAATATTTAGGAGCTATTGTTTACAGATTATATATATCTAATAAAATATTAAAAATATTTTTGAACACATAAATTATTAACTTTTTTTATAAAAGATTAATTCAAAATATTTTAAATCTAAAAATATGAACATAGAATAGAATGAATGATGCTTATACTTAGAAAAAGAGTAACTAAAATATTTGAAATATATTGCAGCGATAAAATTAAAAAAAAAAATCTGGAGTTTTACACTATTTTTTATAAGAGGTTATTTTTAAGATTCGAACTCATGACATTTTGATCACATGATAATAACTTTACAGTTACGCCAAGACTCCCCATCAAAAATAATATTTTATCAGAGTTAAGTTTCGATCTTGAGACCTGTGGGTTATGGGCCCACCACACTTCCGCTGCGCTACGCTACGATAAAATATAATTAAAAATTTTGATTAATTTTTTATGATTTTAATTTTTTTAAATAAAATTGAGTAGCCAACTTTATAATCTCCCATTAAACACTCGCATTCTCAGGTCAATTAAGTGCAATCTCGATTTTCACACAATTTAGAAGGAAAAACTAATATACATGGCCAGCTTAATTAATTAAAGAATAAAAATATATTAAAAATAAAAAGTACATGACGCATCATTAGCCGATTAAAAGGACCCTAAATTCCACAACACCCACCAAGGTTGACTAGATTACAGCCCCATAACATGATGCGATGGTTAAACTTTCCAAAGGATAATTAAAAATTTTAGGGTTTGAATTTTAGTTACAGTGTACTATAGGGAATTTTTTTCTCTAGTGAAAAGTGGATTTAAAAATATTGACTGATTAGATGAATCATTATTTTTCCTCTAGGCTAGACCTAATCATCTTCAGGATTAGTCGATTCAATGGAAACAAAAGGTTGAACACATTACAAAAAAGAAAGCATATTTATCAAAATTGAAAGAAAGTAAATCTGGAATCGATAAATTACCGTTAAATTCTTAACCACAATTTCAACTCGCTCGTCAGTCCCTAGGTCAAACAAAATGTGTTCCCACTCCCTAACTAAACCTCTTTCTGTTCTCAACTAGACAAAATGTATTCTCACTCCCTGACCAAATCTCTTTCTGTTCTCAACTCCAAATCTGCTTCAATTTACCAAATTGTCATCTTTCTTCATTTTATGCTCCTCCGACTCATTTTATACTCTGACTTCCAATAAACTCCCTTCTCGACTTCCACCCTAAACCATAGGCGACCGTCCAAAACAATTCCTAAGATATTGAAGGCAAAAATTAGAGAGGCAGCAGAACCTGACTTTCACCTTAAAGTGCTGAACTTAAAGCTTCGAGTACATAACCAGACTTTGACCTTCAACCCAAGGATCATCGACGAATGCCGAGTATGAAGAAGTAAGAATGTCCTAATCGAATCAACTAGAGGATTGCTAACGTGAAGAAGTGGCTTGCGTTGTATTTCGAAGGCACGTATTCGAGTAGAAGGTAAGTTATGTTTTTGTGCCCTAAATTTTGACCGATTTATTATTCTTGTTTGTAGAATAAAATTAAGATTATTGTTTGTGTATGTTTCTATAAAATGGTGTAAAAATTTGAAACTTTAGTTCATGAGTGTTGTCATTCTTGTTAGGTTGAATAAAATTAGATTTCAGTGTTTAAATTGCAATTTTATAAATGAGTTTGTAATGCATCTTCTTCAATTAAAGAAATGAATGAAATATGTGAGTTTTTTTATAGTGATTATAAATATATTGAGTAATGTACGTAATTTAAGCACTTTAATGCCCCAAAATTTTTAGGATTTGTACTTTAGGTATAAATAGGTAAATTGTTCCAATTTTTTGTGGTGTCAATTATGCTAGCTCGAATAAAATTAGTTTTAGTGTTTAAATTATATTTTTATGACTATGTTTGTGTTTTATCTTATTCAATTGAAGAATTGATAGAGATATAATTATCAATACACGAGATCATTCATTAAATTCCTATTATATTGTTTCAATTGTGTCACAATTATATCCCTAAAGAATTCCAATGGTTGAATGCGTCCCTTATCTTTTTAAAAGTTGATTTGGATCGAACGTGTTAAGTTCCGTAGGAGATCCAAGTCTAAACCTAAAATAACAAATAAATTAAACTTAGGATCAAATGTATTAAGTTCCGCAGGCGATCCGAGTTTAATTTAAAAGAACACATGGTAGCTAGGAAAAGGTTCAGACATTTGTACAAAATTTTTGTATAGTCGAACCGTTAGGTTTTCCGAGTAGCAACTAACAATTGGTACCAGAGCTAGGGTTTTGCCTCTGTGTATTTGGTATTAGTTTAATTATGCACATGTCATACATAATTTAGGCAGGGTAATAGTAGGATGTGCTAACTTTGTGGATGCAGGATCCAACTATTATGGCTTATAGTTATTATATGTGTGATTGGACCCTTGGACCTGTCAAAGGCATTTATTGTGTGTGCATGATTGTATTATAAAATACAGCAGGAGCTGTATTTAGTTTTATTAGGATTTTATTTTTGATCTAGATACATGTACATTCCTTCGAGGAATATAGGATCGAAAAATGTAAAATTCTATTTATGTCACGGATCGAATCTAATAAGGCGTGGAATCTTTTGAGGACCAGAGGCACAGCGGAACAAGGAGCAAGATTGATGTGACAACTAGACCCGGTGGCGGTGGCCAAAAATGGAAGCAACTAGGGATGACAACACACGGAGGACAACAATAGATAAAAGCCATAATAGTTGAAAATTAGTTTTTCTATTTATTTCTTTTATACTGTGCTGTGTGTGCATGTTAGTATACATGTTTAGTAGGCTAGCATAGTCGAAATTCTTCACTTTAAATAACTAAGTGGGAGAGGGATTTTAAATAAATTCCACGGTCTCCATTACTTGTTTGTAAGTGATGCAAATAAATTTGCGTGTTGGCTCTGAGTGCCTTCCTCAATATCGGATGAGTTTGTTTGTTGATCACTAGAACAAACTTCCATTTTGGATGACTATAGGAAGTTAATCAAGAGCGTGTGATTTTCCCCATCGGAAGGGGCACAATCTTATTAATGGACTTAGTGTCAAGTAATGGTATACACTTAGGCACGTCTAATAGTATCCTCCCCATCGGAGTCACTGCTATTATTCGTGTGACCAAAGGAAACCAACTATTAATTTTATTTGTCAAAAAGTTAGGTTGACAAGATAATAAAATTAATGGGTTAAACCCTCCTTTTACAAATGTTGAATTTGTATACGTCCACACTATCGTGGCATACAAAATTCACTGTGTTTTGAGGTGTTGGTTAATTTAAAATAGTATTGTTTGAGGAATCAATATTATTCTAAATTTAGAGTTCTGACCAAAAGTTATTTATGATTCTTAGGATGACTTTCAACCCACTGGTCATCATACTAAAAGAGAACAGACTTATTGGTCCTAACTACATAGATTGGAAAAGGAACCTGGACATTATGCTTACTGCTGAAAGCTATAAGTTTGTACTGACTGAGCCTTGCCCTGATGCATCCACTGGTGAATCTACCCAAGAGGAGATTGAATATCATAAGAAATGGGTAAAAGCAGATGAGATGGCGCGGTGTTACATTTTGGCTTCAATGTCAAATGTATTGCAACATCAGCATCAAGATTTACCAACAGCTTATGATATTATAAATAATCTCAAGGAAGTCTTTGGTCACCAGGATCGGGCCTCTAGGCAAAAGCCATGAGAAAGATAATGACAGCCACCATGCAAGAGGGTACTCCCGTAAGGGATTATATCCTAAAGATGATGGCTTATCTAAATGAAATATAAATCCTTGGAGGAGAAATTGATAGGGAAACTCAGATATCCTCCAAACGCTACCTAGAAGTTTTGAGCAATTCCGCCTGAATTACAATATGAATAAAAGGGTATATTCATTGGCGGAACTATTGACAGAACTTCAGGCAGCAGAAGGTTTGTTTCGTCACAATTCTCAGATTCACTATGCTGAAAATGGTTCTACTTCTAAACCGAAAGGAAAGAAAAAGAAGAAACAAGTTAGCTCATCAAAGAAGGTGAATAAATCTCAGAGTACAGGACCTAAAGCTAGAGTGAAGAAGCCGAAGGGCAAGTGCTTCATTTGCAAGCAGTCAGGGCATTGGAAGGCGGACTGTCCTCGTAGGAATCAAAACAACAAAGGTATATCTCATGCTCTGGTTGTTGAAACATGTTTAGCGGTGTTATCTACCAGCACCTGGTGTGTAGATACGGGAGCCACTGATGATGTCTGTATTTGCAGGGGTTCCAGGAAACCCGACGACTATATGAAGGAGAGAGAACCGTCTACATGGGCAATGCTACTAAGGTGGCGGCTGTTATAGTGGGAGACGTCTACTTATCTTTTGATAGAAATAGAAAATTGGTTTTAAGAAATTGTCTTTATGTACCCAGTTTTAGAAAGAATTTAATTTCAGTTTCTAAACTGTTTTTGGATGGATATTTTGTTTCCTTTAATAATAATATAGTTATAAAGAGAAATAAAGTGATTATCTGTTCTGGTGCATTAGTTGGCAATTTATATACTTTAAATCCAATTTCTCCCACAAAGCAAAATATGAAAATTTATAACACATCTTCTAACACTAATAAGAGAAAATAACCTTCGGAAATGAACCAAGCATATCTTTGGCATCTAAGGCTTGGTCACATTACCTTAAGTAGGATTCAAAGGCTTATAGCCGATGGACTCTTGGGTTCATTAGAGTTGGAAAATTTTCCAACTTGTGAATCTTGCTTGGAAGGTAAAATGACCAAGAGGCCTTTTAAGGCCAAGGGGTATAGAGCCAAAGAAGTGTTAGAATTAGTTCATTCTGATTTGTGTGATCCTATATCTATCCAGGCAAGAGGTGGTTTTGAATATTTTATCTCTTTTATAGACGGTTATTCAAGATACGGATGCATTTACTTAATGCGCCGCAAGTCCGAGTGCTTTGATAAGTTCAAAGAGTACAAGGCTGATGTGGAGAAACGACTAGGTAAAAGTATCAAGACACTACGATTTGATCGTGGTGGCGAATACCTCTTAAGAGAGTTTAGGAATTACTTATCAGAGGCCGGGATTCAATCCCAATTGTCCACACCTGGTACACCCCAACAGAATAGTGTGGCGGAACGAAGGAAGGAATAGGACTCTTATGGAGATGGTTAGATCGATGATGAGTTATTCAGAATTACCAAATTCATTTTGGGGATACGCTCTGGAAACGACAGCGCACATTCTGAACTTAGTACCTTCTAAATCAGTATCTTCTACTCCCACAGAATTGTGGAATGGGCGAAAACCCAGTCTAAGATATATTCGGATTTGGGTTAGTCCAACACATGTGCTGAAACCAGATGCTGAAAAGTTAGAATCTCGTACAGAAGTTCGCGTGTTTGTGGGTTATCCCAGAGGAACAAAAGGTGATTTATTTTATAGTCCTAAAGACCAGAAGGTCATTGTTAGCACCAATGCCCAGTTTTTAGAAGAAGACTATATAATGGATCACAAGCCCAGTAGCAAAGTTGTTCTAGAAGAACTTAGAGAGGATACGTCTACTTTAGTACCAACAGTACAAGATGAAGTACCACAAGAGACTGCAACATGTGTCACACATGATACACAACCACAGACGGTGTCTCGTCGTAGTGGGAGAGTTGTGAGGGAACCTGATAGATTCATGTTTTTGGGAGAGTCTTCGGACTTGATCCCGGGTAAACATGAACCTGATCCCTGAACATATGACGAAGCACTCCAAGATATAGATGCAGCATCTTGGCAAAAGGCAATGAATTCTGAAATAGAGTCTATGTACTCTAATAAGGTCTGGGAGCTTGTAGAACCACCTGATGGTGTGAAAGCCGTCGGATGCAAGTGGATCTACAAAAAGAAAAGAGGGACAGACGGGAAGGTAGAAACCTTCAAAGCTAGGCTTGTTGCGAAAGGGTACACTCAGAAAGAGGGAATCGATTATGAGGAGACCTTTTCACCGGTAGTCATGCTTAAGTCTATCCGGATACTCTTATCCATTGCTGCTCATATGGATTATGAGATTTGGCAAATGGATGTCAAGAAAGCTTTCCTTAATGGAAGTCTTGAAGAGAACATCCATATGAAGCAACCAAAAGGGTTCATTGAAAAAGGCAAAGAGCATCTAATGTGCAAGCTCAATCGGTCCATTTATGGACTGAAGCAAGCTTCAAGGTCTTGGAACATCCGGTTTAATGAAGTAATCCAGTCATATGGATTTATTCAGTGTCCGGATGAGTCTTGTGTATACAAGAAGTGTAACGGAAACGTGGTGGTATTTCTTGTACTATACGTAGATGATATTTTGTTAATTGGCAACAATGTCAAGGTATTATCAGACGTAAGGGTATGGTTGTCTAAACAATTTGATATGAAGGACTTAGGAGATTGTGCACACATTCTTGGGATCAAAGTTATAAGGGATCGCAAGAAAAGAATGTTGTGTTTGTCCCAAGCTTCATATATAGATACAATCCTTGCTTGTTTTAGCATGCAGAATTCCAAGAAAGGTTTCTTACCTTTTAGGCATGGAATAGCTCTATCTAAAGAGATGTCTCCGAAGACATCAATAGAGATAGAGGACATGAAAGGAATTCCTTATACTTCGGCTGTAGGAAGCCTTATGTATGCAATGCTGTGTACGAGACCTGATATCTGTTTTGTCGTGGGCATGGTTAGCAGATATCAGAGTAATCCTGGACAAGGACATTGGACTGCGGTAAAGCATATATTAAAGTACCTGAGAAAGAATTAGATATTATATGCTAGTTTACCAAGCAGACGATTTGCTCCCTGTGGGTTACACGGATTCGGATTTCCAATCGGATAGGGACAACAGTAAGTCTACATCAGGCTATGTGTTTACTTTAGGAGGTGTAGCCATTGCATGGAGGAGTGTTAAGCAGAAATGCGTTTCGGACTCAACCATGGAAGCTGAGTATGTGGCAGCCTCTGAGACAGCTAAAGAAGCAGTATGGCTCAGGAACTTTCTCATGGACTTAGATGTGATTCCTGGTTTGCCCAAAATCATCACAATTTATTGTGATAATAGCGGTGCAGTTGCAAACTCGAAGGAACCACGAGCCCATAAGGCAAGTAAACATATAGAGCGCAAGTACCACCTGATACTAGATATCGTAAAGCGAGGAGAAGTTGTCATCGCCAAGATTGCATCAGCAGATAACCTGGCAGATCCTTTCACTAAGGCCCTTCTAGCAAAAGCTTTCGATCGGCATGTGGAGGGAATGAGAATCAGATGTATGGCAGCAGATATGGCAGCTCAGTCATTAGTATAAGTGGGAGATTGTTTGAGTATATACTGAAAGCCTAAGCTTTTGTAAACATTTATTTTGAATAAAGAATCACATTTGGTCAAATTATCTACATTTGTTTATAGTTGTTCAATTAATTTATATTGTAGATAACATAGTATGTGGTGTCACATACAGAAGATAATGTTATCAGTACCTTATAAATTATAAACAGTAGCTCAAGACCAAAATGGAAAGGAACAAACCATTGGAAGGTCGTAGTGTAATTAGGTATTAGTTTATCTTAACTATATAATTACACTAGTACACTTAGAGTGTATTGAGTAGGACCATCAGAGGTCGTTTCTTTTATACTGACTTTAAAAATGAACAAGACCTCAGTTATTATGGAAGTGTGTGCTCTTAATTCTAATATAATAACAAGCACATATATTTGATATTTATTTCTTTAATTTATCAATGGGTGAGATTTAGTTCGATAAATCAATAAGCCCGATAAGTTGGGAAATGATATCACTTATAATGTGTGTTGTTGATTATAGAAAAACTGTGTCCTAGTGATCTAGCTTGATAATGTCCCCAAGAGGAGCACATAAGGATTGTCATGTTAAACCCTGCAGGTGGACTTAGTCCGACATGACGATAAGGTTGAGTAGTACTACTCTTGGACTAAGATATTAATTAAATGAATTGTCAGTAACTCACTTAATTAGTGGGCATTCGACATCTTAAACATAGGGAGACTAACACACTCATAATAAGAAGGAGCCCAAAAATGTAATTTGGGATTGATGCGGTAATTCAATAATAGTTCTCTAGTGGAATGAATTATTATTGATAAAATTAAGTTGTGTGTTCGGGGCGAACACGAGATGCTTAATTTTATCAGGAGACCAAAACCAATTCCTCCTCTCGGTCCCTATCGTAGCCTCTTATTTATAGAGTACTATACCCACCTATACCCACCTTCATACCCATGGTGTAGGGACCGACCAAGTTAGCTTGAGAACCAAGATAGGGCCGGCCAAGCCTTGGTCCATGGGTGGCCAGCCCTAGCTTGAACCCAAGTTTAGGTGGTCGGCCCTATTAAATTAGAAAATAATTTTAATTTTAAATTTTTCTTATGTGGAAGATATAATTTATTGGAGAGATTAAAAATTAAAATATCTCTTTTATAAGTTTCTACAAAAGATTAAGAAAAGAGATTAAATCTCTTTCTTTATTTGTAGATTGAAAAGATATTTTATTTTTCTTCTTTGTAAATTATTCACATGTTGAAAAATTAAAATTATAGAAATTTTTTTTTATCAACCATGAAGGGATTTTAAAAGGAAATTTTATTTTTTAAAATTTCCGGAAACAAATAAGGAATTTTAATTGGTTGATTGAAAATTGCCTTATTTGCTCTTCCATGAGGTGGCCAGCCATGACATGAGCTATTAGGAAATTTTATTTAATTTTTCTTAATTAATTCATGTCAAGGAAAGTTAAGGAAATTTTATTGTAATTAAATTTCCTTATTTGCCAAAGCTAAGGATTATAAAAGAGGGGGTTTTGGGTGCCTTCAAGGTGAACAACCTCTATTATTTTTCTCCCTCTTTTCTTCCTTGGTGTGGTCGACTCTTCCATTTCTCTTCTCTCCATCCTTGTGGACAAAACTCTCTTCTCTCTTGGAGATCAAGTGGTGGCCGGATCCTAGCTTGGAGAAGAAGGAGAGAAATCTTGCATCCCTTGGAGCTTGGTTGGTGGAAAAAGATCTTCATCCTTTGGAAGTCTTGCTTGGCCGAAACTTGAAGGAAGAAGAAGAAGGTGCTAGGTGGTCCTCGTCTCAGAAGATCGTTGCCCACACAACATCCGAGATTAGAAGAGGAATACGATAGAAGATCAAGAGGTCATTATCTACTAATGTATAACTAATATTGTTTTCCGCATCATATTAGTTTTATCTCCATGTAAAAATACCAAATACAAGAGGCATGCAATTCTAGTATTTCGAATCAGTTTTCGATGTTGTGTTCTTTTATTTTTCTTTTCCTTGTGATTTGATTGTTCCTTTTGGTTGACCTAAAGTTATTTAAGGAAATTAAATATTAGCTTTCCTTAAAAGGCTTTGTCTAGGCGGTGGTGGTTGTTCCCATATCCAAGAAGGTCATGTGCCTCACCATGCAGTCCTGGAAGCCAATTTTGGAAATTAATATTTAATGGAATTAATAACCTAGGTGATTTGGATCGAACGTGTTAAGTTCTGCAGGAGATCCAAGTCTAAACCTAAAAGAACAAATAAATTAAACTTAGGATCAAACGTGTTAAGTTCCGCAGGCGATCCGAGTTTAATTTAAAAGAACACATGGTAGCTAGGAAAAGGTTCAGACCTTTGTACAAAATTTTTGTACAGTGGAACCGTTAGGTTTTCCGAGTAGCAACCAACACTAATAGCTTACCGAGTGTTTAGGAATTGACATGTCCGAAGAATCGAACACCAGGTTGAAATTCAGCTAGGTCCGCGGGATCGGATAGCTAGTATGAAGTCCAGATAGGTCAATGGGCTGATCGAATATCTGGAAGGAAGTCCGGTTGGGTCCACGGGATCGGACTATCGGCAGAAGTCTAATTGGGTCTGTGGACCAGACAACTGCATGAAGACCTGATGGGTGAAAAGGCTAGTCAACCAACTGCAAGCTGGTAAGTAAAGGTAATCACTAGAGGAGAGTAACTTTATGAGGACGCGCCCCATTTGAGGGACAGTAGGCGTCGGTCTAAGTTTGGTCCATTTTGGATCCCTAATCTGAGTCCTTGACTACTTTATGATCCTGGGAGGACAAGAGCTAATTAATACTTATTTTTCACAGTGCTAACTTTGTTTTACAGGTTAGATGTTTTAATTTTGGACTAACATAACTTGCAGGGTAAAAGGAGAAAAAAGCCTTCGGATGAATAATACCCAAAGGCACCTTCAAGAATGGGAAGGCGTCTTTTTACTATTCATAGAAGGCGCCTTCAATGGCTTGAAGGCGCCTTCCAGAGAATAAAAGTTAACAAATTCAGAGATAAGCTTCAGCAGACTTCGGGATCATATTTGAACCATTGGGGCGCCTTCAACAACTATGGAAGGCCTCTTCCATGCCCTATATAAGGTAGTCTCGACCAAGCTTCTTTCAACAACTAATATATAAGCTACTGCGCGTCCATTTGAGGTTCTGACTGCTTCGACTTCTTGCTACGACTCTGCTGTGCCTAACGACTGCATTGAAGACTTCCGATCATGGTCGACAGATTGACACTGACACAAGAGCACTCTCACATAGATCCCTACTTATTGGTAACAAAATTTTTTGTACTTAATTACTGAAAAAGGGAAGTGTAGCGTGTTACACTTTGCCTAAATTCTTTGTCCTCGATTCCCTCTTTTGGAGGTACCGGAAGAAGTATTTTAGTTGATTACCTATCGATAGGTCCACAAAATCTGGGTCTTGAAGCAGGAGTCATCGAAGGCTGCAAACCAAGTAAAACTGATCATATTTTTTGGTGTTTTTTAAAATTAATTTCCACTGCATACTTATCTTTTAAAAATCCAAAAAGAACGAGATTTTCAAAACCACGTGATTCACCCCTCCTCTCATGTGCGACTCAATACAACAAGTGGTCTCAGAGCAGGTTCTACTCTGAATTGGTGCAATCCCCAATCAAGCCCTTTCAAATAATGATTTCTCGTTTGGTTTTTAACTCGAAGTTGGTGCAACACTATTCGAGTTCTTCGAAATTTCTTATCCTTCTTCTCAAACTCTGCTAATTCAAAACCAAGTCTTGGTACATTTCTTTAATTTTCTATCTACAACTCTAAATGGCCCAAAATGAAGGATATAGCAAATCACCGTTCGTCCCCCTTTCTTCAACGGGGATGATTTTTTATACGGGAAGAAACAGATGGAGGTGTACCTGAAAACTGACTTCGACCAATGGTTCAGCGTCACCAAAGGGTACAAGGTGCTAATTGACGACGTTGGAATTCCAATGGACCCGTAAAATTGGAATCCGGAAATGAAGAAGAAGGCTCAGATTGACTTTAAGGCCTTTAACACAATCCAGTGCGGGTTAATAAAGGAGAAGCTGAACCACGTCGGCTACACAAAAATGTCAAAGAGCTATGGGACCAACTCATAGAACTACACGAGGGAACCAACGACGCAAAGGTAACGAAAAAAGATTTATATTTAAATAAATTATTTAATATAAAAATGCAAGAAGGTGAGACTACCAGTCAGCTACATGCGAGGATAAAGGATATCCTTAACGGACTCCACACGATCAACCACTAGATGGAGAACCGTGATCTTATAAGGCGCGCTCTAAATCCATTTCCTCTAAATGCACTATGGGCATCAATCGTGGATGCCTATAAGATTTCAAGGAACTTATCGAAATTAAAGTTAGATGAACTTGTTTTGTGAATTGGAGCTACACTAATAGATTAACGCCAAACCCGAGAAAGGTGTTGCTTTTATTATAGGAACATTGAAAGAAAAGTCCAGAACCAAACTAGAACTTAAAGTTGAGTCTGACCAAGACTCAGACAATGAAGAATACCTTGTGAACCTGGTAAGGAAGATGTTCACCATGAGAAAGAAGAACTTCTCCAAAAAGGACCTGTAGAAGATCAACTCCACCTCTAACTCCAATAACAAGTCAAACATCACATGCTTTGGATGCAACAAGAAGGAACACTACAAGATCGATTGCTCGAATCTCAAAAGGAAGAAAGCCCTCAAGGCAACTTGGGATGAATCGCCCGTAGAGGAATCAGACAATGACGAACAAAGGCACACCAACTACCTCACACTGATGGCGTACGGACTAGAATCGGAAAGCGAAATAGAAGATGGGTCTGAACCCGATTCAAGCCATGATTCCGCACGCGTTTTCAAAGGTTCCGTTGAGGTACAATCTACTTTAAGCAAAAGATTTTTTTTTAAATTATTGTGTGCTTACATAAGAAATTGACTGCATCTGAAGATCAAATAAATGAACTAATCAAAGAAAATAAAATACTTAATAATCAACTAAATTCAGAGTCAACAACTGAGCCAATTCAAGCTGAAATCCCAATTCAAGTTATAAAACTTGAAGAGGATAATTCCAGATTGAAAGGCGAAGCAGTTGAACTAAAAGAACTACTAGAGAAATTCACAACTAGATCCAAGTACCTCGACATGATACTTGGATCACAAAGAGTTGTATACAATAAATCCGGACTCGGACACAAGTCCAGCTCATCTAACAAAACGTTTATATCACTAATAAGTCAAAAGAAGAAACTAACTAAAGTCTAGGTTCCGAAAGCGTGCTTTACCACGTAAGTAGGACTCAATCATTTTTATGTACGTAAAAATAAAATTTATTATTTAAAATCAAATCCAATTAAATCTATTAATATAAAACCTTCCAAACTAAAGAAAAAAAATAAAGTCAAACAATTTAAACTCAAACAGAGAAAATAAATCAAATAACTACAAAACTAACTCAAATAACCACCAAGTCTACTATAATTATAAAAGTAATCGACATAAACCCAAAACCTAAACTGAAATGATCAATAATTTAGGAGAGGCTCCAAATTAGTTGGCACATCCAAATTCAATAAACTTACCCGGAGGAGTAATTAGGATTAGTCAAAAAGGGACAAAAATCTAACTTGATCAACGGTACTGGTGAAATTTTGGATGATAGTAGGTTAGGGAAACTTATCTATGCATGTCTAGGAAGATATAGCTTCGACCTGGTGCATTTAGTTTAGTGGAACTAACTAAAGCTGCCTCTTACGAATCCTATCTGGTTAGACCAGAGTTTATTTATTAAGTTAAGTGGATAGAACTATTTGAAAAATTTTGAAGGCATGGTTACTCTAATGATATCCAGGTGACTCACCATAGCTCAGAAGTTTATCCAAATAATACTTATTTGTTGAACCCAAAGCTAAACTTGAATCTAACACAAAGTTAAACCCAACCCTAAAATTCAAACTAATTCATCTCACAGCATTAAGGATTCCTTGATTGAAAATATAGATCGGGTGAGATGATTAAGGATTTCATTCAAATTCAAGATTAAATAAAATAAAATATAGTTAAATTAAAATAAATTAATTAAAAATAAACTAAACTAAATTAAATAAAGTAAAAATAAATTAAAAATAAATTAAATTAAAAATAAACTAAATTAAATAAAAATAATTAAAATAAATTAAATTTAAAAAAATTAATAAATTATATTAAAAATAAAAAATTAAATTAAATAAATTTAAAATAAATAAATTAAATTAAATTTAAAATAAACTAACTTAAATTAAATAAATTATAAATAAATTTAAAATAAATAAAATAAAATAAATTTAAAATAAGTTAAAATAAATTATATAAATTAAAATAAAATAAATTAATTAAATTAAAAATAAACTAAATTAAATTTAAAAATTAAAATAACTTAAATTAAATTAAATAAAATAAAATTTTAAATTAAATTAATTTAAATAAAATTAAAATAAATTTAATTAAATTAAAATAAATTAAATCAAATTATAACTTAAAATTTAAAACATAAAATTAAACTTAGAATTAAAAACTTGGAATTAAATTTAAAATTAAACTTGAAATTAAAAACTTAAATTTAAAAACCCAAGTGAGTATTAGGAAAATTTACCTCAAAAGAAGAAAATGAAATCTGTGTAGGTACTTCCTAAATAGTAGAGGATATAGAGTTTACAATAAAAACACTCTAAGAATTGAGAAAACGTCCAATGTGAAATTTGATGAAATTACTAACTCTAAAGAACCTAACTCAACTCAACCTCAATACCAACCAATTGATTTCACTAGAGCAAGCACTGATCTAGGGGGAGTAAGTGAAAATCCAATAGACGAACTTGAAGTTAAACAAAATCAACCACAAGAATAATCACAGCCTAGAGCAATAAGAGTCAGATAAGACCACCAAATTGAATAAATTATAGGTAACCCAGACCTAAGAGTTCAGACTAGATCATTTTTTAGAAACCTAAGTCAAATATAGTTAATCTCTAAAATTGAACCCAAAACTATAGACTTACTAGACCCAACTAGATTATAGCCATGCAGGAAGAACTGGCCCAATTTAAAAGAAATGAAATCTGGGACTAGTACCACTTCCTGATAATAAAAAGGTAATAGAAACAAAATGGGTATTCAAAAATAAACTATGTAAAAATGGGGAAATTGTTAGAAACAAGGATAACTAGTAGCTAAAGGATTTAGTTAAGTAGAGGGACTTAACTATGATGAAACTTATGCTCCAGTAGCCAGACTTGAGTCAATTAGAATGTTGTTAAGCTATGCTGCCCATAAAGGATTCAATCTTTATCAAATGGATGTTAAATCCACCTTCTTAAATTTACTAATAAAAGAAGATGTTTATGTAGGTCAACCACCTGGATTAAAAAGTATAGATAATCCTGACCATGCCTTTAAACTTAAGAAAGTCTTATATAGTCTTAAACAAGCACCTAGGGCCTGATATAAATGGTTGACCTCCTACCTAATCTCCAAACGATTCAACCAAGGTCAAATTGATCCAACTCTATTTGTAAAGTTTGTCAAATAAGATATCTTTATAGCCCAAGTATATGTAGATGACATAATCTTTGGTTCAACCAACTCAAAATTTTTACAAGAATTTATATCCTTAATGAAATAAAAATTTGAAATGAGCCTAGTCGGTAACTGACTTACTTTTTAGGATTACAGATTAAACAAATTAATAAAGAAAATTATGTTTACTAGCAAAAATACATCAAAGAATTACTTAAAAAGTTTGGAATAGAAAATACAAAAGAAATAAAAATACTAATGGCAACAAATACAACCTTAGATAGTAATCCAAATGGAAAACCTGTGGACCTAAAATACCATAGAAGTGTTATAGGAAGTCTTTTATATTTAACTATAAG
This sequence comes from Zingiber officinale, assembly GCF_018446385.1. Taxonomy (NCBI): domain Eukaryota; kingdom Viridiplantae; phylum Streptophyta; class Magnoliopsida; order Zingiberales; family Zingiberaceae; genus Zingiber; species Zingiber officinale. Next base: position 81,353,429 of record NC_055988.1, read on the forward strand.
TTGACCAGAAATCTTGTTTATAGTTAATATGTGTGCTAGATATCAAACCTGTGCTAAGAAATCTTACTTAACTAATGTAAAAAAGAATTTTTAAATACTTAAAAGGAACACCAAATGTAAGAATTTGGTATCCTACAACACCTAATTTTGAACTAATAGGCTACTCAAACTCTAATTATGTCAGCTGTAAACTAGATCGCAAAACTATAAGTGGTGGATGTATAACGACCCACCTCCTACTAACTAGGCTGTGAGGCCGATCGTTACATTAATCTGTGCTAACTAATCCATGACCATCATTAGATCTAATTGCGGAAGCTGTAATAACTGAAATTTTGCTAAACTACTAACATTTCTTGGTTCTATACATGCTAAGGGGTGTAAACTAACTATTCATGTCATGTTTTACCTCCCCCATGGTCAAGAAACTGAACTTAAACATTTTCCCGCTGATATCAGACCTCCCAATCGATCCATTGATCGATTGGAATGTCGGATCGATCCAATGATCGATCCAGCACGCTACTGTACTCGGGCAATATTCTGGATCGATCGGCTGATCGATCCGGACTGGTCAATCGATCCAGTGATTGATCCCAGAGCCCTCTGTTCGCGACGGAATTGGCTGGATCGATCGGCTGATCGATCCAGACGCCTACTGTTCGCGAGACGAGTTGCCCGGTCGATCAATCGATCGATTGGAACTCTCGAATCGATCGACGGATCGATTCGAGTTTCTGATTTCGTGTCAATGATCTGATTTCAGCACTGTCTCGTGCCAAATCACACATAATGATTCCAAAAATGACTACGAGCATCCTAACAATAATATCTAACATTCTAACATCATAAAAATAGTGTTCTAAGCATAATTAAGTGCATGGTTAACTATTTCGTAGCAATTAATATACTAAAGTGCAAATGATAAAATACTGAAAAGTTCTAATACTTAAACAAAGCTTGCTAAAATTCCTTAGATCTTTTTCCCAAGTTCCTGCCCACACACATCTTCGTAGCATTGTCCTCCAGCCTCCGCTAGTCCATCTTTCCTTTACCTTCATCTGCATTATAAGGAAAAGAAAGTATCTATAAGCTTTCGCTTAGTAAGAAACCATCTACCTCACTAAATCATGCACACGATGCATTTATGCTTTTAAAAACATGCTATTAAACAGATGTTGAACTTGCTAAAACATGGTATACTGAAATCACTGAACATGAACATTAAAGCATGGCATACAAAGCTAACCATAACTATCATGTGTAACAATAAAGAAAACTGAGCTGAACATGAATTAAGCTAGACTGGAACTGAATTCAAACTCAACTAATATAACTGATCCTTGTGAGTTTTGAAAAGCTATAATATAATAGATTAAAATACATAATCATACTGCTAATGGGCCCGGCAACTGTACATGTTGTGCGCGCATCCTTAACTAGACCCGGGGTTGCAAATCCCGAATTTAGTAAGGTTTACTAGGTTATCTAAACCTAGGGACCGACTATGGGAGCCCAGCCCAATGGATATCTAATCCTGTACAGTGACCCTACTGAAAATAAAATACTGAACTCTAGCTAATAAATACTTGTCTTGCTTCTACTAGGTTGTCTAAACCCAGAACTAGGTTATCTAAACCTAGAGGCGACTGTGGGAGCCCACCCATTGGACATCTAGTCCGGTAAAAGCTGAAACAAGACTAGATAAACTGTACAAATGCTTCTATTGCATTTATCTAAACTACTAAAATGCCTAAGTTGCATTTTGTTGAACTAAACAATTTATCAAACACTTGGCATGCGCTAATTCGCATCCTTTGTGTCGGAAATCTACATACTATTAAACTAACACATGGAATTCACACGGAAGCTACTTATACTGCAGGTGAGGGGTTTCTTACCTCGAGTTCGGATTTTCTTACGATTCTACTCGCTAGATTTTCGGAGGAGACGATCCTTTCGACGATCTTCTCGCGTCTAAGCGTTCCTCTCGCGGAGGGGAGCGTCCTCTTGTCCAAGATGTCGCTGGAAAGTCCTCCTATGGTCCTAGGGGAAGGAACCCTAGCCTTGACTTGTGGTTGGCGCCGAGAGAAGAAGAGGAAGGAAGGTGGGCGGCGGTGAGGGTTTGAGGGAGAGGAAAAGTTACGTTAAAATAACTCTTCACCTATTAATTCCCTATTTATATTAAGTGGGTAATTCCGCCCAACTCTAATATAAATTTAATTATTTCCCTTTCCTTTCAGCACGGCCCTGCTGGGTTCGCTTGGTTACCAAGGTTCACCATAAGTCATAGGACCCATAGGTCTCGGGTTCAATTCCCGCTTAAGCTATTTTCGTTTTCTATTTATTTTTGCTACTTCCGCTACTCTAAAAATTCCATAAAAATATTCTAAAATTACAGAAAAATCATAGAAAATTTCTAAAATAGTTTTGAGAATTTTCGGGCGTTACAATCCCCCATACCTTATAAAAAGTTCGTCCTCGAACTTAGAATAACTCTAGGTACTTCTGTCTCCCAAGTTGCCTCTTCTGCTGTGTGACTGTGCCAAATGACTTTGACTAATGGTACTTCCTTGTTCCGCAATTTCTTAACTGCTCGGTCTATTATCTGAATAGGCCGACTGTCATAACTGAGGTCTTCGCGGATCTGTACCGACTGGGGCTCAATCACCTGGGTGACATCTGGGGTATGCTTCTTCAGCATAGAGACATGGAATACGTTGTGGACAGCTGACATTTCCTGGGGTAGCTCTAGCTCATATGCTACTTTGCCCACTCTTCTGCTGATAAGGTATGGTCCCACATATCGGGGACTTAGCTTGCCCTTCTTTCCAAAACGCATTACTCCCTTCATGGGAGCTACTCTGAGGAACACTGAATCCGCAACTGAAAATTCTAAAGGTCTGCGCCGTATATCAGCATAGCTTTTCTGGCGGCTCTGAGCTATCTCTATCCTCTGGCGGATCTGCTGTATAGCTGCTGTGGTATCTGCCACTAGATCTGTCTGAAGTTCTAGCTCTTTCTGTTCACCACTCTCATACCAGCAGATTGGAGATCTACACCTCCGCCCATAGAGAGCCTCATAGGGTGCCATACCGATAGTGGCCTGATAGCTGTTGTTGTATGCAAATTCTGCTAGACTTAGATATTTGCACCAACTTCCTTTGAAATCTAGGGCACATGCTCGGAGCATATCTTCGAGTACCTGATTTACTCCCTATGTCTGTCCATCTGTCTGAGGATGGAAAGCTGTGCTGAACTTTAACTTCGTGCCCAAAGCTGACTGTACACACTCCCAGAAGTGTGACGTGAACCTACTGTCTCTGTCTGAAATAATGGTTCGTGGGACTCCATGTAATCTAACGATCTCCTTGAGATACAACTGTGCTAGCTGTTCCATGGAGTAGGATATCCTGATAGCTAAGAAGTGGGCTGATTTAGTCAATCTGTCGACTATTACCCAAATGGTATCAAAACCATTCATGGTTCTGGGTAATCCCACGATGAAATCCATAGAAATGTCTTCCCACTTCCATTCTGGGATCTGAATAGACTACAAGACTCCTCCTGGTCTCTGATGCTCTGCCTTAACCCTCTGACAGGTTAGGCAGGTGCTGACATATCGAGCGATGTCTCTCTTCATCCCAGGCCTCCAAAAATGTTTTTTCAAGTCCTGGTACATTTTGGTGGAGCCTGGATGCATCGCATAGGGAGTCTTGTGAGCCTCATCTAAAATCTTCCTTCTGAGTTCTTCCTGATCTGGAACACATAATCTGTCACCAAAATACAACACCCCACTAGCGGACACTCTAAATTCTCCACTTCTTGATTCTGCTATCCCTTGCTTGATTTTCTGAATTTCAGGATCCTGCTCCTGAGCTGTCTGGATGTCACCAAGCAAGGTAGACTCTAATGTCATAGTAGAGAGCCGTCCGACTATGAGTTCAAGACCGAAATCTGTGATCTCCTTCTGTAGGGGTGGTGACATGGCTGCTAGAGATAATAGGGCAGCACTGGACTTTCTGCTGAGTGCGTCTGCTACCCTATTTGCTTTTCCTGGGTGGTAGAGGATGTCTATATCGTAGTCTTTGACCAGCTCTAGCCATCTGCGCTGTCGCATATTCAGATCCTTCTGAGTGAAGAAGTACTTCAGACTCTAATGATCTGTATACACTCTGCACTGAGCTCCATACAAGTAATGTCTCCAAATTTTGAGAGCGAACACTATTGCTGCAAGCTCAAGGTCATGAGTAGGATAGTTCTTCTCATAATCCTTGAGTTGTCTGGAGGCGTAGGCGATTACCTTGCCGTCTTGCATCAGAACTGCTCCTAGTCCCAACTTAGAGGCATCACTATAAATGTCAAAGCTATCTGCGTTCTCTGGTAGAGTCAGAATAGGTGCACTGGTCAATCTCCTTTTCAGCTCGCTGAAACTATTCTCACAGTCCTTTGTCCACTGATACTTTCTGTTCTTTCTGGTAAGAGCTGTCAGTGGGGAGGCTATCCTAGAGAAGTCCTCTACGAATTTCTGGTAATAACCTGCTAATCCCAGAAAACTTCTGATCTCGCTGGCGTTCTTGGGTCTTTTCCAGTTACTCACAGCTTCTATCTTACTGGGGTCTACCATGATGCCATCCTTTGAGATGATGTGACCCAGGAAGGACACCTGATCTAACCAAAATTCACATTTTGTGAACTTGGCGTACAGCTGGTTCTGCTGAAGGGTCTGCAGTACTATTCTCAGGTGCTCTGCGTGTTCTTCCTGAGTTCCTAAATAGATAAGAATGTCATCGATAAACACGATAACGAACTTATCTAAGTATTCTCTGAATACCCTGTTCATGAGGTCCATGAAAGTAGCTGGAGCATTTGTCACGCCAAAGGGCATGACTACGAACTCATAATGTCCGTATCTAGTCCTGAATGTTGTCTTAGGTATATCCCCTTCTTTAACTTTCACCTGATGATAACCTGATCTGAGGTCTATCTTAGAGAACACTGCTGCTCCCTTCAGCTGATCGAACAGGTCATCTATTCTGGGAAGAGGATACCTATTCTTGATCGTGACTTGGTTCAGTGCCCTGTAGTCTATGTATAAGCGCATGCTCCCGTCCTTCTTCTTCACGAACAGTACAGGTGCTCCCCATGGTGAGTGACTAGGACAGATGAAGCCCTTGTCAAGCAGCTTCTGTAGTTGCTCATGAAGTTCCTTCAGTTCTGCTGGAGCCATGCGGTACGGTGCTTTGGAAATAGGATTTGTACCGGGAAGGAGCTCTATCTCAAATTCAATCTCCCTGTCTGGTGCTAGTCCTGGTAACTCCTCAGGGAAGACTGCTGGGTAGTCACACACGACTCGGACCTCTGCTAGCTGTTGGTCCTTGTCCTGACTAGTATTGACTACGTGTGCTAAAAATCTCGTACATCCTGTATCCATTAATTTCTGTGCTTTTAGAGCTGAGAGAAACATCTTGGCCTTTCTCTTTGGTTCTCCGACGAACTCGAACTGTGCTTCTGCTTCCGGTTGGAATACGACTTTCTGTTTACGACACTCTATAGAAGCGCTATATCTGATCAGGAAGTCCATTCCAAAGATGACATCGTAGTCAGTCATATTTAGCACTATCAGATCACAAAAGAGTTCCCTGTCTGCTATAATGATTGGCACTGCTCTGAGCCAGTGCGTAGATGCCATAATTTCTCCTGAAGGTAAGGTCGTCAGGAACTGACTACTGAGTACCTCTGGAGGTCTTGCTAACTTCTCAGCAATTGCCCTGGATATATATGAATGGGTTGCCCCAGTATCGAATAAGACAGTTGTACTTTGCTGCAAAATACTAATCTGACCTGTAACAACTGTCGAGGCATTTGCCACGTCCTCTCTGGTGAGTGAGTAAATCCTCGCATTGGTCGCAGTTGGAGGGGCTTCTAGTCTGCCCTGGCTGATGTGTGGACCATCTAAAGCGGCCTGCATCTGATGCAACTGTGCTGGCTTGGCTTCATACTGGATCGGCTGTGGTGGAGGAAAACTGGCCTTGTTCAGACATTGCTTGGCCATATGCCCTTCCAATCCGCATTCGAAGCATCCTCGTGTGCCCTTACGACAAACTCCAGGGTGGAATTTCCCACAAGTAGCACACTTTGGATAACTGGGCTGCTTGCTGCCTGGCCCTCCTTTTGGGTAGCTCCCTGGTTTGCGCTTGTTGCTGGAGTTCCCTTTCCAGTTAGAGCCATGAGAGCTGTGACCCTACTGTTTCTGAGTGCCTGAGCCACCTAGACCTTTAGCTTCTGAGAGTACTTGCTTTTGCTGCTTGATGCTATTCTGATAATGCTCAGTGATTAGAGCACTGCTCACTAACTCTTCTGTGGTTTGTGGCCTATGAACGCCACCAGCCACGTTCATTGCTATTTCCGGCCTCAGCATCTTGAGCATCAACCGGATTCGTTCCCTTTCTGTGCTGACTAACTCAGGGCATAGACGAGCCAATCTGTTGAATTTCTTCACGGCTTCCTCCACTGAGAGGTTGCCCTAGCGAAACTCGGTGAACTCGTCGTAATGGCGGTTTGTGACCGCGTGTGAAAGACCTCCTCAAAGAATTCTTTCTCGAAGTCTGCCCATGTCATCTGATTTACTCGGCGCTTCGCTCTGATTCTCTCCCACCACATACGTGCATCTCCTGTCAAACAGAAGGAGGCGCACTTCACTTTCTCGTGTTCTGGCCAGTCCAGAAGCTCCATTGTACTTTCCAGTGTTTTGAACCATGCCTGAGCATCCATGGTTCACTGCTGCCTGAGAAATTCTCTGGCTTGACTCTCTGCCACTGGATCAGATAGGCTTCTCTCTGCGTCCCTGCTGCTGGGGCTACTGGTCCCATAGGCTGGACTGGTGGAACCTCTAAAACCACTGGTGTCGCTAAGTTAGGCTCCGGGGTGACAGTAGGAGTGTTCTGCTGACTAGCCTTTAAGGTGGCTATTTCCTGTTGCTGTTCAGCTAGCTGCTGCTGTAATTGAGCCACTAGTGCTGTAAGGTTTGGGGGAGGCACTGAACTGCCTGCCTCATGCTGGGGCTCAGTGGCTGGTGCCCTTCTAGCTGGGCGTCCTCGTGCCATTTCTAAAGACATAGAGGACATACATAACTAATACAATCATGTTTATGTAACTACAATCACTAACATGTTAGGTACTATCATCAATCAACATGCTACAGTATCTATAAACATGAAAGAAAGAACATAATAAAGTGAGAGACGTTTCTTACTTGGAAGCTGCAGGTTCAATGCTGATGTGTGTGTAGGAAGTATGGAACCTGCTCTGATACCACTCTGTAACGACCCACCTCCTACAAACTAGGCTGTGAGGCCGATCGTTACATTAATCTGTGCTAACTAATCCATGACCATCATTAGATCTAATTGTGGAAGCTGTACTAACTAAAATTTTGCTAAACTACTAACATTTCTTGGTTCTATACATGCTAAGGGGTGTAAACTAACTATTCATGTCATGTTTTACTTCCCCCATGGTCAAGGAACTGAACTTAAACATTTTCCCGCTGATATCAGACCTCCCAATCGATCCATTGATCGATTGGAATGTCAGATTGATCCGATGATCGATCCAGCACGCTACTGTGCTCGGGCAATATTCTGGATCGATCGGCTGATCGATCCGGACTGGTCAATCGATCCAGTTATCGATCCAAGAGCCCTCTGTTCGCGACGGAATTGGATGGATCGATCGGCTGATCGATCCAGACGCCTACTGTTCGCGAGACGAGTTGCCCGGTCGATCAATCGATCGATTGGAACTCTTGAATTGATCGGCGGATCGATTTGAGTTTGTGATTTCGTGTCAATGATCTGATTTCAGCACTGTCTCGTGCCAAATCACACATAATGATTCCAAAAATGACTAAGAGCATCCTAACAATAATATCTAACATTCTAACATCATAAAAATAGTGTTCTAAGCATAATTAAGTGCATGGTTAACTATTTCGTAGCAATTAACATACTAAAGTGCAAATGATAAAATACTGAAAAGTGTTAATGCTTAAACAAAGCTTGCTAAAATTCCTTAGATCTTTATCCCAAGTTCCTGCCCACACACATCTTCATAGCATTTTCCTCCAGCCTCCGCTAGTCCATCTTTCCTTTACCTTCATCTGCATTATAAGGAAAAGAAAGTATCTATAAGCTTTCGCTTAGTAAGAAACCATCTACCTCACTAAATCATGCACACGATGCATTTATGCTTTTAAAAACATGTTATTAAACAGATGTTGAACTTGCTAAAACATGGTATACTGAAATCACTGAACATGAACATTAAAGCATGGCATACAAAGCTAACCATAACTATCATGTGTAACAATAAAGAAAACTGAGCTGAACATGAATTAAGCTAGACTGGAACTGAATTCAAACTCAACTAACATAACTGATCCTTGTGAGTTTTGAAAAGCTATAATATAATAGATTAAAATACATAATCATACTGCTAATGGGCCCGGCAACTGTACATGCTGTGCGCGCATCCTTAACTAGACCCGGGGTTGCAAATCCCGAATTTAGTAAGGTTTACTAGGTTATCTAAACCTAGGGACCGACTATGGGAGCCCAGCCCAATGGATATCTAATCCTGTACAGTGCCCCTACTGAAAATAAAATACTGAACTCTAGCTAATAAATACTTGTCTTGCTTCTACTAGGTTGTCTAAACCCAAAACTAGGTTATCTAAACCTAGAGGCGACTGTGGGAGCCCATCCATTGGACATCTAATCCGGTAAAAGCTGAAACAAGACTAGATAAACTGTACAAATGCTTCTATTGCATTTATCTAAACTACTAAAATGCCTAAGTTGCATTTTGTTGAACTAAACAATTTATCAAACACTTGGCATGTGCTAATTCGCATCCTTTGTGTCGGAAATCTACATACTATTAAACTAACACATGGAATTCACACGGAAGCTACTTATACTGCAGGTGAGGGGTTTCTTACCTCGAGTTTGGATTTTCTTACGATTCTACTCGCTAGATTTTCGGAGGAGACGATCCTTTCGACGATCTTCTCACGTCTAAGCGTTCCTCTCGCGGAGGGGAGCGTCCTCTTGTCCAAGATGTCGCTGGAAAGTCCTCCTATGGTCCTAGGGGATGAAACCCTAGCCTTGGCTGTGGTTGGCGCCGAGAGAAGAAGAGGAAGGGAGGTGGGCGGCGTTGAGGGTTTGAGGGAGAGGAAAAGTTACGTTAAAATAACTCTTCACCTATTAATTCCCTATTTATATTAAGTGGGTAATTCTGCCCAACTCTAATATAAATTTAATTATTTCCCTTTCCTTTCAGCACGGCCCTGCTGGGTTCGCTTGGTTACCAAGGTTCACCATAAGTCATAGGACCCATAGGTCTCGGGTTCAATTCCCGCTTAAGCTATTTTCGTTTTCTATTTATTTTTGCTACTTCCGCTACTCTAAAAATTCCATAAAAATATTCTAAAATTCCAGAAAAATCATAGAATATTTCTAAAATAGTTTTGAGAATTTTCGGGCGTTACAGGATGTCAATTACTTAGATCATCACTTGTCAGCTAGTTTAGTAGAAAACAACACTGTGTTGCTTTATCTACTATTGAAGATTAGTACATAGTCACTGGTGGAGCCAGGAATCATAGCCCACCTGTGCTAAAATTATCATCTAGGCTAAAAGTCCTTTTTCTCCCTTTGAAAATCCAAAATACAAGGAGTGAAGAAGTAAAATCAGCCTAATTACCAACTGGACCCCCGGGCTATAGCTCGGGTAAGCCAATGCTTGGCTCCGCCATTGTAGATAACAATGGGTGAATGTATAGCACAACTATAATGGATGATGCACACATTAAAAGACTTTAACTTAGAATATAAAAATGTAAAAATCTATATTGATAATGTCAGTTTAATCAACTTAACAAAAAATTCAGTGCATCATTCAAGAACCAAACATATTGAAATTAAACATCTAGTCATCAGGGATCATATAACTAAAGGCAACATTAAACTCAATTACATTGAGTCTAAGCTAAACTTAGTTGACATATTTTCCAAATCCCTCTCTGAAAGTGAATTTAGTCATTTACGTCAACAGTTAGGGATGTGATTCATAGACTAGGCTTGTTGCTTTCAAAATATTTTCCAAATAATTTGCAACTTCTAGGACAAATTTCTTACATTTTCTTAAAATTACCATTTCCTTAGACTTTCAAAATTGATTTTTGCCTTAGCCTAGGTCAAATCCACAAAAAACATGATCCTATAGATCTAGGACTTGAGCATCTCACAAATACACTAGATTTACTTTGATTGTGTATTTACCAACTTAGAACGACGTGAGATGTGTAAGCCCTTTGCCTAGACTTAAGATGTTGATATCTGTTCATCAACACAAGTCTAGGTGAGAAATACCAAATTATAGTGATCAGGTTAAGTAATTCATCTTAGTTAAATATTAACTGGACATATATACTTAACTTGACTAACCAAGTGAACACTGCTGTCCTTTGATAGCTAGTTAGTAACTACTGGTTAGACATGTAAGGGCAATTTCTAGATGATTATATTTTTTTCAAATAATATCAGGTCCAGGGGAGGATATTTGAAGAATAATTTCAACTACAACGCTATTTTTAAAACCTACCTCGCTTGCTTAAAGGTATCTTAAAAACTTTTTTAAGTTAAGAATTTCTTGTATTTTAAAAATATTTCTAAATTCTTGTTTAAAATATTTTGAAACTACTTATGAAACTCTTATGGTATATTTTTCAATAATAACATAGAAAGATCTAAAAAGTTAGTATATTCAAATTTTCTAGCCAAAATATATATATTTTGAAATCTAACTTGAAAGGTATTTTGGAAACTACAATACAAATGTTCTTAACACTATTTTAAACATACTTTGAAAGATGTTTTTGATAACACTTTAATAATTGTTTTAGCATATTTAATATCCTGGACCTTAAAATTACTTTTGCAAAAGCAAACTTTCAAATCTAGTATACTCTTTCAAAATTTTCCTTGCAAAAATTTTGAAACTCCTTCAAAATATATGTTTTGTGGAATTAAATGTTTTTTCAAGTCCTTTATAGACTACTTTAAACACTTTCACAAATGTTTTTAAAAAGCTTGATACAATCTTTTGTCAAAGTTAACAAGTTCTCTAAACTCCCTCTTGCAATGATCCTGAAAATAGTTTAATTTTTTTTATTTCTTTACTTCGCAATTATTTTAGCATCTGTTGACTCAATTTTTTACTTATGTTTATTTGATGAATGTCAAAGGGGGAGGGGGAGGGTTTAAGTTAGAAAACAAATAAAATTCAGAATAACTTAACTCTAAAAATGATCAAGAGAAAAAAAGTAATCATCTCATTTTTGTTGCTTCTCTTAAATCTTTTTTTTTTGTCATATATTTTTTTATAACTTATCCTTGGTTGTCATTACATCAAAAATGGGGAGATTATTAGTGCAAATTGTATTAATGGTCTAACTCAAGTTTTGATGAATGCCAGGGGAGTTAAGTTAGATGCTTTGGGATCTAATTGCTTACTGAGTGTTTAGGAATTGACAAGTTCGAAGAACCGAACACCAGGCTGAAATCCAGATAGGTCCGCGGGATCAGATAGCTAGTATAAAGTCCAGATAGGTCAACGGGCCGATCAAATATCTGGCAAGAAGTCCGGTTGGGTCCACGGGACTAGACAACCGGTAGAAGTCCAGTTGGATTTGTGAACCAGACAACTGGCATAAAGACCTGGTGGGTCAAAAGGCTAGTCAACCGACTGTAAGCTAAAAAGTAAATGTAAGTCACTAGAGGAGAGTAACTTTATGAGGACGCACTCCAGTTGAGGGACAGTAGGCATCGGTCCAAGTTTGCTTCATTTTGGATCCCTAATCTGAGACCTTGACTAGTTCCTAGTCCTGGGAGGACATGAGCTAATTACTACTTCTTACTTTTCACTTTGCTAACTTTGTTTTACAGGTTAGATGTTTTAGTTTTGGATCAGATAGCTGGTAGAAGTTCAAATAGGTCAACGGGCTGATTGAATATCTGGCAGGAAGTCCGGTTGAGACTCGGGGATCAGACAATCGTCAAAAGTCCAATTGGGTCTACGGACTGGACAATTGGCATGAAGACCTGGTGGGTCAAAAGGCTAATCAACCAATTGCAAGCTGGTAAGTAAAGGTAAGTCACTAGAGGAGAGTAACCTTGTGAGGATGCATCCTGGTTGAGGGGCAGTATGCGTCGGTCTAGGTTAGGTCCATTTTGGATCCCTAATATGAGACTTTAACTAGTTCCTGGTCCTGGGACGATAAGAGCTAATTACTACTTTTTATTTTTCACTGTGCTAACTTTGTTTTGCAGGCTAGATGCTTTAATTTTAGACTAACATAACTTGTACGATAAAAGGAGCAAAAAGCCTTCGGATGAATAGTACCTGAAGGCGCCTTCAAGCATTGGAAGGCACCTTCTAACTGTTCATGGAAGGCGCCTTCAATGGCTTGAAGGCACCTTCAATGGCTTAAAGGCACTTTCTATAGAATAAAAGTTGACAGATTTGGTGATAAGCTTCAGCAGACTTTGGGATCAAATTTGAACCATTGGAGGTGCATTTGACGCCTATGGAAGGTGCCTTCCATGCCCTATATACGACAGTCTCGACCAAGCTTCTTTCAACAACTAATATACGAGCTACTGCGCATCCATTTGAGATTCCGACTGCTCTAACTTCCTGCTATGACTCTGCTGCGAAGCTACTGTGCCTGACAACTACTCCAAGGACTTCCGATCATGATTGACAGATCGACACTGCCACAAGAGCGCTCTCACATCGATCCCTACGTGTTGGAAAAAAAAAATTTGTACTTAATTACTGAAAAAACGAAGTGTAGCGCATTACACTTTGCCTAAATTCTTTGTACTTGATTCCCTCTTCTGGAAGTACTGGAAGAGGTATTTTAGTTGATTACCCATCGGTAGGTCCATGGGACCTGGGTCTTGGAGTAGGAGTTGCCGAAGGCTCCGAGCCAAGTAAAACTGATCATGTTTTCTGGTGTTTTTTTTCTTAATTTATGCTATGTACTTATCTTTTAAAAATTAAAAAAGAACGAGATTTTCAAAACCACGTGATTCACCCCCCTCCCCTCACATGCAACTCAATCCAACTTAATACAGTTACAATGTAATAAATAATTTAATCGGTAACTTACATAAATTTGAAACCAAAATATAAATCTATCCTCTAACTTGTGATCTACCTCACTTGCACTTATTGATAGATTTTGTCGGTGTAGTTTTGTTCATACAAGCTGTCAAATAAGGTACTTTGAAGACATGTTAGATAACATATTATATATACAGAAAGCTAAGTATGTATGTATATATATATATATATATATATATATATATACTTGAACTATTACCATATGTATGGTTTAACCTCTTCAAAGTTCAGGAGTTTTTGTGTCCTGGAAGTATAATATTCTTGTTCATTTAACTATCAAGTGTAACAACCACCCTTCTTACTACTACTACTACTCTCTAAGAGTGACCGTTACTTATCTACTACTCTACTTAACTGGTTTATTAAAAATCTCTAGGAAAACCCTACCGAAAAATTTCGACAGAATCTCCCCTGTACCGGTGACCATTTCCCATAATACAAGCATAATATACTCAGCCACAGGTGGCTGGAACATATATCTTCACAACCACACAGTATAATATCACAAATAAAAGAAATAAACTACCCTATCAATAGCAAACATCAATATCACTCCATCAATAGAACCCAACTACAAACGTGGAATAAACTTAAATACAATATTGACTCATAATAGCATTAAAAGAAAACTAAAGAACTCTAAACAGAAATGTCTTAATAATTCCTTAGCAAACTCTTGATCTCCCCATAGTCCAGCCATCACATACCTTCATCACTACCACCTTGTCGCCTTCCTTGCTAAATATTTTCCTTTCCTTTATCTGCAGTAGGAGGAAGTGCAGTCTATAAGCATAAAGCTTAGTGAGCGCTATCTACTCACAAAAACTCGATATGCATGTATATAAATAAAAACATGCTAAAATTGAATGCTAACATATAAAATTACTCATGCTCATAAATAGCAAAGGAAATCATGCTAACTGAAATGCTAATCATTGTATAGCTAATTATGCTCATAAACCAATAAAAGAAGCATACTAACTGAAATACTAAACATGTATAGTTTATCATGCTCATAAACCAATAAAAGAAGCATACTAAACATGTAAAACTACTAAACATGTAAAACTACTAAACATGTAAAGCTAAACAGGCTCATAAGAATAAAACTATAACAGCATGCTGAAGGCAAATAAAACTAAACATGCTGAATAATCTAGTAGCAAGAAACAAATAAAACTATTACTGCATGCTTCAAATAACAAGAAACTAAACTTTCTAATTCTAAACATATTTGAAGCTTGTTTCATTTGTTTCAAAACTTATACTTTAATACTTCAAAATAATAATAAACTTCTTTTGGGCCCGGCATTGTACCACTTAGCGCGCATTCTTAATAAGAATCGAGGTAGCTAATCCCGAAACTACTAAGATACTTCTAGGCCTTGTGCCTAGGGGCATCTTGGAGCCCATCCCTTGGACCTTGTGTCCGGTACATGCCCTTTAAAAGTAAAATACTTTCTTTTTAACTATAACTTCTTTATACTTGCCCTTACTTGGCATTTAAGCAAACACCTTGTGTGCGCTTTTGATATTCCACTTCTGGAATTAAGATCAAATTCAAATCTTGGTCTTTCTTCGCTTATAACTTCTCATATTAGTCCAATAGCAAAGGACTAAAAATAGGAATCAATACTGCTCATGTTAAACTGATAGCAAAGGAAACTGTACGTCTAATAGCAATAGAAAAGAAGTCTGCTCATGCTTACAAATAGCTAAGGAAAAGCTAGAAAAAGAAAACTGCTCTTCTATTAGCAATGTAAAAGAAATTTGCTCATTCTAATTAATTCCAACAAAGTGGAACATAAGGAAAGGATAATTTCTGCTACAATCAAAAGTTACCACATGATATACTAAAGCATATGTTGTTCATGTCCAGTTAATGGCATACAAACCTATTATGCAAAGCTAACATAGAATGATATACTTAAACACATGCTATTCTCAAATCTCCAATTATCTCAATGCTGTACTGTATACAAAACTAAACCCCTAATCAACTTCAATAGCTACTAGAGAAACTGAAAGTGAGGTAGATGATTTTATCAATACCAACATTCTAATTGGTACAAAGAAAGATAGATAAAAACAACAAACCATTTACCCCCACCAGTAAAAAGAACAACATTCTTTAAGCTAGCATTCAACGGAACCTACAGATTTCACCATTTAACTTCTAGAATTCAAAATTATCTACAAGCAAACTCTAAGGTTTCATGCAAGGCTTCGGAACAAGGAAAAGAAACAAGGAATGAACTTCGGTGCTATCCCAATGCTGTATACCATGATCCGGAAGCAAAGAACATAAATTAAACCTCCTACTTTATAGAATTAGATCCCCACTGCAAGGTCAAAGTTTTCCAAAACCTAACAATTCCCCTTTTATTTCCCTAATGAAACTCACGGCATTTGTACCCTTTTGAACCTCACGGCAGAACTTCAAAAACAAAACAAGAGAAAAACTCTAAATCAATGCCACAAGGAGGATTGTTCATGCTCGGCAAGGAAATGAAGAAGGCAAAATCGCGGAACTACTCCTACTGCAGGTGAGAAGCAACTCACCTCAGTTCCTTGAACTCACAACCGACGGAGACGACCTCTAGGGCTTCGGAGGTGTGGCTATTTCGGCGAGCCCTTGACACTCGTGTACTCTCCTTGACGAGGTGACCACCACCGTGTGAAGATCTCACAAAAAGATGCTCGGCCGGTCGTCGAAATCGATGCCCTAGGCTCGGCGTTGTTTCCGCCCGAGCACAGGAACGCCGTCGCGCGTGAAGGATCGGGATTTATGAGAGAAAATTTTAGGTTTTCGAAATAAGATTTAAATCTTATACTTTAGGTTATTCTCGTTTCTAACTTTACCTTATATACTTGTTGCTGCATATCTGATCAGCAAAGACCGCTGGCGCAGTTGGTCCGTTGAGTTTTGCTCGAAGCCACAGGTCTGGGCTTCGATTCTCAGCCGCCCCCTTTTTATTTCCAATTTATTTTACTGTTCCTAACTACTAGTTAAATATATATCGCTCCATATATGATTAACAAAAATCGTATAGCTCAGCTGGTTAGGTTGGTTTTGCTCGAAGTCACAGATTGCAGGTTCAAAACTCGCTGCAACCCCTTTTTTTTTTCCGAGTATTCTCTATTACTAACTTCGACCTTATATATATTTAATTCCATATATAATTAACAAAACGTTTGCAGACCAGTTGGCTTGCTGGGTTCAGCTGAGGTTCGGCTTGGGTTGAGGTCGTGGGTTCAAAACCTGGCTTCAACATATTCCTTTTCTCTTTTTTTTTTAAAACTTCTTCCTCTTGGTAAAAATATCAAACGAACTCCAAAAATTACATAAAAATACTCTAAAAATTTCCTTTTCTCTTTTTTTTTTTTAAACTTCTTCCTCTTGGTAAAAATATCAAACGAACTCCAAAAATTACATAAAAATACTCTAAAAATTTCTAAAAATCTCTAGAATATTTTTAAAGAATTTCCAAATATTTTTATGGACATTTGGAACTCGAAATAGGGAAAATTGGGTCGTTACATCAAGAAATAGTTGAACCCATTGTCTTACTAGAAAACTTGAAAATATAAAGCATATCTGAATCAACTAGTTTTGATTATCATTGAAATTTTGAGGACACTTATGATGTCTGGTTTGTTAGGGCACTCCAGCGAGAGGGGGGGGGGGGGGGGGGGGGGGGATTAGCTCGAATTGCTTCTTCAATGATTTGTTGCTGCGGAAACTAAAAACAAATGCTAACACCCTTGATTTTACTTGGTATCTACCTCATTAAGGTGACTAATCCTCCACTCTCCTCACTCACAATACACTATGAAATCCTCATTCATGGAGGCGAAGAAGCCACATACAAGCAAATACACAAGAAAATACGAGATACAACAAGAAATAAAACAAGAACAAGGAAATAGATACAACAATCAAGGATCATTGCTCTTGATCTCTTGTTCTTGTGGATTGCCTCTTGATGCTTGAAATTACAGTAGCACTTTGTGTAGGGTCTTTCGGGCCCAAAAACCGCCTTTTGCGTTGCGGAAACCCCGAAATCCCAAGTCACCGGATCCGTGCGAATATTAAATTTTTCATGTACGTGTTTTCTAATCCTAGATCTACTTTAGATCTACATGTTTAGGAGTTTATACCTTTGATACAAAGCCCTTCGCTTATCTCGCTCGTCCAAGAAGATGCCAGATCTCAAGGGTGTCAAGTGAACACCCCTCTATGTGTATCTACAAGAACAATTAGGTGGAGAGGAAACCTTAGAGTGTGCTAGCACTCTTTGAGGGTTTCGGCCAAGGAGGAGAGGGAGAGAAGAAGAAGCAAGGAGGAATAATAATGATCAATTATCAAATAAGAGGAAAAAATGGCTTAAGTATTTTCATCTAATGAAAATACTTAATGCTCATTAACACCATTAATGAGCCTCATTAATGAGCCTTAATGAATATTTAATGAATATTAATTCTTCATTAAATGGTCATTTTGAAACTCATTTGAAATTTGAATCTAAAATTCAAATTGAATTCAATTTATCATTGAATTCAAAATTCAATGAATATCATCATTAAGCCTCACTTGAGTCTAACTCAAGTCTAGCCTCACTTGAGTCTAACTCAATCAAGTCTTACTCAATTAATCTAATTTAGATTACACTTAATCCAATTCGGTTCATCACATGAACCTAATCCTCTTAGTTCATCATATGAACCAAATCTCCATCTAATTGTCCTTTGTGTGTGACCCTATAGGTTCTTGTAACGTTGGCAATGCTCCTAAACTCATTTAGAAGCATAAGTAATGAGCGGTATCTAGCAACACATCCTTACTACCCAAGTTACAAGAATGTTGAGATCCAACATCACCTTGTGACTACTAATTGTGACTCTTCACAATATATGACAATGTCCTTCTATCCTTGACATCTAGATTGATTAATGTGAGGCATAGACCATGTCATCCTCTAATCAATCTAAATCTTGATCTCCAAGTAGACTCACTCTAATCAAATGAGCTCAATATCTCATATTGACTCATTTGGGCATGGTCATGCACTTAGTGGTCTCACTCTATCAAGAATAATGATGTCACTCCCGTCATATAGGAGGGATAGATCACATCTACATCACTCACATCCATCCACATAATTTGTTACATACCCAGTAATCGCCTTTATAGTCCACCCAGTTATGGGTGACGTTTGACGAAGCCAAAGTATGCAACTCCTTATGTAGGGAACCATTGTGACTTCATGTCCAAGGACTAGTAGTCATACTAATAGCCACATGAGAAAGTATATGACACTCATATAATGATCCATGATACTTTCTCATGGCGGGTCATTCAGTATACATTCTCCAATGCATACCCATGTGTCAACTTGATATCTCTATATCCATGACTTGTGAGATCAAGTCATCGAGTTGACCTACATGCTAGTCTCATCGCATTAACATTGTCCCTGAATGTTAATACTTGACTAGGAATGATTAAGAGTAGTGTTCCTTATATCATCTCACTATCGATTCAACTAATCAATTGATATAGGTAAGAACCTTCTACTCAAGGACATTATTATACTTAGTTATTTGGCACCAATACAAGTAAGTATAATAACCAAAACAAAAGCCTTTATATATATAGGAATATGATACAATGAGTTCATACAATAATCATCATATGATTGGCTCTAGGGCTCTAACTAACAATCTCCCACTAGCACTAGTGTCAATCAGTGTAGGCTCTAAGGCCCAATAACCTAGTGTGACCATCATGCTTTCTCTGTGCCAAAGCTTTGGTCAAGGGATCAACGATGTTAGCCTCTGTGGGTACTCTGCAAATCTTCACATCTCCTCTATCGATGATCTCTCGACTGAGATGGAAGTGCCGTAGTATGTGTTTGGTCCGCTGGTGTGAGCGAGGTTCCTTAGCCTGTACAATTGCTCCATTATTGTCACAATAGAGCTCTATCGGATCGGCTATGCTAGGAACCACCCCAAGCTCAGTAATGAACTTACAGATCCAAATTGCCTCCTTTGCTGCTTCTAATGCAGCATTATACTCGGCCTCTGTTGTAGAATCAGCGACTATGTCCTGCTTCGAACTCTTCCAGCTCACATCACCACCATTTATACAAAAAATGAACCCAGACTGCGATCGATAATCATCCTAGTCAGTTTGGAAGCTAGCATCACTGTAACCCTTTACAACTAGCTCGTCATCACCTCCATATATCAAGAAATATTCTTTAGTCCTTCTCAAGTACTTAAGAATATTCTTGACCGCTATCCAGTGACTTTCACTAGTATCTGACTGGTATCTGCTCGCCATGCTCAAAGCATACGAGACATCAGGACGAGTACATAGCATGGCATGCATGATAGATCCTATGGTTGAAGCATAAGGGATCTAATCCATGCGGTCTCTCTCCTCTCTAGAAGAGGGACCTTGGAGCGTCACGTGCCCAGCGTCTGTTGACTTCTGGTTCGGACAGGATCATACTGAATCATCAGTAAATGTAATGAAGTACCTATAACCACCTCTAGCAGCGACATTGAAAGGTCCACATACATCACTATGTATAAGTCCTAACAAGTCAGTCGCTCTCTCGCTGTGTCCACTAAAGGGAGTCTTGGTCATCTTGCCCAGTAGGCATGACTCACATGCCTCATATGATTCAAAATCAAATGAGTCCAATAAACCATTTTTATGGAGTTGGGATAAGCGTTTGTCATTTATATGACCTAAGCGACAGTGCTAAAGATAGGTTTGGTTCATTTCATTTAATTTGAACCTTTTGGTATTTATGTTATAGATGGGGTTCTCTAAGTCTAGAATATAGAGTCCGTTAATCAGAGGTACACTACAATAGAATATATCATTTAAATAAACTGAACAACATTTGTTCTTTATTATAAATGAAAAGCCTTTCTTGTCCAAACAAGAAACTGATATAATGTTCTTAGTAAGAGCAGGCACATAACAACAATCATCTAATTCTAGTACAAGCCCAGAAGGCAAAGGTAGAGAATAAGTCCCTACAGCAACAGCAGCAACCCGTGCTCCATTGCCTACACATAGGTCCACCTCGCCCTTCGTCAATGCTCTTTTATTTTTCAGCGCCTGCACATTAGTACAAATGTGAGAAGCACATCCGGTATCTAATACCCATGATAAAGAAATAGATAGATTGACTTCTATAACATATATACTTGAAGTGGAAGTCTCACTTCTCTTCTTCTTAAGATCTTCCAGGTACACTTTGCAGTTCCTCTTCCAATGCTCGGTCTGACCGCAGTGGAAGCAAGTAGCATCCTTGGCAACCCCTCCTTTGGGTTTCAATGCCTTGCCTTTGCCCTTGTCTTGGGACTTTCCCTTGCCTTTAGGTTTGCCCTTACCTTTGTGCCTTTGCACCATCAGAATGGAGTTAGGCTTAACCTTCTTAAGGTTGAGCTCAGCAGTTCTCAATATGCTAAGCAACTTGGGCAGTGGCTTGTCAATTTCATTCATATTGTAATTCATGACAAATTGACTATAATTCTCTAGAAAGGATTGCAAGATCAAGTCAGTGGCCAGCTCTTGGCCAAGGAGAAATCTCAACCTCTGTAGGTTTTCTATCTACCCAATTATCTTGAGTACATATGGACCTACGGGAGTCCCGTCTTGCATCTTACACTGAAACAGTGCCTTAGAGATCTCTAATCTCTCGTGCCTTGCTTGTCCTTGATATTGTTGACGAAGATGTTCAACCATATCATAAGCATCTCGAAGTCCCATCAACTCGTGTTGCTTCTGAAGCTCAGAGTTCATGGTCGCGAGCATGAGACAGGACACATCTAATGCGTCATCTTGATGCTTCTTGTAAGCATCTCGGTCAGCTCACGTGGCAGTGGCAGGAGGTGCCTCAGGAATGGGCTGCTACAGGACGTACAGTTTTCGTTCCTGTGTGAGAATTATTCTCAGATTCCTGTATCAGTCCAGGAAGTTAGCTCCATTGAGCTTATCCTTATCGAGGACAGAATGCAGGGAGAAGGAGTTCGTGTTTGACGACATGGCAATCTACAACAGAAAAATGTAGAAAATAAATATCATATTCCAATTATCATTTAATTAGGTCTTTAATTAAATGATGCTCCCACTGAATTATAGAACTTTTATAAAATCAAGTCAGGGATGTGGTCAAACCACACTTACTAGATTCTTACCAACTAGCTATAATTTTGTGGGACAAGATCCACATCATACTACGCCTTGAGTTAGCTTTGGCTAAATCACCCAAGACTTAGTATGATCGGTAGGTAACTAATTACCAATTACATCTCTATGCAACTCTTGTTTATAGGATCAAGATCCGCATGTATATTAAAACTTGAGTTAGCTTTGGCTAAATCGCCCAAGATTTAATATAAATATGTTTTTTGTCCTATCTTCCAACTATTGGATAATGCCTACAGTTAAATCTAATTTAACTAGTTATACTCAATCTAATTGAGTTTGTCATCACTCATACGTTGATAGGCAGGACCAAGATTGTCCCTCCGCACCCTACCAAGATAATATGCGTTGCTCTGCTTTGGCAGATTCAACAACAACATGTGATCGAGGTAGTGATGGGTATCACGGCATGGTAGGCATTTTGAGTTGACAAGATTTAGATCTAATCTAATCATTAATGTGTATCATATACGCGATTTAGATCTAATCTAATCGTGGTGCATCATATACGAGATTTAGATCTAATATAACCGTTAAGACACTAATTAATTACTCTACTCTAGCATGCATCACATGCACACACACAAGCAATTAATTAAATTGTGATTAGTCATGGCCCTACTACGATCTTCTCAAGCCAATGAGAAGATTGGATGGTCAACCTAGAGTCAACAACTTCTCCAAGCTCCTCCCTTTGACCACCATGTGTTGCTCGCACCCTCCTCGTAACTCCTCCTCGAGTGGACCTTCCACCGCTTCAATTTTTGTACATTACAAATTTGAAACTCGAGTTACATTCAAGTCTAAACTATTTACAATAGGAATATAAAATAAAGGAAGGCACGACGCGCAAGTCGCGCATATACAACACGCACAAACACACAAAATGGCACGCAGGCTATATTATGAATTATAACACATTTTATCCAATCTTATTGGGTATTTGGGCCATGACCATCACAAAAATTATACATAATTCTAAATTATGTAATTTCCATAATTTCTGTAATTTTACTACTGAATTTTATGATTTTACGAGTCGCAACTTCCCGTCGGTCCCGTATAGTGATTTTCGGGTGCGATCGCTGGACAATGCCCCTTGCGAGGTTAGGGGCAGTGCCCCTTCTCGCGATATGAGTCTCATGAGTGTCCTATGACGATCTTATAGTGCCTTGACCCGCTGTCCTAAAACATTTTGGGCGAGACCTTGCCGTTTCGGAAGGTGTTTCTCGGTAGTCGAAGCCTACAAGTGTTCAAACACTTATTGCTTACCTTCTACGAGAAAAATACTCATAAAATACATAAAAATCGTAAATTTATAGAAACTTATAGATCTATAATTTTTCATAAAAATTAAAATAAAAATAAGTACATGTTCGTACGTGGCTCTGATACCACTGTAGGGTCTTTCGGGCCAAAAAAATCGCCTTTTGCGTTGCGGAAACCCCGAAATCTCATGCCATCGGATCCGTGCGAATATTAAATTTTTCATGTACGTGTTTTCTAATCCTAGATCTACTTTAGATCCACATGTTTAGGAGTTTATACCTTTGATGTAAAGCCCTTCGCTTATCCCGCTCGTCTAAGAAAATGCCGGATCTCAAGGGTGTCAAGTGAACACCCCTCTATGTGTATCCACACGAACAATTAGGTGGAGAGGAAACCTTAGAGTGTGCTAGCACTCTTTGAGGGTTTCAGCCAAGGAGGAGGAGAGGGAGAGAAGAAGAAGCAAGGAGGAATAATAATGATCGATTATCAAATAAGAGTAAAAAATGGCTTAAGTATTTTCATCTAATGAAAATACTTAATGCTCATTAACACCATTAATGAGCCTCATTAATGAGCCTTAATGAATATTTAATGAATATTCATTCTTCATTAAAAGGTCATTTTAAAACTCATTCGAAATTTGAATCTAAAATTCAAATTGAATTTCATTTATCATTGAATTCAAAATTCAATGAATATCATCATTAAGCCTCACTTGAGTCTAACTCAAGTCTAACTCAATCAAGTCTTACTCAATTAATCTAATTTGGATTACTCTTAATCCAATTAGGTTCATCACATGAACCTAATCCTCTTGGTTCATCATATGAACCGAATCTCCATCTGATTGTCCTTTGTGTGTGACCCTATAGGTTCATGTAACGTTGGCAATGCTCCTAAACTCATTTAGAAGCATAAGTAATGAGCGGTATCTAGCAACACATCCTTACTACCCAAGTTACAAGAATGTTGAGATCCAACATCACCTTGTGACTTCTAATTGTGACTCTTCACAATATATAACAATGTCCTTCTATGCTTGACATCTAGATTGATCAATGTGAGGTATAGACCATGTCATCCTCTAATCAATCTAAATCTTGAACTCCAAGTATACTCACTCTAATCAAATGAGTTCAATATCTCATATTGACTCATTTGGGCATGGCCATGCACTTCGTGGTCTCACTCTATCAAGAATAATGATGTCACTCCCGTCATATAGGAGGGATAGATCCCATCTGCATCACTCACATCTCTCTACATAATTGGTTACATACCCAGTAATAGCCTTTATAGTCCACCCAGTTATGGGTGACGTTTGACGAAGCCAAAGTATGCAACTCCTTATGTAGGGAACCATGGTGACTTCAGGTCCAAGGACTAGTAGTCATACTAATAGCCACATGAGAAAGTATATGACTCTCATATAATGATCCATGATACTTTCTCATGGCGGGTCATTCAGTATACATTCTTCAATACATACCCATGTGTCAACTTGATATCTCTATATCCATGACTTGTGAGATCAAGTCATCGAGTTGACCTACATACTAGTCTCATCGCATTAACATTGTCCCTGAATGTTAATACTTGACTAGGAATGATTAAGAGTAGCGTTCCTTATATCATCTCACTATCGATTCAACTAATCGATTGATATAGGTAAGAACCTTCTACTCAAGGACGTTATTATACTTAGTTATTTGGCACCAATACAAGTAAGTATAATAACCAAAACAAAAGTCTTTATATATATAGGAATATGATACAATGAGTCCATACAATAATCATCATATGATTGGCTCTATGGCTCTAACTAACACTTTGCTCTAATAACCTTCAAGAAACAATGATGAAGAATGGAGAAGTATTTTTCATTTGAATCTCGACGAACGCCTTTTATCCCTAGATTAGGGCTCTTATTCGATTGGCCTTACGCCCAATCGATTGTCACGTCAGATCTGAGCATATCCAGCCATCCAAACCTCGCAACGACTCTTTTTTCTTTCTCCCAATCGATCACCTAATTGATTAAGTACTTTTGGATCGATCACCCAATCTATCCAGATCGCCTCTATTCTCTCGTGAGAACCCTCATAATCGATTGGGAACCTTCCCAATCGATTAACCATTTTCGCGACAAAGCTACTGCGCTTCGTAAAAAACTAGCTCCCAATCGATTACCCAATTGATCAAGCATCTTCAATCAATCACCTGATCGATTCAGAAGCTCTTGATTCACTCACGACCAAGTTTAATCGATTAGTCAATCGATTAATTCTCTCTCAATATCCTCAATCAATTGGAATTCATCCAAATCGATTCAGTATAGAGCAATACACTATGCTTCACAAAAACCACCTTCTAATCAATCACTTAATCGATTGAGTTCACGGTGAATCTATCACTTGATCAATTCACCATGCATTTGGCAAAAAAAATACACTCAGTCAATCAGCTGATCGATTGGAACAAGTCTCAATCGATCACCTGATCAATTGGAACAGGTCTCAATTGATCACCTAATCGATTACCCAACCCTAATTTGCTTTACCCAAGTCTAGCGTTTTCTTGCCCAATCTTTGGTCAATTGTGACCTATTGGAACTTCTCCACCAAGTGTCCTGACAACCTTTTGACCCACTTAGACTCTGCTAACTTCCTATTGGATTTCTTATCAACAAGTGTGGTCCTCCTTGATCCACATAGATTTTCATCTTGCCTAATCACTGTTAGGACTTTACGTTGCCAACGTGCGCCCCCTTGACACACCTGGAGTTCCCTTTGCCTAACCACAGTTAGGGCTTTCCTTTGCCAACGTGCGATCCTCCTTGATCCACTTGGACTTTTCTTGTCAACGTGCGGTCCTTCTTGACCCACTTGGACTTTCCTTTGCCTAACGCTAGTTAGGACTTTACTTTGCCAACATGTGATCCTTCTTGATCCACTTGAACTTTCCTTGCCAACGTTCGGTCCTTCTTGACCCACTTAGACTTTCCTTTGCCTAACCGTAGTTAGGACTTCCCTTGCCAACGTATGATCCTCCTTGATCCACTTGGACTTTCCTTGCCAACGTAATATCTTCCTTGACCCACTTCGACTTTCCTTTGCCTAAATGCAGTTAGGAATTTCCTTGTCTAACCTCTAGTTATGACTTTATCAGTCAAGTATCAGTCCTCCTTGACTTACTTGACCTTTCTCACATATTGTCCAACAACATATTGTCCAAACATGTTGTCCACAATATATTGCCCAAAAATCAAAACTCAAGCTCGAATCCACTCGAGCTTAGTCAAAATGGTCAACTTTGACTCAGGAAACAATTGCACCAACAACCTCCTAATATGGTTTTCACATTATTAGCAAAATAATAAGAGCAGAAGGAAGTTGCTACTTCAACCAAATATGCATTACATATTGATCTCTCAACTTTTGCTTTGTTATGAATATTATTTTTTAATTATCTTAAAAATATTTCAAATTGGTACATCTCTCTATATTGCACAGGATCACCTAGTTGTGCCTCAAAAGATAAATGAATAAGTATATATTCCATTGAATAAAAAAACTGTGGGAATATGTACTCAAGCTTACAGAGTATCTTTGGAATGTCTGTCTGAAGCTGAAGCTGAAGCATATCAGATGTCATAATAACCCTTGAAGTCAAATCTCTGAAACATAGACTTAATTTTGCAAGTGCTCGCCAAATATTGTTAGTAAGTGGGTCATGAAATGCTATTGAAATTTGTCATTGTATGAACACGTGACAATCATGACTCTTCATTTCTAACATTTTTAATCAGTTCATATCCATACAACGAGACATATTTGAGGCATATTCATCAGGAAATTTAATTATTTTCAACCAAGTACATAATGTTTACTTACCTTCTTTGTCTAATGTATAACAAGCTTTTGGATATTTACCCGTTATTTCATTTTGATGCAACTCAAGTCTACTTACTAATGCTTTTAATTCCTTACATGATTTTATTATATCTTTAGTTTTCCCATGAATATTTATCACACTATTGAAGATGTTATTAAAGAAATTTTTCTCAATATGCATTACATCTAAATTATGTTGAATGAGTAAATACTTCCAATTTGGCAGCTCCCAAAATATACTTATTTTCCTCCAACCATACTTATTCACTCTAACAATATACTTATTTATGTCATTAGAATCATCTTGAAATACTGGTAAAAATCCATAGCTGTCAATTTCATCAAAAACTCCTTCATCTAACTTCCATACTGGGGAAAGTTTCCTAACCATTTTATTCTTTTTAAAAATTTTCTTATTTCACCTAAATGAGTGATCAGCAGGTAAAAATTTATAATGATTATTAAACCAGGAGATCTTTCCACTGCAAGGCGATGACAATGTATTAGATTCCTTCATGCAATGTGGACATGCTAACTTGTTAGACGTGCTCCATCTTGACAATATTGAGTATGATGGAAAATCAATAATCGTCCATAACAAAGTTGTATGAATTGTAAAATTTGATTTACTTGCAATGTCGTAAGTCTCCAATCCTACATTGTATAAATGACTCAGCTTTGCAATCAATGGTTGTAAAAATACTGTAGAGTAAGAAACTTAAATTTGTCTTTCATACATATCCATGGAGATAACTTATATGGTGTTAATATAATTGGCCAGGAGGTTAACAAATAACGATTAACAATAGTTAATGCTTCTGTTACCTTCTCCACTTGAGCAAATTTTGCCTTGATCAGTCTGACATTCAGTACTCACAGGTCGTACTCGCTCAAGTCAACTTGGTTCAATGTAAATCTGGGCCCCAAACTTTTACCCCCTGCCACCCACATATGAGAAAGAACTTGCAATCGATAAATGAGTCAACCCTACAATCAAAGGTTGTAAAAATATATCTATTTGCCCTTTTGGATTCTGATGAGTAAGAAACATGAATTTGTCTTTTATGCACATCCATGGAAGTAAGTTATATGATGTTAATGCTTCAATTACACTCCACTTGGGTAAATTTTGTCCTAATCGATATGACATTCGACACACACAGCTTTCTACATCTTTTACACCTTTATAACCCTCTGTACTTCGTTCTCTAATGCCACAATTGTTATCTGAATAAGTTCTTGCGCTTTGCAAAAGGTTTGTCATTGTTTCAATTCTCTCTAACGCAAATGCTTAAGGAACTAAGTCTACATGATCCCAACATCTTAGGGTTCCAGGTAACTAAATTCCTTGATACTTTTTTACTTGTTCAAATGATATTTAGAAACATCATGTGTATACTTTTGAAATACTTAATTCTGAACCTGTAAAACGGAGTTAATAGAGAAATAGAGATTTCTATGCTTAAAGTGTGATTGTTTCAATTATCTCTAATACAAATGCTTAAGGTACTAACTCACTCTACAGAATCCAAACATCTTATGCTTTCCAGGTAACTAAGTTCCCTAATACTTTTTTTACTTGTTCACATGATATTTAGAAATTTTCTTAGGTCAATAGCGTGCCTCTTTGGTAGTCATAATTTTCTAGACATGGAAGATTTGCCTCCGTTGTGCTCAACAAAGAAAAAGGATTTATATTTCGAACATTTTTCTAAGTTATTCTGATTATGTAAAGGACTTGTCCAAGAAAAGCTTACCGATCACATGGCCTTTTGGTCCTCGAGGTAGATATTAAGGCGGGCAAAATAAATTTCTCGATGTCACATTAAATCTTTATGCGTGATTAAAAAAACCCCTCAAATAATTTTGAATTAATGCTTTGTTTCCTCTTTTGAGAGCTAGATAAATATTTAGGAGCTATTGTTTGCTGATTATATATATCTAATAAAATATTAAAAATATATTTGAACACATAAATTATTAATTTTTTTATAAAAGATTAATTCAAAATATTTTAAATCTAAAAATATGAACATAGAATAGAATGAATGATGCTTATACTTGCAAAAAAGAGCAAACTAAAATATTTGAAATATATTGTAGCGATAAAATATAATTAAAAATTTTGATTAATTTTTTATTATTTTAGTTTTTTTTAAAAAAAATTGAGTAGCTAACTTTATAATCTCCCTTTCGCATTCTCAGGTCAATCTGAAATACTAGCTAAACTTATGGATGCACAGTTAGAATTAGCATACGAGCATCATACCCATTGTTTAAAGGTTGCAGGGATGTTAGATAAGATACAACAACAATTGAAATCTCTCGGTGTTAGAGATGATAATAAGTAGTTTTTTTTTCTTTTGTAATGAAGGTTGATGGATTTATCAAGATAAACATATGTGCTTATGTTATGCATTCCAAGCTTTTGCTACTTATGTTATGAATGGTCTTCAAGCATTCTCCAGATCTTCATTGTTTGTTTAAGGATATAATTAGGGCATGCTTGAAATATTAAAGATATTTTAATGAATTATGCCTCAATAAACTAAATAATAAACTCAATTTAAGCGCTTTGACGCCAAATTTTCCATGGTTTGTACTTTATGCATGTCATGAATTATAAATAAAATAGTTTTGGCTAAATTGTTCCTAGTTTTTTAGTGTTGTCAATATTGTTAGTTTGAATAAAATAAGGTTGTGGATTTCAAGTTATAATTTTATGAATGAATGTGTTTGTGTTTTATCTTCTTCAATTGAATAATTGATAGGTAATGATTATCAATAAGTTGAATAATGCACTTAATTTAAGTGGTCTCATATCCAATTTTGTATGTTTTGTACTTGATGGTATGACTAATAAATTAATTTATTTTTGTTAAATTGTTAATTTATTTTTATACATAAATGGGAAAGAACCCTTTAAAAATAAAGAATGTTATGGGTATAAAGAGCAAGAGAAGCAAGTAATCTTATTCTGATTGTTCACCAACATATTTCAGAGAAGTATTGGATAAAATGTTACTGAATTTGGGTAATAGACAAAAAGAGAGGATTAAAAGTACTCCACTTGCTCCATGCTTGAGATGACAAATATGCCCATTAGTAGTACCAGAATAGATTTAGTTTTAAAGATATTCTAGCAGTTGCTTTCTCATTCTTTCTTATTTGGTGACAATATTGTAGTTTCGTTCACATTAACTGAGTTTAACATCATCCTTGGTTTGGCCCATGTGTGGCAACTGGTTGATCTGGATGTGACCATGAAGTCCAAATTTGTTACTCGGCTATTTTGAGAAAAAGTTGGCAACATAAATAGGATCATGATTCATGATAATATGGGTTTATTAGCTAGATCAGAGAAGGATTTTGAAGTGGATGATTTTGTTAGGCTGTTTATTTGTTTTCTATTTAACAGTATTATTTTTCATGTTGGTAACTATTCCACTTCTCTATTTATTATGTCCTACATTGATAACCTGACGAGGTTCTGTGATTACTCTTGGGGAGATGCATCTTACAGATTTTTGTGCCACCAAATTCTCTTACATAGCGATAATGGAAAAAAAAGTTGGGAGCAAAATGTATATAGACGGTTGTACTATTGGGTAGATGGTGAATTTTAAATTTTTAAAGTGTGATTTTGATATACTTCATATTATTACATTAATATTTTTATATATTCAGGCAAGGTTATCTGAAAGAATTCTTTCGTTTGGGCATGCATGTTCTTTATGTTGTTTCCCCCGGTTGTTTCAGTAGGAACGGAGTAAGATTTCAATCAAACATAATGTTGTTGAGAGATTATTTACAACCATTGATTTTACTAAAGTAAGTTGCTATGTTTTAAATATATTTTTTTATAAATTAAATATGATTGTAGAAGTGACGTTTTATTTATACTTGTAAAGGGGTGTTGGATATAGTATCATTTTCAGAGGAGGAGATACTGTTAACTGGCAAGCAAGGAAGTTCTTTAGTAAATATAGAAATAATGAAATTATTATATTAAATAATAATGATAAAATATTTTTTTTACTATATTACTCTTAGTTTTCAGGTGTCATGTTGTGTGAGATGTTCTGGATTTGATAATATGATGAGGATGATTGAACCAAGTGGTGCAAATAAGAGTAATGATAAGGAGGTAGAAAAAGTTAGTGAAGATTTAGATGGTGAGACAGATTCTGAAAAGAATATGAATGTTGAGGTTAAAGTCGGTGGTGAGAATGAAAATGATGGTGGATTATTGTAACGACCCGCCTTCTACTAACTAAGCTATAAGGCCGAGGGTTACATTATGCTAACTATTCTTGTGCGGAAAAGAATTGAACTAATTAAAACTCTATGCTATTTGCTATAAAATCTGAAATATATATTCGGGATATATTTATGAAGTTATATATATGCTAAATAAGGGAGCTTAACTTTATATTTGATCAAAAACTGAAGTTAGACACTTCTGGCTGAAATCAGACATTCCAATCGATTGGAGTTGGCTGATCGATCCACTGATCGACTCAACTCGCTACTGTGCACGGAGTCAAGTCTGGATCGATTGGCTGATCGATCCAGCCTTGCCAATCGATCCGATGATCGATTCAGAGTCTCTCTGTTTGCAGGAATTAAATTCTCGATCGATCGGCTGATCGATCCATGGCCGATCGATCAGCTGATCGACTCATCAGCTCTCTGTACGCGACAGATCGCGTTTCGATCGATCGGCTGATCGATTGAGGGCTCCCCAATCGATCAGCTAATCGACTCCCTAGCGTTCTGTACGCGGGGAGTTCTTCCAATCGCTCGGCTGATCGATCGAGGATTGCTCAATCGATCGGTTGACCGATTGGATTTCTGATTTCCGCAGAAATCAGACCCGACCTCGTACAAAATTTTCAGGAATTCATCTACAACCATAACACTACTACTGGGCATGCCATTACTCATAGCTAGCTATCTACTATCATGACAAATAACAATCTAAGCATAACTTGGTGCATACTTTCATGAATCAAGACACTTAAACATCTAAAAGTGCAGAAAAGTAATACTATCAGAGTACTAAGTTCTTAATTTGCTAGTTCTCCCCCAAAGATCTTCATTCCAAGTTCCTGCTCACACATATCTTCATCGTATTGTCCTCCAGCCTCCGCTAATCCATCTTTCCTTTACCTTTATCTGTAGTATAAGGAAAATACAACTATAAGCTTGGGAGCTTAGTAAGAAACTATCTACCTCATGAAAACATGCATTTGCAGAAATCATGCTTTTTAAAAGATGTTATGCTGATATGCAAGCTGAGAACCATACTAGAAATGCTAAAACATGGCACATGAGCATATAAATCATGACAATCAAGAACGAAACATAAAGCTATCTGCTATGTGAATAGAAAACTGAACTGAAGCTAAGCTAAATCCACTTATCTGTTTTGTGAAGTTTGAAAACTATTTTCGTAAATAGATAAAAATACTAAACATGCTGCTGATGGGCCCGGCAACTGTACTTGCTGTGCGCGCATCCCTAACTAGGCCCGAGGTAGTAAGTCCCGAATCTAGTAGGGTTACTAGGTTATCTAAACCTAGGGACGACTATGGGAGCCCAACCCAAGGACAACTGAAGTCCAGTACAGTGCCACTGATAAAGTAAAATATTATTTATAAGCTGATTTATCATATCTTGTTTTTACTAGGTTATCAAAACCTAGAGCTAGGTTATCTGAACCTAGAGGCGACTGTGGGAGCCCACCCATTGGACCGTAGTCCCATATCATTGAAGCAAGGCTATATTTGCTAATTAAAATGCATAAGGCATTTAACTGAGCTATTAAAATGCTTACTATAGCATTTAACTATTCTAGGCATTTTATCGAGCACTTGGTGTGCTCTAATTCTGCATATCGCTAAACTGAGAACATAAAAGTGAACTAAGGGCATAAAAACATACAATTAGCTACTTATACTGTAAGTGAGGGGTTACTTACATCCTGCGCTAGTTTTCTTACGAATCTGATCGCTAGTTTTTTGGAGAAGAAGATCTTTTCGACGATCTTCTTACGTCTATACTTTCTTCTCGCGAAGGGGAGTGTCCTCGTGCCGAGTTGTCGCTGGAAGGTGCTCCTATGGCCCTAGGGTGGAACCCTAGGTTTTCCTTGGCCTTGGGCGCCGAGAGGTGAGGGAGAGGGGGTTCGGCGGTGAGGGTTTGAGGGAAAAGAGAATTGCCGATAAAATATAACAACTCTCCACTTAATTTCCCTATTTATATTAAGTGATTAATACACCCCAACTAACCTTAAGTATAATTGTTCCCCTTTCCTTTCAGCACACCCCTGCTGGAGCCCCTTGGTTACTAAAGTCATCTATAAGTCGTAGGGTTCGCTAGGTCTCCGGTTCAATTCCCGCTTAGGCTGTTTTACGTCCTCATTTATTTTTGCTACTTCTGCTACTCCAAAAATTCCATAAAAATATTCTAAAATTCAAGAAAAATCATAGAATATTTCTAAAATTACTTTGAGAATTTTCGGACATTACAATCCCCCATACCTTATAAAAAGTTCGTCCTCGAACTTAGAATAACTCTTGGTACTTCTGCCTCATACTAGCTTCTGTCTCCCAAGTTGCCTCTTCTGTCGTGTGATTTTGCCAAATAACTTTTACTAATGGTACTTCCTTGTTCCGCAATTTCTTAACTGCTCGGTCTATTATTTGAATAGGCTGACTGTCATAGTTGAGGTCTTCGCGGACTTGTACCGACTGGGGCTCAATCACCTGGGTGGCATCTGGGATATGCTTCTTCAGCATAGAGACATGAAATACGTTATGGATAGCTGACATCTTCTGGGGTAGCTCTAGCTCATATGCAGTGGCATAGCTAGGATTTTAGATCAGAAGGGGCGATTTTTAAAATTTTAAATATTAGTATAGATCAATTTTCACTCTCTAATAGTTTAAATTTTGAATTCAATAAGTTAAAAATGAACTCAAATTTGAAAATTTTTTAGTTTAGCCCTTGATTTTAGTTAAAACAACAATCTGTCAATCCTCAGACTTTATCTATGACTCAAAGTTGAAGAATCATTTAGATGGAAAAGACAGAGGACAAGGATGTAGTAGAGGGGAAGATGACCTATTTGAAGTAGGTATATCTCATATTTTCTTAAAATACCTCGACATTCATATTTCACCTAATTTATCATTAGAATAGTATTTTAAACACATAGTTACTTAATTTAATGGCTATCTTTTTTTTTTCCAACCATTCAAAAATAATAATAAAATTGATACTAAACAAATAGCATACTTGACTAGCAAATAAAGACATGAATATGAAAATTTGACACTATATATATTTTTTAGCACTTAAATTTGTAACGAAAAAGATCAAACAAGAAAATTTCACCATAATCAAAACGTGTTTGCTATGGAGAATTGGTGTAGCAATGATGACGATACTCATAGCAAACAATGGCAGCGTTGGCAATAATATCGTGTGGTGACAATAATATGGGCGGTGTGGCAGAGGGGAACACACAAGGAAAATAATAAAAACATGATATTGAAGACAAATAAAAAAAATGGGAGGGAGAGGGGAAAAATAAATCATGGGAGAGAAAAAAAAAATAAAACATGGTTAATTTTTCATTAGATTTTTTTAATATAAAAGTCCATAGAATTTTAAAATTTATAATTAAGTCTTTTTATTTTTTTCCCAATGTACAAATTTTTTTTCTCAAATTTCAGGAGGTGCGATCGTAACCCTAAGGCTCCACCTAGCTACGCCTCTACTCATATGCTACCTTGATAACTCTTCTGGTGATAAGGTATGGTCCCACATATCTGAGACTTAATTTGCCCTTCTTCCCAAAACGCATTACTCCCTTCATGGGAGCTACTCTGAGGAATACTGTATCCCCAACTGAAAACTCTAAGGGTCGACGACGTGTATCAGCATAGCTTTCTGGTGGCTCTGAGCTGTCTCTATCCTTTGGCGGATCTGCTGTATAGCTGCTGTGGTATCTGCCACTAGATCTGTCTGAAGTTCTAGTTCTTTCTGTTCACCACTCTCATACCAGCAGATTGGAGATCTACACCTCCGCCCATAGAGAGCCTCATAAGGTGTCATACCGATAGTGGCCTGATAGCTATTATTGTATGCAAATTCTGCTAAACTCAGATATTTGCACCAACTCCCCTTGAAGTCTAGGGCACACGCCCGGAGCATATCCTCGAGTACCTAATTTACTCGCTCCGTCTGACCATCTGTCTGAGGATGGAAAGTTGTGCTAAACTTTAACTTGGTACCCAATGCTGACTGCACACACTCCCAGAAGTGTGACGTGAATCTACTATCTCTGTCTAAAATGATGGTCCGTGGAACTCCATGCAGTCTGACAATCTCCTTGAGATAAAACTGAGCTAGCTGCTCCATGGAGTAAGATATCCTGATAGCTAAGAAGTGGGCTGACTTAGTCAATCTGTCGACTATTACCCAGATGGCATCAAAACCATTCGTGGTTCTGGGTAGTCCCACTATGAAATCCATGGAGATATCCTCCCACTTCCATTCTGGGATCTGAAGAGGCTGCAGAACTCCTCCTGGTCTCTGGTGTTCTGCTTTGACCCTCTGGTAGGTCAGACAGGTACTAACATACTTGGCGATGTCTCTTTTCATCCCAGGCCACCAAAAACATTTCTTTTGGTCTTGGTACATTTTGGTGGAACCAGGATGCATCGCATAAGGAGTCCTGTGAGCCTCGTCTAGGATCTTCCTATGTAGTTCCTCCTAATCCGGAACACATAGTCTGTCACCAAAATATAATACCCCACTATCAGCTACTCTGAACTCTCCATTTTCTGATTTTGTTAACCCTTGCTTGATTCTCTGAATTTCAGAGTCCTGACCCTGAGTTGTCTGGATGTCACCAATAGGGTAGATGCTAATGTCATAGTAGAGAGTCGCCCAACTATTAGTTCGAGACCGAAATCTGTAATCTCCTTTTGTAGGGGTGGTGACATGGCTGATAGGATAATAAGATGGCACTGGACTTCCTGCTAAGTGCGTCTGCCACCTTATTGGCCTTTCCTGGGTGGTAGAGGATGTCTATGTCATAGTCTTTGACCAGCTTGAGCTATCTGCACTGTCACATATTCAGATCCTTCTGAGTGAATAAGTACTTCAGACTCTGATGATCTGTATACACTGTGCACTGAACTCCATACAAGTAATGTCTCCAAATTTTGAGGGCGAACACAATTGCTGCAAGCTCAAGGTCATGAGTAGGGTAGTTCCTCTCATAGTCCTTGAGTTGTCTGGAGGCATAGGCGATCACCTTACCTTCTTGCATCAGTACTGCTCCTAATCCCAATTTAGAGGCGTCATTGTAAATATCAAAGCTGTCTGTGTTTTCTGGCAGAGTCAGAATGAGAGCACTGGTCAATCTTCTTTTGAGCTCCATGAAACTATTCTCGCAATCCTCTGTCCATTGAAATTTTCTGTTCTTCCCGGTGAGAGCTGTCAGTGGGGAGGCTATCCTGGAGAAATCCTCTACGAAATTTCTATAATAACCTGCTAGTCCTAAAAAGCTTCTGATTTCACTGGCGTTCTTAGGTCTCTTCCAGTTACTCACAGCTTCTATCTTACTGGGGTCTACCATGACACCATCCTTGGAGATGATGTGACCCAAAAAGGATACCTGATCGAGCCAGAATTCACATTTCATGAACTTGGCGTACAGCTGGTTCTGCTGAAGAGTCTGTAGTACTATCCTCAGGTGTTCTGCGTGTTCTTCCTGAGTTTTGGAATAAATAAGAATGTCATCGATGAACATGGTGACAAACTTATCTAAGTATTCTCTGAATACTCTGTTCATGAGATCCATGAAGGTAGCTGGAGCATTCGTTACACCAAACGACATGACTACGAACTCATAATGTTCGTATCTGGTCCTGAAAGCCGTCTTGGGTATATCACCCTCTTTAACTCTCACTTGGTGATATCCCGATCTGAGGTCTATTTTAGAGAACACTGCTGCTCCCTTTAGCTGATCGAACATGTCATCTATCCTGGGAAGAGGATACCTGTTCTTAATCGTGACTTGGTTTAGTGCCCGGTAGTCTATACACAAGCGCATGCTCCCGTCCTTCTTCTTCACGAACAATACAGGTGCTCCCCATGGTGAGTGACTAGAGCGTATGAAGCCCTTGTCAAGCAGCTCCTGTAGTTGCTCCTGAAGTTCCTTTAATTCTGCTGGAGCCATGCGATAGGGTGCTTTGGAGATGGGGTTTGTACCAGGAACGAGTTCTATCTCAAATTCAATCTCCCTGTCTGGTGCTAGGCCTGGTAACTCCTCAGGGAAAACTGCTGGGTAGTCACATACAACTCGGACCTCTTCTATCTTTTGGTCCTTATCCTGACCGGTATTGACTACATGCGCTAAGAACCCCGTACATCCTGAATCCAATAGTTTCTGTGTTTTCAAAGCTGAGAGAAACTTCTTAGCCTTTCTCTTTGGTTCTCCGATGTACCCAAATTGCACTCCTGCTTCGGGTTGGAATACAACTTTCTGTTTACGACACTCTATGGAGGCACCGTACTTGATCAGAAAGTCCATTCCCAAGATGACGTCGTAGTCAGTCATATCTAGCACTATCAGATCACCAAAAAGCTCTCTGTCTGCTATAATGACTGACACTGCTCGAAGCCAGTGCGTGGATGCCATAATTTCTCCTGAAGGTAGTGTTGTCAGAAACTGACCACTGAGTACCTCTGGAGATATTGCCAACTTTTCGGCCAATGTCCTAGATATATAAGAATGGGTTACCCCAGTATCGAATAAGACAGTTGCACTTTGCTGTAAAATACTAATCTGACCAGTAACAACTGACGAGGCATTCGCTACGTCTTCTCTGGTGAGTGAGTAGATCCTCGCGTTCGTCGTGGCTGAGGGGGCTTCTAGTCTATCCTGACTGATATGTGGTCCATCTACAGCAATATGCATCTGATGTAGTTGTGCTGGCTTGTCCCCGTACTGAATCGGCTACGGTAGAGGAATACTGGTCTTGTTCGGGCATTGCTTAGCCATATGCTCCTCCTGGCCACATTCGAAGCATCCTCATGTGCCCTTGTGACAAACTCCGGGGTGGAATTTCCCACAAGTAGAACACTTGGTGTAACGCCCCGGCCCGGGCGGGCCCCACCCGAACCGAACCAGGAACTACACCAGAATTGCCTATCAGTTTGATGACTAGCTCCACAGACCACCGGAGGTCCTTTTAGCGTGTTTTGTCCTCACTCGCACGCACCCTGGAAAACTTTCCAGGAGGTCACCCATCCTCAGATTTCTCCAAGCCAAGCACGCTTAACTTTGGAGTTCTTAAGTTTGGGCTTCCGAAAAGGAAGGTGCACCTTGGTGATATGGGTAGTACCATCTAACATTTTAAGTCATATTTAACCAGAATCTCAGAACCGGGGTATTACAATCACCCCCACTTAAAGACACAACGTCCTCGTTGTGTAACCACAAATCACACCACAAACAAATCCCAGAATCTCCCTCGCTAGGTGGTGCCCTGGGTGCTCCTACCACAGGCGCACTCACGGTCGCAAGGTCGCTCTGATACCATCTGTAACGCCCCGGCCCGGGCGGGCCTCACCCGAATCGAACCAGGAACTACACCAGAATTGCCTATCAGTTTGATGACTAGCTCCACAGACCACCGGAGGTCCTTTTAGCGTGTTTTGTCCTCACTCGCACGCACCCTGGAAAACTTTCCAGGAGGTCACCCATCCTCAGATTTCTCTAAGCCAAGCACGCTTAACTTTGGAGTTCTTAAGTTTGGGCTTCCGAAAAGGAAGGTGCACCTTGGTGATATGGGTAGTACCATCTAACATTTTAAGTCATATTTAACCAGAATCTCAGAACCGGGGTATTACACTTGGGATAGCTAAGCTGTTTACTAATAGTCCTCCTTTTGGGTAACTCCCTGGCTTTCGTTTGTTACTGGAGTTTCCTTTCCAGTTAGAGCTGTGGCCCTGGTGTTTCTGAGTACCTGAGCCTCCTTGGCCCTTAGACTCTGAAACGGCTTGCTTCTGCTGTTTGATGCTGTTCTGGTAATGCTCGGTGGTCAGAGCACTACTTACTAGTTCTTCAGTAGTTTGCGGTCTATGCACGCCGCTGGCCACATTCATTGTTATTTTCGGCCTTAACATTTTAAGCATCAACCGGACCCATTCTCTTTCAGTTCTGACTAATTCTGGGCATAGACGAGCTAGTCTGTTGAATTTCTTCATGGCCTCCTCAACTGAAAGGTTGCCCTGACGAAATTCAGTGAACTCGTCATAGTGGCGGTTTGTGACCCGCATGTGAAAGAACTCTTCAAAGAATTCTCTCTCAAAGTCGGCCCATGTCATCTGGTTCACTGGGTGCTTCACTTTAATTCTCTCCCACCACATACGTGCATCTCCTGTCAGGCAGAAGGAGGCGCACTTTACCTTTTCATACTCTGGCCAGTCCAGAAGCTCCATCGTACTTTCCAGTGTTTTGAACCAGGCTTGGGCATCCCATGGTTCATTGGTGCCTGAGAAGTTCTCGGGCTTGATCTTCTGCCACTGGATCAGATAGACTTCCCTCCTTGCCCCTGCTGCTGGGGCTACTGGTGTTGCCGGTTGGACTGGTGGAACCTCTATCACTACTGGGGTTGCTAAGTTAGGTTCTGGAGTAACAGTGGGAGTGTTCTGCTGATTAGCCCTTAAGGTGGCTATCTCCTGTTGCTGTTCAGCTAGTTGCTTCTATAACTGAGCCACTACCTCTGTAAGGTCTGAGGGAGGCACTGAGCTGCCTGCCTCATGCTGGGGCTCAGTAGCTGGTGTCTTTGATGTATGGCTAGATGCCGCTCATTGCTTATGTTTCTAAAGGAGTTTAGAAACATTGCCAACGTTACAAGAACCTATTGGGTCACACACAAAGAACAAGTGGATGGAGACTAGGTTCATATGATGAACCAATTGGATTAGGTTCATATGATGCACCAAGGATTAGATTCGGATTAATTCAAATTAGTCTTATTGAGTTAGACTCAATCAGATTCAATTGTTGATTGAGTCTAATTTAAATTTGATTCATTGAGTCAATTTATATTAATGAATTGAGATTCATTAAATTGAAATTGACTTGAATCAAAGGTTGGATTTGACTCAACAAGGAAGAGAATTGGTCAATTTGACTTGACCAAATGGAAGTTGAAACATCAAGTTTGACTTGATGCATTGCCACATCATGAAGGTTGACTCATCCTACATGGCATGACTAACCTTGCCACATCATCTCCACCTCATGAGGTGTGCCACCTCATGGAGGTTACAACACCTCTCATTCCATTTAATGTGGTCGGCCACATTAAATGAGGGAGTTATGAGTGTGTGGCCGGACACACTAAAGGGTTAGAATGTTTTCATTTAGTGTGCATTGATCTGTGGTAATTGTCTCATCTTCTTCCTTGCTTCTTCCCTCTCTTCTCTTGTGGTTGCCGAGAGCTTTTGATGAAAAGAGAAGGTGGTTGAGTGGGTTCCAACACAAAGGAAGGGTGAAGGTCACAAAGGAGGATACTACTTCTTGAGTGTAAGAGATTCTTTTGCATCCTCTCTATTTCTTCCTTTCAAATCCCATCCGAGAGCTCTAGGAAGTGCTAGCACACTTGGGGCTCTCTTCTCCATCCTTTGAGTGTGAGAGACACTCCTTGTTCGTGTGGATATCATTAGAGGAGTGTCTACGTTGACACTCTCGAGATCCGACGTACCGTTGGACTAGCGGGATTTGCGAGGGCACGCTTCAAGGGTAAAATTCTTAACATGTAGATCTAGGAGTAGATCTAAAGTTTTGAAACTCATACTTGTATTTCATTCGGTTTTTCCTTGCACGGATCTACGGCTTTGGGTGATTCGGGGTTTCCGCGACGCGAAAAGCGGTTTTCGCGGCTCGAAAAACCCAACAATGGTATCAGAGCCACGTGCAAGGCTTGTACGAGTTTAATTTTTTGGTTTTATGAAAACTAAAGTTTCTGTAATTTTCTGTAAAATTATGATTTTTGGGTTTTTATGAGTATTTTTCTCGAGTAATCGAAGCACAAGTGTTTAGACGCTTGTAGGCTTCGACTACCGGGAAGATTTTTCCAAAACAGTGATGTTTCGACCCAAATCCGTTTGGGACAGCGAGCGAAGGCGCTGTAGGATCGCTTAGGAGCAACTCACGATGGTTAGATCGTGGGTAGGGGCACTCCCCCTAACCCCGCAAGGGAATTTGCTTCGCGATTGCGCCCGAAATCGCTAATCGGGACCGCCGGGAAAATTCTTCTCAAAGGTTTCGTCCCAAATTGTTTTGGGACAGCGGGCTAAGGCGCTGTAGGATCGCAAAGGAACCCTCGCAATGGTTAGATCGCGGGTAGGGGCGCTGCCCCTGGCCCCGCAAGGGGATCCGTTCCGCGATTGCGCCCGAAACCGCTAAACGGGACCGTCGGGAAATTTTACTCGTAAAAATTGTAAAAATTAATTTTAAAATTATAGAAAATTATGAAAATATATAATTTTGAATTATATATTAATTTTGTGATAGTCATGGCACAAAAACCCAATATGATTGGATTGTGTTGTAATTCATAATACGGCCTGTGTGCCGTTATGTGTTTGCGCGTGTTGTATGTTTTTATTTTTCCGCGACCTGCACGTCGTGCCTTTCTCATATATTCTGGTTGTAAATTAGATTTAGACTCGAATGTAACTCGAGTTTCAAATTGTAATGTACAAATTGGAGCGGTGGAGGGTCCACACGAGACGGAGTTCCGAGGCGGGCACGAGCAACACAAGGTGGTCAAAGGGAGGAGCTTGGAGAAGCTGTTGACCCTAGGTTGACCATTCGATCTTCTCATTGGCTTGAGAAGATCGTAGTAGGGCCATGACTAAATCACAAATAGATTAATTAGTTAATTGCTTATGTATATGATGCATGTTTAATAAGTAATTAATTAATTAATGCCTTACGATTAGATTAGATCTAAGTCGTGCACATGATGCACCCTTGCGATTAGATTAGATCTAAGTCATGCACAAGATGCATCCTTTTTCGATTAGATTAGATCTCGATCGAACCAACTCTAAATGCCTAACCGTGCCGTGATACCTATCACTACCTCGATCACATGTATTGTTGAATCTGCCAAAGCAAAGCAATACATATTATCTTGGTAGGGTACGGAGGGACAATCTTGGTCCCGCCTATCAATGCATGGGTGAATACAAACTCAATTAGATTGAGTATTCCTAGTTGCTTGGTTAGATCGAGTCAACTATAGGCATTCTTCCAACGGTTGGAAAAGATAGGTCAAAATCACATCTATATTAACTCTCGGGCGTATTAGCCAAAGCTAACTCGAGTTTTAATATAAATGCGGATATTGATTTTATAAACAAGAGTTGCATAGAGATGTAATTGGTAATGGTTACCTACCGATCATACTAAGCCTTGGGCGTATTAGCCAAAGCTAACTCAAGGGTTAGTATGATGTGGATCTTGTCCCACAAGAATTATAGAATTCAGTGGGAGCATCATTTAATTAAAGGTCTAATTAAATGATTTTAAAAGAATATGATATTTATTTCTGCAAATTTTCTGTTGTAGATAACCATGACGTCGAATACGAACTCTTTCTCCTCGCGTCTCTCCTTAAGAAGGA
This sequence comes from Zingiber officinale, assembly GCF_018446385.1. Taxonomy (NCBI): domain Eukaryota; kingdom Viridiplantae; phylum Streptophyta; class Magnoliopsida; order Zingiberales; family Zingiberaceae; genus Zingiber; species Zingiber officinale. Next base: position 81,395,794 of record NC_055988.1, read on the forward strand.
CAAGCTCAACGAGCAAATTTCCTGGACTGGGAACCCGAGAATAGTTCTCACTCAGAACGTAAACCTGGAGCAACCCATTCCGGAGGCTTCTCCTGCCACGCGAGCTGGCCGGGATGCTTACAAGAAGCATCAAATGACGCATTAGATGTGTCCTGTCTAATGCTCGCAACCATGAACTCGAGCTTGAAGCAACATGAGTTGATGTGTGCTTACGATATGGTTGAACATCTTCGTCAACTATATCAAGGACAAGCAGGGCACTGGAAGAGGAACTTCACAGGATACTTGGAAGATCTTAACAAGAAGAGAAATAAGATTTCTATTTCAGGTATAAATATTATAGAAGTCAACCTCTCTATTTCTTCGTCGTGGGTATTAGATACCGGATGTGCTTCGCACATTTGTACTAATGTACAAGCACTGAGAAATAGCAGAGCATTGACAAAGGGCGAGATAGACCTACGAGTAGGCAATGGAGCACGGGTTGCTGCTGTTGCTGCAGGGACTTATTTTCTATCTCTGCCCTCTGGGCTTATACTAGAGTTAGACGATTGTTGTTATGTGCCTGCATTGACTAAGAACATTATATCAGTTTCTTGTTTGGACAAGAAAGGATTCTCGTTTATAATAAAGAACAAATGTTGTTCTGTCTATTTAAATGATATGTTCTATTGTAGTGCACCTCTGATGAACGGACTCTATATTCTAGACCTTGAGAGCTCTATCTATAACGTTAGTACCAAGAGGTTCAAATCGAACGATATGAACCACACCTATCTCTGGCACTGTCGCTTAGGTCATATAAATGACAAGCGCTTATCCCAGCTCCATAAGGATGGTTTGCTGGACTCATTTGATTTTGAATCATATGAGATATGCGAGTCATGCCTACGAGGCAAGATGACCAAGACTCCCTTTAGTGGGCACAGCGAGAGAGCGACTGATTTGTTAGGACTCATACATAGTGATGTATGTGGCCCTTTCAATGTCGCTGCTAGAGGCGGTTATAGATACTTCATCACATTTACTGATGACTTCAGTAGATATGGTTATGTGTACTTGATGACACATAAGTCCGAATCCTTTGAAAAGTTCAAAGAATTCAAGAATGAAGTACAGAACCAGCTTGGCAAGAGTATTAAAATACTTCGATCAGATCGAGGTGGTGAATACTTAAGCCATGAGTTTCGTGACTATTTAGCTGAGTGTGGGATTCTATCCCAACTCACTCCTCCTGGAACACCACAGTGGAATGGTGTATCCGAAAGGAGGAATCGTACCCTATTAGATATGGTACGATCTATGATGAGTCACACAGATATTTCGACATACCTTTGGGGCTATGCTCTAGACATGGCAGCTTTCATTCTCAACCGAGTTCCATCCAAGGCCGTGATAAAGACACCATATAGGATATGGACTGGGAGAGATGCCCAGGTGTCTTTCATGAGGATTTGGGGTTGTGAGGCTTACGTACGACGTCAAGTCTCAGACAAATTAAGACCCAAATCCGACAAGTGCTACTTTATTGGATATCCCAAGAAAACTAAGGGATATTACTTCTACATTCCCAGTCAGCACAAGGTAGTTGTGGCAAAGACTGGGGTCTTTCTAGAAAGGGACCTTGTTTCTAGAAAGACTAGTGGGAGCGCGTTCGATCTTGAAGAAGTTCAAGATACGAACAATAGCACTGATGCCTCGATGGAAATTGAACTGGAACCACAAAGTGTTGTGGATGATGTTGTTCCACAAAGAGTTGAGGAACAACAACCAGTTCAAGTAGACATACCTCTTCGTAGGTCTGATAGGGTACGTCGTCAACCTGAGAGATATTCATTTCTCTTATCTGACCATGATGATGTTGTGCTCATAGAAGATGAGCCTACCACCTATTAGGAAGCTGTGATGAGACCAGATTCTGAGAAATGGCTAGAGGCCATGAGATCCGAAATGGAATCCATGTACACCAACCAAGTATGGACTTTGGTTGATCCACCTGAAGGGGTAAAATCCATTGGGTGCAAGTGGGTCTTTAAGAGAAAGACTAACATGGATGGACTTATCTATAAGGGTCGCTTGGTAGCTAAAGGTTTCAAGCAGATTCATGGTATTGACTATGATGAAACCTTTTCTCCAGTAGCGATGTTTAAGTCCATTCGAATCATGCTTGCTATTGCAGCCTACCATGACTATGAGATATGGCAGATGGATGTCAAAACCGCGTTTCTGAATGGAAACCTGCTTGAGGATATGTACATGACACAACCTGAGGGTTTTGTAGATCCACAGCATACTAGCAGAGTATGCAAGCTGCATAGGTCCATTTATGGACTAAAGCAAGCCTCTCGGAGCTGGAATCTTTGATTCGATGATGCAATCAAACAGTTTGATTTCATCAAGAACGAAGATGAGCCTTGTGTCTACAAGAAGGTTGTAGAGAACACAGTTGTCTTCCTCATATTGTATGTGGATGACATACTGCTCATTGGGAAGGACATCCCTATGCTTCAGTCTGTCAAGACCTGGCTAGGGAGTTGCTTCTCAATGAAGGATTTAGGTGAGGCATCTCGTATTCTAGGGATACAGATCTATAGAGATAGATCTAAGAGATTGCTTGACCTAAGTCAGAGTACATACATTGACAAGGTACTCCTACGGTTTGCCATGCAGAACTCCAAGAAGGGATTTCTGCCGATGTCACATGGCGTGAGTCTTTCGAAGACTCAAGGTCCCTCTTCTAGAGAGGAGAGAGACCGCATGGATCAGATCCCTTATGCCTCAGCCATAGGATCGATCATGTACGCCATGCTATGTACTCGACCTGATGTCTCGTATGCTTTGAGCATGACGAGCAGATACCAGTCAGATCCAGGTGAAAGTCACTGGATAGCGGTCAAGAATATTCTTAAGTACTTAAGAAGGACTAAAGAATATTTCTTGATATATGGAGGCGATGATGAGCTAGCTGTAAAGGGTTACAGTGATGCTAGCTTCCAGACCGACCAGGATGACTATAGATCGCAGTCGGGGTTCGTATTTTGCATTAATGGTGGTGCTGTCAGCTGGAAGAGTTCGAAGCAGGACACAGTAGCTGATTCTACAACAGAAGCCGAGTACATTGCTGCATCAGAGGCAGCAAAGGAGGCAATTTGGATCCGCAAGTTCATCACTGAACTTGGGGTGGTTCCTAGCATTGCTGACCCCATTGAGCTCTATTGTGACAACAATGGAGCTATAGCACAGGCGAAGGAACCTCGCTCACACCAGCGGACCAAACACATACTACGGCGCTTCCATCTCATTCGAGAGATCATCGAGAGAGGAGATGTGAAAATTTGCAGAGTACCTATAGAGGCTAACATCGCAGATCCCGTGACCAAGGCTTTGGCACAGAAGAAGCATGATGGTCACACTAGGTCATTTGGGCTTAGAGCCTACACTGATTCGCACTAGTGCTAGTGGGAGATTGTTAGCTAGAGCCCTAGAGCCAATCATTTGATGATTGTATTTTGGACTTATTGTATCATATTCTATATAAATAAAGGCATTTGGATTTTGGTTATTATACTTACTTGTATTGGTGCCAAATAAACTAAGTATAATAACGTCCTTGAGTAGATGGTTCTCACCTATATCAATCGGTTAGTTGAACCGATAGTGAGATGATATAGGGAACACTACTCTAAATCATTTCTAGTCGAGTATTAACATTCAGGGAACTTGTTAATGCAAAAAGACTAGCATGTAGGTCAACTCGATGACTTGATCTCACAAGTCAAGGATATGGAGATATCAAATTAACACATGGGTATGCATTGGAGAATGTATACTGAATGACCCGCCATGAGAAAGTATCATGGATCGTTATATGAGTGTCATATACTTTCTCATGTGGCTATTAGTATGACTATTAGTCCTTAGACCTGAAGTCACCATGGATCCCTACATAAGGATTTATGTACTTTGGTTTCGTCAAACGTCACCCGTAACTGGGTGGACTATAAAGGTGATTACTGGGTATGTAACGAATTATGCAGAGGGATGTGAGTGATGTAGATGGGATCTATCCCTCCTATATGACGGGAGTGACATCGATATTCTTGATAGAGTAAGACCACGAAGTGTATGGCCATACCCAAATGAGTCAATATGAGATATTGAGCTCATTTGATTGAGTGAGTCTACTTGGAGTTCAAGATTTAGATTGGTCAGAGGATGACACGGTCTATGCCTCACATTGATCAATCTAAATGTCTAGGATAGAAGGACACTTGTCATATATTGTGAGGAGTCACAATTAATAGTCACAAGGTGATGTTGGATCTCAACATTCTTGTAACTTGGGTAGCAATGATGTATTGCTAGATGCCGCTCATTGCTTTTGTTTCTAAAGGAGTTTAGAAACATTGCCAACGTTACAAGAACCTATTGGGTCACACACAAAGAACAAGTGGATGGAGACTAGGTTCATATGATGAACCAATTGGATTAGGTTCATATAATGCACCAAGGATTAGATTCGGATTAATTCAAATTAGACTTATTGAGTTAGACTCAATTAGATTCAATTGTTGAATGAGTCTAATTTAAATTAATCCGAATCTAATACTTGGTGCATCATATGAACCTAATCCAATTGGTTCATCATATGAACCTAGTCTCCATCCACTTGTTCTTTGTGTGTGACCCAATAGGTTCTTGTAACGTTGGCAATGTTTCTAAACTCCTTTAGAAACATAAGAAATGAGCGGCATCTAGCAATACATCATTGCTACTCAAGTTACAAGAATGTTGAGATCCAACATCACCTTGTGACTATTAATTGTGACTCCTCACAATATATGACAAGTGTCCTTCTATCATAGACATCTAGATTGATCAATGTGAGGCATAGACCGTGTCATCCTCTGACCAATCTAAATCTTGAACTCCAAGTAGACTCACTCAATCAAATGAGCTCAATATCTCATATTGACTCATTTGGGTATGGCCATACACTTCGTGGTCTTACTCTATCAATAATATCGATGTCACTCCCGTCATATAGGAGGGATAGCTCTCATCTACATCACTCACATCCCTCTGCATAATTCGTTACATACCCAGTAATCGCCTTTATAGTCCACCTAGTTACGGGTGACGTTTGACGAAACCAAAGTACATAAATCCTTATGTAGGGATCCATGGTGACTTCAGGTCTAAGGACTAATAGTCATACTAATAGCCACATGAGAAAGTATATGACACTCATATAACAATCAATGATACTTTCTCATGGCGGGTCATTCAGTATACATTCTCCAATGTATACCCATGTGTCAACTTGATATCTCCATATCCATGACTTGTGAGATCAAGTCATCAAGTTGACCTATATGCTAGTCTTTTTGCATTAACATTGTCCCTGAATGTTAATACTCGACTAGGAATGATTTAGAGTAGTGTTCCCTATATCATCTCACTATCGGTTCAACTAACCGATTGATATAGGTGAGAACCATCTACTCAAGGACATTATTATACTTAGTTTATTTGGCACCAATACAAGTAAGTATAATAACCAAAATCCAAATGCCTTTATTTATATAGAATATGATACAATAAGTCCAAAATACAATCATCAAATGATTGACTCTAGGGCTCTAGCTAACAATTGGGTCACACACAAAGAACAAATGGATGGAGACTAGGTTCATATGATGAACCAATTGGATTAGGTTCATATGATGCACCAAGGATTAGATTCGGATTAATTCAAATTAGACTTATTGAGTTAGACTCAATTAGATTCAATTGTTGAATGAGTCTAATTTAAATTTGATTCATTGAGTCAATTTATATTAATGAATTGAGATTCATTAAATTGAAATTGACTTGAATCAAAGGTTGGATTTGACTCAACAAGGAAGAGAATTGGTCAATTTGACTTGACCAAATGGAAGTTGAAACATCAAGTTTGACTTGATGCATTGCCACATCATGAAGGTTGACTCATCCTACATGGCATGACTAACCTTGCCACATCATCTCCACCTCATGAGGTGTGCCACCTCATGGAGGTTACAACACCTCTCATTCCATTTAATGTGGCCGGCCACATTAAATGAGGGAGTTATGAGTGTGTGGCCGGCCACACTAAAGGGTTAGAATGTTTTCATTTAATGTGCATTGATGTGTGGTAATTGTCTCATCTTCTTCCTTGCTTCTTCCCTCTCTTCTCTTGTGGTTACCGAGAGCTTTTGATTGAAAGAGAAGGTGGTTGAGTGGGTTCCAACACAAAGGAAGGGTGAAGGTCACAAAGGAGGATACTACTTCTTGAGTGTAAGAGATTCTTTTGCATCCTCTCTATTTCTTCCTTTCAAATCCCATCCGAGAGCTCTAGGAAGTGCTAGCACACTTGGGGCTCTCTTCTCCATCCTTTGAGTGTGAGAGACACTCCTTGTTCGTGTGGATATCATTAGAGGAGTGTCTACGTTGACACTCTCGAGATCCGACGTACCGTTGGACTAGCGGGATTTGCGAGGGCACGCTTCAAGGGTAAAATTCTTAACATGTAGATCTAGGAGTAGATCTAAAGTTTTGAAACTCGTACTTGTATTTCATTCGGTTTTTTCTTGCACGGATCTACGACTTTGGGTGATTTGGGGTTTCCGCGACGCGAAAAGCGATTTTCGCGGCCCGAAAAACCCAACAGTCTTTCTAGCTGGGCGTTCTCGTACCATTTTCTAGAGAAATAAAGGACATACATAACTAATACAATCACAGGTACATGACTACTATTATCACGTTAGATGTTATCATACATCAACAAGCTTTAGTTATCTATAAACATGGAAGCAAAACATAATAAAGTGAGAGATGTTCTTACTTGGAAGCTGCAGGTTCAATGCTGATGTGTGTGTGAGGAAGTATGGAACTTGCTCTGATACCACTCTGTAACGACCCGCCTTCTACTAACTAAGCTGTAAGGCCGGGGGTTACATTATACTAACTATTCTTGTGCGAAAAAGAACTGAACTAATAAAAACTCTATGCTATTTGCTATAAAATCTGAAATATATATTCGGGATACATTTATGAAGTTATATATATGCTAAAGAAGGGAGCTTAACTTTCTATTTGATCAAAAACTGAAGTTAGACACTTCTGGCTGAAATCAGACATTCTAATCGATCGGCTGATCGATTGGAGTTGGCCGATCGATCCACTGATCGACTCAACTCGCTACTGTGCACGGAGTCAAGTCTAGATCGATCGGCTGATCGATCCAGCCTTGCCAATCGATCCAATGATCGATTCAGAGTCTCTCTGTTTGTAGGAATTAAATTCTCGATCGATCGGCTAATCGATCCATCGTCGATTGATCAGCTGATCGACTCATTAGCTCTCTGTACGCGACAGATCGTGTTTCGATCGATCGGCTGATCGATCGAGGGCTCCCCAATCGATCAGCTAATCGACTCCCTAGCGTTCTGTACGCGGGGACTTCTTCCAATTGATCGACTGATCGATCGAGGACTGCTCAATCGATCGGCTGATCGATTGGATTTCTAATTTCCGCAGAAATCAGACCCGACCTCGTATAGAATTTTCAGGAATTCATCTACAACCATAACACTACTACTGGGCATGCCATTACTCATAGCTAGCTATCGACTATCATGACAAATAACAATCTAAGCATAACTTGGTGCATACTTTCATGAATCAAGACACTTAAACATCTAAAAGTGCAGAAAAGTAATACTATCAAAGTACTAAGTTCTTAATTTGCTAGTTCTCCCCCAAAGATCTTCATTCCAAGTTCCTGCTCACACATATCTTCATCGCATTGTCCTCCAACCTCCGCTAATCCATCTTTCCTTTACCTTTATCTGTAGTATAAGGAAAATGCAACTATAAACTTGGGAGCTTAGTAAGAAACCATCTACCTCATGAAAACATGCATTTGCAGAAATCATGCTTTTTAAAAGATGCTATGCTGATATGCAAGCTGAGAACCATGCTATAAATGCTAAAACATGGCACATGAGCATGTAAATCATGGCAATCAAGAACTAAACATAAAGCTATCTGCTATGTGAATAGAAAACTGAACTGAAGCTAAGCTGAATCCACTTATCTGTTTTGTGAAGTTTGAAAACTATTTTCGTAAATAGATAAAAATACTAAACATGCTGCTGATGGGCCCGGTAACTGTACTTGCTATGCGCGCATCCCTAACTAGGCCCGAGGTAGCAAGTCCCGAATCTAGTAGGGTTACTAGTTTATCTAAACTTAGGGACGACTATGGGAGGTCAACCCAAGGACAACTGAAGTCCAGTACAGTGCCGCTGATAAAGTAAAATACTGTTTATAAGCTGATTTATCATATCTTATTTTTACTAGGTTATCTAAACCTAGAGCTAGGTTATCTGAACCTAGAGGCGACTGTGAGAGCCCACCCATTGGACCGTAGTCCCATATCACTGAAGCAAGGCTATATTTGCTAATTAAAATGCATCTAGGGCATTTAACTGAGCTATTAAAAAGCTTACTATAGCATTTAACTATTCTAGGCATTTTATCGAGCACTTGGTGTGCTCTAATTTTGCATATGGCTAAACTGAGAACATAAAAGTGAACTAAGGGTACAAAAACATACAATTAGCTACTTATACTGCAGGTGAGGGGTTACTTACATCCTGCGCTAGTTTTCTTACGAATCTGATCGCTAGTTTTCCGGAGAAGAAGATCTTTTCGACGATCTTCTTACGTCTATACTTTCTTCTCGCGAAGGGGAGCGTCCTCGTGCCGAAATTATCGTAGGAAGGTGCTCCTATGGCCCTAGGGTGGAACCCTAGGTTTTCCTTGGCCTTGGGCGCCGAGAGGTGAGGGAGAGGGGGTTTGGCGGTGAGGGTTTGAGGGAAAAAGAATTGCCGATAAAATATAACAACTCTCCACTTAATTTTCCTATTTATATTTAGTGATTAATACACCCCAACTAACCTTAAGTATAATTGTTCTCCTTTCCTTTCAGCACACCCCTGCTGGGCCCCTTGGTTACTAAAGTCATCTTTAAGTCGTAGGGTTCGCTAGGTCTCGGGTTCAATTCCCGCTTAGGCTGTTTTACGTCCTCATTTATTTTTGCTACTTCTGCTACTCCAAAAATTCTATAAAAATATTCTAAAATTCTAGAAAAATCATAGAATATTTCTAAAATTACTTTGAGAATTTTCGGGTGTTACAATTATAGAGCTTTTTTGCAGGAACTGAATGAAGATCTATGTAGGAGATATAGATATATCATTTTCCTAATTAATGATAGGTGACATTGGTATTTGTTGGTTCTTAAAACATCCAAAGGAAATTTTAGAGAGTGGAATTCAAATCATGATTCATTTATAGTTAGGACTGAAGACGCTGGAATTCCGTTTTGTTTAAATTTTCCTGTACAAAAATTGTACAAGTACAGATCTTTTCCTAGCAATCCGCATGTTCGATCAGACATGTGTTTGATCAATCAAGCAAGTTCTTGACGGATCAAAGCACACCTTGATCGAAGCACAAGATCGATGACCTCTTGTGTTGATATTCAGGATCTATACAAAGAAAACTAAACTAATTGCGCAGCAGAATTTAAGAACTAGTTGTAACTTTTCTTTGTAGCCAAAGACCTCTTGATCTTCTGCTGTATTCCTCTCCTCTTCTTGGACGTCGTGTGGGCGACGATCTACCAAGACAAAACCCACCCTTCTTCTCTTCTTTGTTTCCAAACCGCCGGCCACCAAGGATGCTAAGATGAGGCGCCTTCTTCTCTTCTTCCTCTTCTTCAAGCCGCCGACCACCAAGGATGCTAAGATGAGGCACCTTCTCCTCCTCTTCCTCTTCTTCAAGCCGCCGGCCACCAAGGAAGCTAAGCAAGGGGCACCAACCCCTAGCAAGCAAGAAGGAGGAGACCAGCCGTTAGCAAGGAGGAGAAGAGGTGGAGGTGGCGCCGGCCACCAAGGAGGAGGAGGCGCCGACCCTAGGGAGAGGAGGAGGTGGCGCCGGCCCTAGGGGGAGGAGGAGTTGGCACCGGTCCTTGGGGGAGGAAGAGGTGGCGCCGGCCCTAGGGTGAGGAGGAGAAAACTTATGTTTAGGGGCCGCCACCTCCCCTTTTTATAACCCTTGTCGTCGATTACAAAGAAAGAAAAAATAATAGAATTATTTTTAGAAACCAAATTCATAATTCTATTTATAAAAAAATCTCCCTTTTATTTTTTATAATCAAATTCTGTTGGGGTGGATGCGAGGCTTCATATAGAGGCTACAACATGACCAAAAGGAGGAATTGGTTTAGGCCTCCTAATGGGCTTAGGCTTCCTGTGTTTGGCCCGAACACCCAACTCAAGTCCATCAATAATAACTCATACCACTAAAGGGTTATTATTGATCTACCACACCAATCCCATATTACAATATGAGCTCCTTCTTATCATGAGTGTGTTAATCTCCCTGTGTTTAAGATATCGTATGTCCATTAATTAAATGAGTTACTGACAACTCAATTAATTAACATCTGATTCCAAGAGTAGTACCACTCAACTTTATTGTCATGCCGGACTAAATCCACCTACAGGGTTTACATGATAATCCTTATGAGCACCTCAAGGGGACATCATCAGCCTAAATAATTAGGACACAGATTCCTTCTATAATCAACAACACATCATATAAACAGTACTATTTCCTAACTTATCGGATCTATTAATTTAACGAATAAATCTCACTCATTGATAAGTTAAAGAAATAAATACTAAGTATACGTGCTTGTTATTATATAGAGATTAAGAGGACGCACATCCATAATAATAGAGGTTCTGTTCTTTTATGTAGTCAGTATAAATTGAACAATCTCAAATAGTCCTGCTCAATACACACATAGTGTATTAGTGTAATTTTATAGTCAAGACAGAATAATACCAAATTACACTACAACCGTTCCAATGGTTTATCCTAATCCATTTGGTTGTGAACTACTATTTATAAATTATAAGGAACCGATAACATGATCTTTTGTGTGGCACCACATGCCATGTTATCTACAATATAAATTAAATAGACAACTGCATTGACATATATATAAATATAAAATGCAATCATTTGACCAAAGTGATTCTCATTTCAAAATATTTCAAAACAGATGTTCATACAAAAGCTAGGCTTATAGTATACTGTTGGCGCAATATTCCCTAGGTCAAGGTTGAATTGGTTAACCAAGCCTGAGTCTTGGTTTGGGTTTCGATGTTTGACAATATATTGGGTTTATATGATATGGACAATGCAGGTGCAGTTGTTCATTTGGGGAGATTGTTGATACAATTCCCGTTTGGTCAAAGTTGACCAATTAAGATTGTGAAGGAAAGTCAAGTAGGTCAAGGTTGACTGGATACTTAACTGAAAGTCCTGGTGAGTGAAGCCAGGTAGAAGGAAGTCCTGGTGAGTGAAGCCAGGCAGAAAGAAGTCCTAGTGAGTGAAGCTAGGCAGGAGACAAATCCTGGTGAGTGAAGCCAGGTGAAAAACTTAGTGAGTGAAGCTAGGCAATTGGGAAGTCCTGGTGAGTGAAGCCAGGCACGGGGGAAATCCAGATGGGTCAAGGTTGACCAGACATCTGGTGAAAGTCCAAGTAAGTCAAGGGAATGACTGGATACTTGGCAAGATGAGGAAAAGTCCAAGTAAGTCAAGGGAATGACTGGATACTTGGCAAGATGAGGAAAAGTCCAAGTAGGTCAAGGGAGTGACCGGATACTTGGCAAGATGAGGAAAAGTCCAAGTAGGTCAAGGGAGTGACCGGATACTTGGCAAGATGAGGAAAAGTCCAAGTGGGTCAAAGGGATTGACCGGACACTTGGTGAGGGAGTCATAGCAGGTCAAGGGTGATCGGATGCTAGGCATAATGTTCCAACAGGTCAAGGATTGACCGAATGTTGGTTTGGGGGCTTTGGGACTTGGTTTTGGGCAAAAACCAGCATCTGGATCGATCAGTTGATCGATTGGATGCTTCCCAATCGATCAGCCGATCGATCGGGTGAGTCCCTGCGACAGAGCTCCTCCTAATCGATCAGTCGATCGATTGGGAAGAAATGTCGCGAGCACAGAATGCCTCTGGATCAATCAGGTGATCGATCTAGAGACCCCGATCGATCAGTGGATCGATCGGGGTGGCGCGCTTTGTCGCGATAAGCCCTGGATCGATCAGCTGATCGATCCAGGCGAATTTCTAGAGCACAGAGGCGCTCTGGATCGATCCGTGGATCGATCCAAAGCCTCCCCGATCGATTGGGAGTATTCCAATCGATCGGGATTCGACCGTTAGCGTCGATTTTAGCCGCAAGCATTCATTTCCTTCGGCATCGCTTCCACGACAAAGCTCAGATCTTCACCAGCGACATCCACAGAGCTCTCCACGCCAGTTCTTGAAGTTCTTGGAGGTTCTTCCAAGTCAAGAGGCGGATCTATTGCAAGAGGAAGAAAGCTAAGGTTAGGGTTTTCTTGTACTCATTGTAAGCTTTGTGCTTGTATTTTGTATTCTTTCCTCTTCTTCTTGTAGTGTGAACTTGTAGGGCTTCTCCGCCTTCGGTAGTTACCGAAAAGGAGGATTTTATTAGTGGAGGGTGCGTGAGTAGGTGTGGATCCTTGGACTAGTCACCTCTTGTGAGGTGGATACCAAGTAAACCAACCTTGTTAGCGTTGTGTGGTTTGTTTCTTGTATTTCCGCTGCGCATCTTTGAAGAAACAAGCAAATTGGCAACAATCCATGAAGAACCCTCCACTGTACCGAATCAAGAGGAATCCAAAGAGGGCGACTCATTGGAGCAAGATCAAGAAGAGGACTCCGAAGTTGAGAGATGCTCAACTTCCGAAGAAGAGGAAGTCCAAGAAGCTTCATCCTCAAAGGAGTGCAATCAAAAGAGAAAGGAAGGAGCATATTCCTTGTTTCATGTACAAGAGGATGAAGAAGAAGGTGAAGCCTCCACCTCTAGGATTGAGGGGGAGCAATCTTCATTGACACCGGATCAAGAGCAAGAAGAATCCTCCACATCCGGGTCAAGAGAAGATGAGGATGAAGAAGCTTCCACCTCCACAAGTCAAGCAAAGAATGGAGGAATATCTTCGGATCAAGAGGAAGCTTCTACCTCCGGATCAAAAGGAGAAGATGTCACCCCTACAAGCAAAGGTATAAACATTTCAATTAATAATAAAAATTATATCATATGCTTTGAATGTAGGGAACATGGGCATTACAAAAGTAAATGCCCTAAATTGGCCAAGAAGAAGGGCCAAGTGGCACAAAAGGGCAAGGTGAAGCCCAAGGAGACCATCCCCAATACAAAGAAGAGCAAGGAGCATATTATATGCTTCTCTTGCAAACAAAAGGGGCATTACCGAAGTCAATGCCCCAAGGGGAAGAAGATGGTCAAGGCTCAAGGAGGAAGCTCAATTCAAGGGGGAGCCTCTAAGGTAAAAAGAAATGTAACTTTCATTGAGCATATTCCCTTGCATAATGGTAAAAAGCATGCTAATTCAAGTTTATATCATTTTAATGCGATTTACCATGAAAATAGGAGGCATGATAAAATTAAAGAAAATCATGTAGCTTATCATGCTAAGACTACCACACCTAGGATTAGGAAGATAGATAAAAATCTAGGCAATCACACTAAGGACCATAGTTATAAGTCTAGAAATAAAAATGCTCATAGGTGTAATGAAAAATCAAAATCTAAGGATTTAATGATAGAAAATCAAGTCTTGAGGTCAAGGCTTGATAAAATGGAAAAGACCCTAAAAAGGATGGAAAATATCCTAAAAGGGCAAAATGAGCATAGCCTAGGTCTAGGAGCACAAAGGTCATCTAATGGCCATAGAGGTTTGGGATACAAACCTAAGGCTAAGAAGGATGAAATTTCGTACCATAGGGTTCCATATAGTTATGGAACTAACCCTAGGTCTAGTGGTCAAGTCAAGAATACTAGGGAAGTCATCCCTAAGAGTATTTTTGTAATAAATGTGACTAAGGCTTCTAAGAAGTCTAAGAAAGTCACAAACAAGGTCACAAGGGAGGCTATCCCTAGAGTTGACTTAGAAAAAGTGACCAAGGCTTCCAAGAAGCCAAACAAGGTCACTAGGAAGGTATCTAGGGAAGTTTCCCTAGTGAATACCTAGAGCATCCAAGGAGCGCCAATAGGTGTTGAGTTCCTAGGAGCATCTTCTCTACCCCATAGATGGGTTAGAGAGTGTCAACTCTAAGAAGAAGGGTAGTTAACCCAACTTTGAAGAAATTGACACTCAAAGAGCATTTTTAAGGTTATTATTAACCTTTGAGAATGAAAAGGATTATTGTTTACTCTTCGAAAAGAGTAAAAATGTGCCAAATTTGAGAAGTCTTGATCTTATTTTAACATGGCACTGTTTAGGAAAGACATAAGAAATACCAAGTTGGGATTTTGGTATTTGCTTAGTAATTTAAGGCAAATCTAAGCCTTAATTTAAAATGGTACTCTTGTGAAATATGCCAACATTTGAGGAATAAGCTTGATTTCAATTGGCATAAGTTAATCAAGAAAATTAGAAATGCCAATTTATGTTTTGGCATTTTCTTGAAGCATTTAGGGCGATCTAGGTTTAATTTTTAAGTTTAGCTAAGGTTTAAAGATACTTAGATAGGTAATCTAGGTATACTTTATTTATGCAAAATCTTGCCATGATTGTTTGCCCATGATATGCCATGACATCATATTTAGTTTTGTATTTTGCATTCATTCTTTTATTATGAAAAATACAAAAATACCATGTCATGTCATACATACATCATGTAGTTATAGGAATCTTTCTTTTGAAAGCTATTTCTTTTTTATGTATGCCACAACATTATCATGCATTATTTTATTTTCTTTAAATTAAGAACAAATGACATTAGTTCAACAAGTGGCAGTTGTTTAACAAGTGAATCAACAAGTAACATCCTTGGTGGATGTTTACCACTCAAAATGCCTAAATAGATATGCATGATCCCTAGATTAGGATAAAATCAAAATTTACATCTCACAAAGACCTATAAGATGACTTGTATGTGTTTTGTGCACAATAGATACAAGTGAGATGTTAGGATGATGAACAAAACTCAACATGTTGATTTAGTGCATTTCTTTGAGTTTTAAGTTCATCAAAACACATAGTTCCATCATTGGGAAAGCTAATGTACAAGTCATGTGCATTAAGCCCAAGGAACATGGTGGGATATTGATTTTGAAAATATTTTTAAAATAATTTTGGAAAACTTTGGTGAAGGCTATCTTTTGATAGTAATCACTATTGAATAGTTAGACAAAAACTTGAAGAAAACACTAAAGTTTTTGCAAGTTCTCAAGTTTGTGTCAATCTTTGAAAATATGATGTATTTTCATAGAAAACTATTTTTCCATGATAAATTATACCCTAAATAATGTCTACACATATTTTTACGATTTTTGAAATTTTGTAGAATTTTCTAGGGGTTTCTGAAATTGGCTGAAATTGAATTTCAACAAGTTCAGGCCTTCAATCGATCAGTGGATCGATTGGAGTGCCTCAATCGATCAGCCGATCGATTGAGAAGGCATTTCTCGCGAGCAGAAGCTCGCTAGATCGATCAGCCGATCGATCCAAGAAGACTGAATCGATCGGTGGATCGATTCAGTAGGGTTCAATCGATTGGAACCCAACTCCAATCGATCGAAGATGCTGATTTTGGCTAGGAAAGCTTATTTTCAGCATTTTGAACCTATTTTAGTCTAGATAACCATTCTTAACCCCTCAAAATACATGTGTATACATAAAAAGGGTGTTTTCATGTTGAAGACAAGGATGGATTGGTTGAGGAAGACTAAATTGAAGTTTAGGTTGAGGTTTGGTTTCATTATTGAATTTATGAACCTCAAAACTTCTAAATTTGGGTTTCCTAAAGGTTTAGGGATTCCAAGTCATTGTTGGTGCAATGACAGAAGGTATGACCATGTTTTTAGGGGGAGGCACTCTTTAAGGACATGAAAATTACTTTTCATACACCTTGGAAGGTGGTTAACCTTCTTTTAGAGGAAATGCTCAAGGTTGGGCATTGGGATTTAATGGGGAGTAGATATCCTCATTGTTTAAGTGGTTATTGCTCACGGATGAGCAAATTGATGATAATGAAGGGTATGGGACCTTCATTATTGTGTTATGAGCAACGAGTGAAGTTGTAAACAACGTTGGGTAACTCTTCAGGGGGAGAGTTTGTTCTTGATGTGTGCCCAGAGATGAGGGCATGTTGTTGATGTGTGTCAATAGGGGGAGAATACATGGTTAAGTTAGGCCTTCAGTACCTAAAGGGGGAGTTTGCCCTCTAGGAAAGGAGGAGAATGAAGGGAACCATCATTCATATATTGGCATAAAGGGAGTTGAGGCTATGGGAGTAGCCAAATTTCCTAACTTAACAAGAGGTATTGTCAAACATCAAAAAGGAGGAGATTGTTGGTGCAATATTCCCTAGGTCAAGGTTGAATTGGTTAACCAAGCATGAGTCTTGGTTTGGGTTTCGATGTTTGACAATATATTGGGTTTATATGATATGGACAATGCAGGTGCAGTTGTTCATTTAGGGAGATTGTTGATACAATTCCCATTTGGTCAAAGTTAACTAGTTAAGATTGTGAAGGAAAGTCAAGTAGGTCAAGGTTGACTGGATACTTGACTGAAAGTCCTGGTGAGTGAAGCCAGGCAGAAGGAAGTCCTGGTGAGTGAAGCCAGGCAGAAGGAAGTCCTAGTGAGTGAAGCTAGTGAGTGAAGCTAGGCAATTGGGAAGTCCTGGTGAGTGAAGCCAGGTACGGGGGAAATCCAGATGGGTCAAGGTTGACCAGACATCTGGTGAAAGTCCAAGTAAGTCAAGGGAATGACTGGATACTTGGCAAGATAAGGAAAAGTCCAAGTAAGTCAAGGGAATGACTGGATACTTGGCAAGATGAGGAAAAGTCCAAGTAGGTCAAGGGAGTGACCGGATACTTGGCAAGATGAGGAAAAGTCCAAGTAGGTCAAGGGATTGACCGGACACTTGGTGAGGGAGTCCTAGCAGGTCAAGGGTGATCGGATGCTAGGCATAATGTTCCAACAGGTCAAGGATTGACCGGATGTTGGTTTGCGGGCTTTGGGACTTGGTTTTGGGCAAAAACCAGCATCTGGATCGATCAGTTGATCGATTGGATGCTTCCTAATCGATCGGGGAGGCTTTGGATCGATTCACGGATCGATCCAGAGCGCCTCTATGCTCTAGAAATTCGCCTGGATCGATCAGCTGATCGATCCAGGGCTTATCGCGACAAAGCGCGCCACCCCGATCGATCCACTGATTGATCGGGATCTCTGGATCGATCACCTGATCGATCCAGAGGCATTCTGTGCTCGCGACATTTCTTCCCAATCGATCAGCTGATCGATTAGGAGGAGCTCTGTCGCAGGGACTCACCCGATCGATCTGTTGATCGATTGGGAAGCATTCAATCGATCAGCTGATCGATCCAGATGCTGGTTTTTGCCCAAAACCAAGACCCAAAGCCCCCAAACCAACATCCGGTCAATCCTTGACCTGTTGGAACATTATGCCTAGCATCCGATCACCCTTGACCTACTAGGACTCCCTCACCAACCAAGTGGCCGGTCAATCCCTTTGACCCACTTGGACTTTTCCTCATCTTGCCAAGTATCCGGTCACTCCCTTGACCTACTTGGACTTTTCCTCATCTTGCCAAGTATCTAGTCATTCCCTTGACTTACTTGGACTTTTCCTCATCTTGCCAAGTATCCAGTCATTCCCTTGACTTACTTGGACTTTCACCAGATGTCTGGTCAACCTTGACTCATCTGGATTTCCCCCGTGTCTGGCTTCACTCACCAGGACTTCCCAATTGCCTAGCTTCACTCACTAGGTCTTTCACCTGGCTTCACTCACCAGGATTTTCCTCCTGCTTAGCTTCACTCACTAGGACTTCCTTTTGCCTGGCTTCACTCACCAGGACTTTCAGTCAAGTATCCAGTCAAATTTGACCTACTTGACTTTTCTTCACAATCTTAACTGGTCAACTTTGACCAAACGAGAATTGTATCAACAATCTCCCCAAATGAACAACTGCACATGCATTGTCCATATCATATAAACCCAATATATTGTCAAACATCGAAACCCAAACCAAGACTCAGGCTTGGTTAACCAATTCAACCTTGACCTAGGGAATATTGCATCAACATATACATCCTAACAAGGACGACTAAAGTTTATGTGAGTTTGATGATATTCTACTATAATAAGTCTTAAGATAGCAGTATAAAACCATTCCCTTTTTTGTAGGCACATTTTTTAGCTAGTTGCATACTTCATCTTTCAGGATTAGACATAGGCAGTCATGAGGTATTGAGAGAACAGTGTCATCATCAAGGCACAACTCTAGATTGTGGCATCTATTCATGCATGTAGGTGGAGTGTCTATCTCATGACATAGATGATATCTGGAGGTTTGCAAATGATATGAAGATGAGAACCTATTGGACCCGTGTTGCATCAACTATATTATCAAATGATAATGGATTGTTGAAAAATACATTTAACTAATTTATCTCATCTTTTACTTCTTTTGGTAAAACAAATGTAGTACGATGATAGTTTGAATTTTGTCGTTGTATGAAGTTTTGTACTGTTAGTTTTTTTATGGTAAAATAGATGTAGTACTGATGATAGACATATGACTTAGTGATCAAGAAATAGTTGTAGAAATTTTTGTTGATTTTTATTCTGTTGGTATAATTAGGTACAAAATATCTAAAATCAAATATATGTGTAGTTTAATTGGATATAATTATACAAAATTTGAGAATGTATGTAGTTTAATTTGGGTATATATGTAGTTCAATAGGTCTCAATGGCTCAAAAACAAAGCATAATTGACTCTAATTAAGGTATATATGTATGTGAAACTAGTATGATTTATAAATTATGGGGTACACTTGGAGGTTTTCTATGAGATTTGTGGAACAACAAGCATGAACAGAATACCAATTGATGCAGTAAGAATATTCCTATTTGGTTTTTCTTTGAGAGATAGAGCAAAATTCTGGCTCACTTCTTTACCAATAAACAGTATTATATCTTGGGTGCTATGTGAGCATGCATTCCTAGACAAATTTTACCCACCAAGTTAAATAGCACACATGAAATCAGATTGCTAACTTCAAACAGACTAATACAGAATCTCTCTATGAAGTGTGGGATAGATTCAAAAGTATGCTCAGATCATGTCCACAAAATGGATTGGAAAAATAGTTAGTGATCCACACTTTCTATAATGGAATTAGTTATCAAACTAAAGTGTCTCTAGACTCCATATCTGGCGAACCACTTATGAACAATTTCTAGATGAAGCTGAAGAGATAATAGAGAGTGTGGTGCTTAATCACCATCAATGAACATCAAAAAGAAGTGAAACTATTTTTCCTGGAAATCCAATCAAAATACCCAAAAAATATGACCTTGTTACTTTCAGTTTGATATCTACGAAGGTTGATGCTTTGTCTAAGAAGTTTGAGTCAATGGGTTCCAACCTGGGTAACTCAATTATGAGAGTATGCGACTCTTGTGGAGGGACAAAACATACTTCACAACTAGCTCAGATTGAACAATGCGACATAATTGGCAACTTCAATTCGAGACAAAATCATCCATACTCCAACATTTACAATCCTGGGAGGAGAAATCATCCTAACTTCACTTACAAGAATAATCAAGAGAAAAGCTATGAACTAGGTCAACAAAAGTGCTATCAACCGGAGCAACAACAGAACTTCCAGCCTCGACAACAATAGATTTACCAACCATCAAGAACTGAAAAGCTACTTGAGGAGATCTTAGCAAATCAACTTGAAATTAAAAATGGCATCAAGCAAATAAGTCAAATGATGGAGAACTCTGAGAAACATATGAAGATGCTAGATAGCCAAAGTAGCCCAGATAACTGCATCATCCTCTAGAGTACCTGAGTCATTTCTAGGAAAGCTAGATGTAAACCCAGCCAAGCATTGCAGCAAAGTTGAGCTCAGAAGTGGACGGACCTTGGAGGTACCTGTAGGACCGTTGCACACGTGAAGGGGTGTGAATCACGTGGTTTTAAAGAAAAACTTGTCTTTTCTTAATTTGAAAATGAGTGCACAACTGAAAGTAAATGATTAAGTAAAGGAAAATAAAATAAAGAACATAAGCAATTTTACTTAATTCAGAGCCTTCAGCAACTCGTACTCTAAGATCCAAGTCTCTCAGATCTATCGATGGGCAATCACTTTAAACCTCTTCCGGAACTACCAGAAGAAGGAATCGAGTACAATAAAATCAAAAGGGCAGGTGTAACAGCCTACACTTTTCTTAATGCAGTAATTAAATAATTAACAACACTTTCGTTACCCAACATATGAAGATTCTTGGATCAAGCTCAGTGTAGGATGGTTTCTCTGTAGTAGTAGGGTGTAGCAGTGTCATAGCACAGCAAGAGGATGAAGTTGGAGCAGTCAGGGACTCGAAAGATCACTTGTAGAAGTCGTGAATGAGTTGATTTGAATCCTTGGTCGAGTAGCCATTTTAAAGAGGGTTGAAGGTACCTTCAACGCTACTGGAGGTGCCTTCAACACCACTGGAGGTGCCTTCAACGCCATGTTTTATCCCAACAAAAGTGGCTTTTATTGTCGACAAAGCCTTTTGGGTTACCCAGCCGAAGGTGCCTTCCAAGCTCTCCTAGGCGCCTTCCATCGGCTAGCTCAAGGCGTCTTCCTTCGCATGGAAGGTGCCTTGAGTACTGTTCACCCAAGGTATTTTGTGCTCCTTTTACCTTGTAAAAATGTGTTAGTTCAACAAAATGAAGTATACCTTGCAAGACAAATTTAGCACAATAAAAATAAGTAGTATTAATTAGACCCTATCTTCCCGAGATCAGGATCTAGTCACGGTCTCAATTTAGATTTCTAAAATGGACCTATGCCTAAAGTCCCCAAATGGGAATCGTCCTCACATGAAAACTCTATTGAGGATCGATGACGGACTAGAAGGGGGGGGGGGTTTCAATAGCTTGGTCACTCCAAATCGTTTGCCTTCCTACAATGTTAGTGCATAGCAGAATAGCAACAATAAAAACAAAGTAAGAGAGAAAGCAAATGCTAACAAGATTAAGAAACATGGTTCGGAGATTGCTTGCTCCTACTCCATGACTTATCCTTGAGGTGAACGATCCCTTAAGCTGTCGATGGATTAGTCCCTAGAAATTTTCAGCTAATGTTTTCTTCTTCTCGATAGAGCAAACCTCTCACAAAACTCTCTTCCTCTTTACAAGATGAAAACTTAGATTAGGAGGAAGAGAATTGGTTTGAAAGCTTGAGGGAATGATTTAGGAGAATTCTAGCAAGAATCAATAACCTCCTTCATCCCTCAAAGTCATCTTTCAATAGAGTGGAATGAGTCGATCACTTATTAACTCATTTCACATGCACCAGCCGACTAGCAAACTCATCAGTCGACTGGTGCTATCATTGGATGTAGCTAACAACTATTTCACAGAATCAGGGATTCTGCCAATGGTCACCAACAATCACTTACCAGTATACTAGTAAAGATACTAGTCGACTGGTCGTTACTGGCTGAGCGAATAGAATGCCTCTGATTGCTCCAAGTCGACTGCTCAGTCGACTGGACCAGTCGACTGACACTTTCATCAGTCGATTAATCCTGGTTACACACTCACGCATCCACTCTGGAGTTGCCCTTGAAGCCCTTCTTACTCGGCCTTCATCCCTTAGATGCACTCAAACTCATGGATCCTCTCCATGCATCCTTCGTATTGCCTTGAAGTCCGCTTCCCTCAACTCCACTCCGTTGCTCCTCATTCGACGGTTCCTCGGATGCACCATCCTTCACCAAACTCAAGGACTTGAGGCATAGGATGAGACTTTCCCAAACTTGGCCGCACCAAGTTAACCATCAAGTCCTGCATGACTCAAATACATATCAAACCAATATGAAACCTAACTTAAACTACTTGACATACACATCAAACCATGATCGTACTCGATCAAACCTAGGTCGATTACACCCACAATCTCCCCCTTTTGATGTGTGGCAATATGTTTAAGTTAGACATAAATAATAACTTGAAAATCTACAAGCATAGCATAATAATGAATCATGAGACCCAAGATCCGCCTTAACTTAGACTTATCACTTAATTTTAAATTTTTGCACAAAATAGGTTTCTAACTTAAACTTTCTCATTTCTCCCCCTTTGACATCATCGAAAAGATAATACCAAACAATCATGTATACTATGACATCAAATTTGGACTTAAATTTGACCAAAACAACTCTTGAATATGCAACCAAAATGTTGGAAAAATACAGTCATCAGTTGACTGCCATTTGATGTAGTTGACTGGCACAAAATAGCTTGAATTTTAGCTTTCTGATGCCCAATTCATAAATGCAGAAAAAAATCTATAGAATTTGAAAAATCATGAAATTTTGTAAATATAGTTCTTTTAATGTCCTTTAACACGGAAAAATATATTTTTTTTTATGAAAATTCAAAATATTTTTAAGGTTTTAACAAAAACTAAAAAACTTTGAGAATCACTCAAGTTTATATTAATTTTAAACCTAGTTTTAAATTCATAAGTTTCAAAATAACTATACAACAGAAAATAAAACATAGAATGATTTTCAAAACATTTAAAATATCCAACTATGATATATGGGTAAGAACCATCAGCCGGTTCTTCCATAAGCTAATTTATAGCCTCTAGAACTTCTTGTTTCTCAAGAACATATTATATTTTGAGGTGTCAGAGTTTGTAGTAATCCCATATAATTTCTATCCCTTATTGAATTCAGCTATGATGTTCTTAGTTACCATAATATATAATCAATAAATATATTATTTATTATTTCAATATAATTTATATAATTTATATACATGTAATTAATTATTGACTCAGTGTAAATTAGAATTGATTTACAAAATCAAATGGTAACTATATTTCCACTCATAATTTGTATATTCCAATCCAATCAACATTGATCAGTTATATTACACATATCCCATCAAATGAACTAATCATTAAATGAACTTATCATGCAATGAATGTATCATTAACGAACTAATCATTATATTAAGACTATTAACACAACATACTTTTTTTAAGTTCGTGAATGCATAACATAACTTTTCATTAAAATAATACTATTTGTACATAACAACAATTTCTATTATATGATTTTATTAATATGAGCTTAACGTTGTCCACACATAGTAATAGTAATAACAACCGAACTATACTTTGTAAGAAAAGCTAGCAGCACTTCCACCTGGAAAAATACTAGTATAGTGAGCAATGCTATCCCATTCATCCCAGACTCGATGAAGGCAGGATCAACCTCAGTATCATCCATTTGATCCATATTTAGATCCACTTTTGGATCTTCCCCACATTCTTCAGGATCCTGATCTGATTCTGCGAGATCCATTTCTTCGGGATCTGGATCCTCTTTTGATTCTTCAGGAATCCCCATCTAATTGAAGCAATTCCCTGCATATCTCTAAATATGAGATGTGCCCTTCCGAGCGATCCATGACGAACACCTCGCGAACGCCTTGCTCTGCTAGAATTGCAAGCAGATCTAAGTGATCGCTGGAAAGTTCACAAGACACCAGCCCTAGTGTTGGCGCTTGCATCAATCCCGACGATGGAGAGACAATGACTCGTGTTTTTTTTTTAGCACGACTGAATCATATGAGAATAATGAAATAAGTCTTCTAACGATAGATCAGGTATATGACGTTCAAAATTCAATTGCTAAGAGGATTTTCTTCCTAATGGGTAGTGAATCTGAGAACGTTAACAGTTAAGATGAGTTTCTATGTGTATTTTCTTAATTTACCTAGTGGCCGATGAGAAACTTTCGTAGGACCGGACCGATTATCCTAGCATTAGTCAAACCAAATACTTGAATACTAGGTACCAACTAAAAATATATTCAGTTTTTAAAACCAATTAATTTTAGAGGTGATCGGTTCGATCCTAAAAAATTTTTTACTCACCACTAGAATAAATCAGGAAACGCTCAAAGGTCCATCCAAACAGCCAACATTCTTAAATTTAGAAGGTTTAACTACTACACTATATTCTGGGGCTAAGATAATCTATTTCACTATCATCGAGCTAAAATATATTTAATTTTTAAATATCATATTATATTATGGTTGAAATACTTAATTAGTATATTCATGAAAATATATACGCTTGTTTCTTGTTCATCTAATAAAAAGGAAGAGAAAGGGGAAGGGGAAGGGGAAGGGGAAGAGGGGGCACCTCCTTAGCTCCAACACTATTTCACTTCGTACTTGAAGATCTCGAGCTAAAATATATTTGATTTTAAAATTTCATATTATAAAGATCTGAAATACTTAATTTGTATATTCATGAAAAATGTTTTTTTTAATCTATCCCGAGTTATACACTGCAAGACCTGTAGGTTTTTTGTTGGTAGAGTCGACAAGTCACATCTACACTTTATGTTAAACCTGATGTAGTATGATTCCATGGCGATCACCGACTTGCACTCCTACTTTGTGTTCTCTTCCTTATTACTACCCATTTACTACACCTTGAAGCAACCTTCTTTGTTACTACCCAAAGGAGCCATCTAAATGACAATGCTCCGTAGTATTTGCGTTGTATCGTGCGTGACCTAGTCCACATACTAGGTACCCATGAGGATGGAATAGTTTGCGGATTGGACCAAATGCGCTGAGCTCTGCATGGACTTGGATGCATAAACATTTTAAGAAATAAAAAATTAATCGATTTTCTAGGTTCAATTAATTTAATTTACAGATAAATTATGGATTATTTTATTTAAAAATAAGTTCCAAAAAACCGCTAGATATAATATTATACAAATGATAAATAATGTAAAATCAGAGTGGCGCAGCGGAAGCGTGGTGGGCCCATAACCCACAGGTCCCAAGATCGAAACTTGGCTCTGATAAAATACTATTTTTTTTTTTCAATTTTGTCTAAAGCTATGGACGGATTTTGGCCGTGAAGACATCGACCCAATAATTTATTTTTGGCTGAAGGCCTAGAAACGCACAAGGAGAAAGTAGAAGGATGTAGAAGCGTCGTTGGCGTTCTTTGGTTTGTATCGCTTTTCAATTTTGTCTAAAGCTATGAACGGATTTCGGACGTTGGCATGAACATGGGTCATCTTGTGAAGACAACGACCCAATAATTTATTTTTGGCTGAAGGCTCAGATGCACACAAGAAGAAAGTACAAGGATGTAGAAGCATCATCGGCATTCTTTGGCTTGTAATGAGGACAAGGGCGAGGGTGATTTGGTTACAATCAACACCCTTCCGCCACTAACCAACCACAGGTTTTGTAGCGAAGCATCAAGCAGGTTGTCACAGCCAAACGGTGCCATAGAACACTAGATTCACCAATGGTTCTTCTCTCCCACGAGATCTATCCTCTTATAAGGGTAAGCAATCGTTTATTTTTTTTCCTTCCATGGATATCATAGATTGTTATATTACGAAGAAGTCCTGATGCATTAAAATAATGACCTGAGTAAACTGTTATCTTACAGAAGGTCTTGATAAGATTTTTTAGCCTTTCATTTTGTACATTTGATATTCTACAATCGTTCGCCTATAACATTAGTTATGATATAAATTAAATGTATATATAATACAGTTGCATTGTAATAATAATTTAATCGGTAACTTACATAAATTTGAAACAAAATATAAATTCATCCTCTAACTTGTGATCTACCTCACTTGAACTTATTGATAGATTTTGTAGGTGTAATTGTTGTTCATACAAGTTGTCAAATAAGATAAGTTGAAGACAAATTAGATAACATATTAAATATATAGAAAGCTATGTATGTATATATTTACTTGAACTATTACCTTATGTATTATTTAACCTCTTCAATAGCTTACCGAGTGTTTAGGAATTGATAAGTCCGAAGAACCGAACACCAGGCTAAAATCCGGCTAGGTCTGCAGGATCAGATAGCTAGTGCGAAGTCCATATAGG
Organism: Zingiber officinale; assembly: GCF_018446385.1. NCBI lineage: Eukaryota > Viridiplantae > Streptophyta > Magnoliopsida > Zingiberales > Zingiberaceae > Zingiber > Zingiber officinale. The sequence continues at coordinate 81,421,959 of NC_055988.1, forward strand.
TCAACGGGCCGATCAAATATCTGGCAAAAAGTTCGCTTGGATCCGTGAGACCGGACAACCGGCATAAGTCTAGTTGGGTCTGTGGACCGGACAATTGGCATGAAGATCTGGTGGGTCAAAAGGCTAGTCAACCGATTGCAAGCTGGTAAGTAAAGGTAAGTCATTAAAGGAGAGTGACTTTATGAGGATGCGTACCAGTTGAGGGATAGTAGGCGCCGGTCCAAGTTTGATTTATATTGGATCCTTAATCTGAGACCTTGACAAGTTCCTGGTCCGGGGAGGACAAGAGCTAATTACTACTTCTTATTTTTCACTTTTCTAATTTTGTTTTGCATGTTATATGTTTTAGTTTTGAACTAGCACAATTTGCAGAGTAAACAGAGCAAAAAGCCTTCTGAATTGGTGCAATCAGAATTGGTGCAATCACCAATCAAGTTAGGGGGAATTCTTTTATTTTGATTTTGAATTTTAGTTTTTCGTATTCAATTTGAATTTATAGAACTTACCCTTTAAATAAGGATTTCTTGTTCGATTTTTAACTTGAAATTGGTGCAACACCACTCGAGTTCTTCGAAATTTCTTATTCATCTTCTCAAACTCTGCTAATCCAACACCAAGTATTGGTACCTTTCTTTAATTTTCTATCTATAGCTCTAAATGCCAAAATGAAGGATATAGCAAAGCACCGTTCGCCCCCCTCTCTTCAATTGGGACGATTTTCCATACTGAAAGAAATAGATTGAGGTCTACTTAAAAAGTGACTTCGACCAATGGTTCAACGTCATCAAAGGGTACAAGCCGCCAACTGACAACGTTAGAATTCCAATGGACTGAGAAAATTGGAATCCGGAAATGAAGAAGACGGCTTAGATTGACTTCAAGTCCCTTAACACAATCTAGTGCGGGTTAACAAAGGAGGAGCTAAACTACGTCGACCACACAAAAACGCCAAAGAGCTATGGGACAAACTAATAGAACTACACGAGGGAATCAACAACGCAAAGATAACAAAAAGATATCTATATTTAAATAAATTATTTAATATAAAAATACAGGAAGGTGAGACTACCAGTCAGCTACATGAAAGGAGAACGGGCATCCTCAACGGACTTCACACGATCGACCACCAGATGGAGAACCGTGATCTTATAAGGCGTGCTCTAAATGCATTTCCTCGAAATGCACTGCGGGCATCCATCGTGGATGCCTATAAGATTTCGAGAAACATATCCAAGTTAAAGTTAGATGAACTTTTTGGTGAATTGGAGCTACACGAACAGGCTAACTCCAAACCTGAGAAAGGTGTTGCTTTTATTGCAGGAACATTGAAAGAAAAGTCCAGAACCAAACTAGAACTTGAAGTTGAGTCTGACCAAGACTCAGACGATGAAGAATACCTGGTGAACCCGGTAAGGAAGATGTTCACCAGGAGAAAGAAGAACTTCACCAAAAAGGATCTGTAGAAAATCAACTCCACCTCTAACTCCGACAACAAGTCAAACATCACATGTTTTGGATGCAACAAGAAGGGACACTACAAGATTGATTGCCCAAACTCAAAAGGAAGAAAGCCTCAAGGCAACTCGGGATGAATCGTCTGCAGAGGAATCGGACAACAATGAACAAAGGCACACCAACTACCGCACACTAATAGTGTATGGACTAGAATCAGAAAGCGAAATAGAAGACGAGTCTGAACGCGAATCAAGCCTCATTTTCAAAGGTTTTGTTGAGGTACAATCTACTTTAAGCAAAAGATTTTTTTTAAAATTATTGTGTGCTTGCATGAGAAATTGACTGCATCTAAAGATCAAATAAATGAACTGATGAAAGAAAATAAAATACTTAATAATCAACTAAATTCAGATTCAACAACTAAGCCAATTCAAGCTGAAATCCCAATTCAAGTTGGAAAACTTGAAGAGGATAATTCCGGATTGAAAGGCGAAGCAGTTGAACGAAAAGAACTACTAAAGAAATTAACAACTAGATTCAAGTACCTAGACATGATACTTGGATCACAAAGAGTTGTATAAAATAAATCCAGACTCAGATACAAGTCCAGCTCGTCTAACAAAATGTTTATATCACTAATAAGTCAAAAGAAGAAACTAACTAAAGCCTGAGTTCCAAAGTGTGCTTTACCATGCAAGTAGAACTCAATCATTTTTATGTAGCTAAAAATAAAATTTATTATTTCAAATCAAATCCAACTAAATCTATTAATATAAAATCAACCAAACTAAAGAATAAAATAAAGTCAAATAATTCAAACTCAAACAGAGAAAATAAATCAAATAACTACAAAACTAACTCAAATAACTACCAAGTCTACTATAATTATAAAATTAATCGACATAAATCCAAAACCTAAACTGAAAAGATCAATAATTTAGGGGAGGCTCCAAATTAGTTGGCACCTCCAAATTCAATAAACTTACCCGGAGGGACAAAAGTTTAACTTGATCAATAGTGCTGGTGAAGTTTTGGATGATAGTAGGTTAGGAAAACTTTGTCTATGCATGTATAGGAAGATACGGCTTCAACCTGATGCATTTGTCTTAGTGGAATTAACTGAAACTACCTCTTACGAATCCTAACTGGTTAGACCAGAATTTATTTATTAAGTTCAGTGGATAGGACTATTTGAAAAATTTTGAAGGCATGATTACTCTAATGATGTCCAGGTGACTCACCATAGCTCAGAAGTTTATCCAAAGAATGTCTATTTGTTGAACTCAAAGCTAAACTTGAATCTAACATAAAGTTAAACTCAACCCTAAAATTCAAACTAATTCATCTCACAGTATTATAGGATTCCTTGTTTGAAAATATAGATTGGATGAGATGATTAAGGATTTAATTCAAATTCAAGATCAAATTAAAATAAAATATAATGAAATTAAAATAAATCAAAATAAAATAAAATAATTAAAAATAAACTAAATTTAATTAATTAAAAATAAATAAAAATAATATTCTTGTTCATTTAACTATTTAGAAATAGTTGCACCCATTGTTTTACTAGAAAATTTGAAAATAGAAAACATCTCTGAATCAACTAGTTGATTATCATCAGAATTTTGAGGACACATACAATGTCTGGTTTGTTAGGACACCCCGGCAAAAGGAGGGGGGGGGTGATTGGCTCGAATTGCTTCTTCTATGATTTGTTGCAGCAGAAATTCAAAACAAATGCTAACACCTTTGATTTTACTTAGTATCCATCTCGTTGAGGTAACTAATCCAAGTGTCCACTCTCCTCACTTACAATACACTATGAAATCCTCCTTCGTTGAAGCGGAGAAACCTCGTACAAGCAAATACACACGCGAATATGAGATAGAACAAGAAATAAAACAAGAACAAGGAAATGGATACAATAATGAAGGACCTTTGCTCTTGATCTCTTGTTCCTATGGATTGCCTCTTGATGTTTGGAAATGCTGCATCAATTTGCTAAAAGAACCTTCAAGAATCAGAGATGAAGAATGGACAAGAAGTATTTTTCATTTGAATCTTGACAAACGCCTTTTATCCCATAGCTTAGGGCTCTCATTCGATTGACCTTATCCCCAATCGATTACCATGTCAGATCCGAGCGTATTCAACCATCCAAACCTTGCAACAATTCTTTTTTCTTTCTCCCAATTGATCACCTAATCGATTAAGTGCTTCAAGATCGATCACCCAATCAATCCAGATCACCTCTGTTCTCTCGCGAGAACCCTCATAATTGATTTGGAACATTCCCAATTGATTCACCATTTTCGCGACATAGCTACTGTGCTTCACGAAAAACCAACTCCCCATCGATTACCCAATCGATCAAGCATCTTCAATTGATCACATGATCGATTCAGAAGCTCTCGGTTTGCTCACGACCAAGCTTAATCGATTAGTCAATTGAATAATCCTCTCGTAATATCCTCATTCGATTAGAATTCATCCCAATCGATTCAACATAGTGCAGTACACTGTGTTTCATGAAAACCACCTTCTAATCAATCACTTAATCTATTGAGTTCATAGTGCATCCATCACCATATCAATTCACCATGCACTTCGGGACAAAATGCACTCAATCAATCAGCTGATCGATTGAAAAGGATCTCAATCGATCAATTGGTACATGTCTCAATCGATCACTTGATCGATTACTCAGTCATAACTTGCTTTACCCAAGTTTACAGATCCCTTGCCCAATCTCCGATCAATCGTGACCTGTTGCGACCTCTCCACCAGTGTTCTATCAACCTTTTGACCTACTTGGATTTTTCCAATTTTCTATTGGATTTCTGATCACCAAGTGTGGTCCTTTTTGACGCACTTGAATTTTCCTCTTGCCTAACCGCAGTTAGGACTTTACCTTGCCAATGTGTGGCCCCCTTAACCAACTTGCACTTGCTTTGCCAAAGTGTGATTTTTCTTGATCCACTTGGATTTTCGTTGTCAACGTGCGGTCCTTCTTGACCCACGTGATACTTATGATATTTAGAAACATCATGTGTATACTATTGAAATACTGAACCTGTAAGAGGGAGTTAATAGATATTTCTATGCTTAAAAGTGTGTGATTATTTCAATTATCTCTAATACAAATGCTTAAGGTACTAACTCACTCTACAAAATCCAAACATCTTATGTTTTCCAGGTAACTAAGTTCCCTAATACCTTTTTTTGCTTGTTCACATGATATTTAGAAATTTTCTTAAGTCCATAGTGCCTCTTTGGTAGTCATAATTTTCTAGACATGGAAGCTTTGCCTCCGTTGTACTCAACAAAGAAATAGGATTTATATTTCGAACTTTTTCTAAGTTATTCTAATTATGTAAAGGACTTGTCCAAGAAAAGCATACCGATAACATGGCCTTTTGATCCTCGAGTGGCAAAAGGTGAAATCGTTCGCCTCTAGTATTTTCTTCACACCCGACTTTAGGTCATCACGAGAAAAATAAATCATGATAGCCGAGTAGGTAAGTAGTGGGTGAGGTAAGGTACACAGGGTCCGGAGATTTACGCCCCGATAATCTCATGATTTCGACCCCGTATTTTCAAGTGGTAAATGAATCATTATTTACCAACTCGGATGACCCGTAGGGTCGGCCTTTTGGTCCTCGAGGTAGATTTTAAGGTGGGCAAAATAAATTTCTCGATCTCATATTAAATCTCTATGCGTGATTAAAAAAGCCCTTCAAATAATTTTGAATTAATGTTTTTTTTCCTCTTTTGAGAGCTAGAAAATATTTAGGAGCTATTGTTTACTGATTATATATATCTAATAAAATATTAAAAATATATTTGAACACATAAATTATTAACTTTTTTATAAAAGATTAATTCAAAATATTTTAAATCTAAAAATATGAACATAGAATAGAATGAATTATGCTTATACTTGATAAAAAGAGTAAACTAAAATATTTGAAATATATTGCAGCTATAAAATAAAAAAAAAATAATCCGGATCCATTGTATGCAGTTTTACATTATTTTTTGTAAGAGGTTATTTCCAAGATTCGAACTCGTGACATTTTGATCACATGATAACAACTTTACAATTGCACCAAGATTCCCCTTCAAAAATAATATCTTATCAAAGCCAAGTTTCGATCTTGAGACCTATGAGTTACGGGCCAACCACACTTCCGCTGCGCCACGCTGCGACAAAATATAATAAAAAATTTTGATTAATTTTTTTATGATTTTATTTTTTTTAAAAAAAAAATTGTGTAGCCAACTTTATAATCTCCCATTAAACACTCGCATTCTCAGGTCAATTATGTGTCGTCTCGATTGTCACACAATTTAGAAGGAAAAACTAATATACGTGTTGCCAGATTAATTAATTAAAGAATAAAAATATATTAAAAATAAAAAGTACATGACGCATCATTAACCGATTAAAAAGACCCTAAATTCCACAACACCCACCAAGGTTGACTAGATTACAGCCCCATAACATGATGCGATGGTTAAACTTTCCAAAGGATAATTAAAAATTTTAGGGTTTGAATTTTAGTTACAGTGTACTATAGGGAATTTTTATCTCTAGTGAAAAATGGATTTAAAAATATTGACTATTTAGATGAATCATTATTTTTCCTCTAGGCTAGACCTAATCACCTCCAGGATTAGTCGATTCGATAGAAACAAAAAGATTGAACACATTACAAAAAAGAAAGCATATTTATCAAAAATGAAAGAAAGTAAATCTCGAATCGATAAATTATCGTTAAATCCTTAACCGCAATTTCAACTCGCTCGTCAGTCCCTAGGTCAAACAAAATGTGTTCTCACTCCCTAAATAAACCTCTTTCTGTTCTCAACTAGACAAAATGTACTCTCACTCCCTGACCAAACGTCTTTCTATTCTCAACTCCAAATCTATTTCAATTTACCAAATTGTCATCTTTCTTCATTTTATGCTCCTCCGACTCATTTTATACTCCGACTTCCAATAAACTCCCTTCTCGACTTCCACCCTAAACCATAGGCGACCGCCCAAAACAATTCCTTCGATATTGAAGGCAAAAATTAGAGAGGCAGCAGAACCTGACTTTCACCTTCAAGTGCTGAACTTAAAGCTTCGAGTACATAACCAGACTTTGACCTTCAACCCAAGGATCATCGACGAATGCCAAGTATGAAGAAGTAAGAATGTCGTAATCGAATCAACCAGAGGATTGCTAACGTGAAGAAGTGGCTTGCGTTGTATTTCGAAGGCACGTATTCGAGTAGAAGGTAAGTTATGTTTTTGTGCCCTAAATTTTGACCGATTTATTATTCTTGTTTGTAGAATAAAATTAAGATTATTGTTTGTGTATGTTTCTATAAAATGGTGTAAAAATTTGAAACTTTAGTTCATGAGTGTTGTCGTTCTTTTTAGGATGAATAAAATTAGGTTTCAGTGTTTAAATTGCAATTTTATAAATGAGTTTGTAATGCATCTTCTTCAATTAAAGAAATGA